>NW_024884867.1:11475814-11613314 GCF_019232065.1 Centrocercus urophasianus
AATAATATTATACAATTCTAATGCAGAAACAACACTTGATTCTCACATGAGGATGCAGTGAGAACAGATGCATGAAGTGACATGAGTATTTTGATCAGTACAAGCTTGACAGAAGATGTCTTTCCAGAGAAAATAGGCTAAGGCAGAAGAGTTAACAAATACTTGTTATTTTTGGCACTCAGAGTTCATGGACATGATTTTCAAAGTCATATCACTCAGCCCAAACTCATGTATGTCTGAGGTGAAGCACAACCCAGCGTTCCAGGCAGCAGTCGCTTTGCTTTTAGAGGAACAGGATAAAAAATACTTCACCTCAGTTATGTGCCAGCCATACTTTATGCTACCTCCTGGTTTTAGGGATAAAGGGCTGCCTGAATTCAGCTTGTTATGTGCCTCAAAAACAGTCACTGGTGCGTCCTCAGCTGGAGCAAAGCTACTTTTCCCTGTCCTGTGAAAGAGAACTCCGGGGTCTTCTGGTTTGTAAACTGTTCAATAACCAAGGCTTTGAGGCTCAAGAGTGGCCAAGCATTTTGAATAAGGGTGGCAGAGAAGTGCAGCCTTTGGCTGCTGCAAGTGCTCTTGTTGGTATTGTGCCTTTGCTGATCTTGTTTCTTTCTCCACCACTAATTTTCCCTTGTGCTCCTTTGAGCTGACTTGTTTGGTGGCTTTGTTTGATTAATCCGCTCTGTTTTGCTTTTAACTCCTCACCCTGTGCTGCAGAATGACACAAATAGGAAAAACATTAACAGGAGTAACAGGGCTTCGGTGAATCTGGTGGATGCTCGTGACATTAAACCCCAGCCTGTTGACTCCTGGGTCTAATTTGCATGCATGGTAGGTCATTTTAATGGTAATTGGTGCTAGTGATTAACTTGTCTTTTGCATGATCTGTTTAGCTGTGGAATCTCTACAAGGCTAACTGCTAACTGAGTCCTTTCAGAGAAAGGAAAATACATTTGAAAACGTGGTATTTATATTATTTATTGTGTCTTTAATGAAACTCAATCAAACACTCCTGTGTGATTAAAAAATAATCTGTCAAATAACCAGACAGCACAGTAGTATCTTGACTGATTGGCCGTCAGCCAGAATGTGGAATATTTCTCCTGGAAGGCCATGGGAATGAATTTAAATAGTGTGTTTCTACTTCCAACGATTTTTTTTCTTCCCTTCAGACTCATTAGAAGGATTAGCCTGAGTCTAAAAGAAAAAGCTTATCCTTCTCTGTTTATGGATGTCCCCTGAGGTTCCCTAGAATTACAAAGCCATGCCCATCTGCAAGAAAGCTGCTGCCTGTGCACAGTTACTTTGCAAGGGGAGGTGATTTTGATTGCACAATAACCGTCAAGCTCCCACTTCCCAATTCTTTCTTATTCTGTTAAAGAAAGGCGCCATTTAGTCGCCTTACAGCTCTCTGCCTTTGCCATGAGCCAAGCCCCTTATAATGTCACTATCCTTCCTTTATTTCCTGCTACTGCTAATCTGTCTCCCCCTGTTTTGCTAGACAGTGCTTTACCCTGGTTGTACCATCCGTCACTGTCAGACGTGATGCCCCATTTGGAATAGCTGATTTTGTGCCCCTGGCTGGCTGAAGGAACACCTAAGAAATGGTTGCAAAGGCCATTGGAGTGGACAATAGGCCTTTGAGGCTCAAATTCCCAAAAGCGGAGTGTTGTCCACTCTCATAATCAGGCATGGAAATCGCATGCACTAGTGGGGGAGAGAGCTCTTGTATGTGTGGGGTTTTCATTTTTGAGGTCTCCCCAGAAATGCTTCTCCTTCTTTTAAGGCTCTAGTACAAGTGCTGTGTGTTTGCAGGTTGTTTCTCTTCCTGGGTTGGAAGCGCTTGGCCAGAGCAGTCTTTAAAGCCCCCTGGTAGCCTTGTGTAGCCACGGGCAGCCCCTGGCAGTGTTGGCCTCATGCAGCTGGTCGGTGCTGTGCATTCTGCCTTGTTGGCTCAGCCAGAGGACAGGGATAAACATGTGCAGTGCCTGCACACCTCCAGTCTTGCGCGCTTCTTCTTAGCAGTGAATGCGTATGGGTGGGACTTTGAATGCAGGCTGTGATCATTTTCTCCCAGTCAGACCTTTCAACAAACCCATACACTGGGATACATTAGGATTTCCCTTCATTGTTCTACCAGTAGGGGATGGAGATCACCAGTGCCACGTTGCTTGCTGGTATTGATCAGTTCTGGCTTTATTTTGCAGGCCTAGAGTCCAACCACATTTTTTTTTAATTGAGGCGGAGAAAAAAACATTGAATTGACACAGGATTTCATCAGTCACCACTGCCATTCCGATCTGGAGGGCGCTGCATCACTGACAAGGCTGCGGATTCTAAGAAAATGCAGGGAGAAAACACAACTGACTGCCATTGCCAACCCCAGAGCACCATGCCTTACAGCAAGACAGTTTGCTTTTTAAATCAGTTACATTCCCACCAGACATAGCTGCCTCCTGCTCCCTCCCACTCCTGCAAGAGTAAAGCAAGCAAGAGAAGAGAATCCAAGTTCCATCCGGCTGGCTGCATTCTTAGGTGACTCTTACATGTGGAAGGTGCCAAGAATGAGAAGCGAAGGTCGCGCAGCAGCAAAGAGGACAGCTTCATAAGTGAACTGCAGAAGATCTGAAACGATACCTTAGGTGTAGTCATGAAGATAATAGCACTTTTATGGATTGGATCCCGTGGTTTTCTTTTTGTTTTGGGGGATTTATTTTGAACTGTGAATCTAACACTTTTAAAGGGTTTTTGAAAAATGCTGAGGTTTTCTTCGTTATTTCAACAGGAATTGCAGGAATGTTGAGTGGGTTTATTGAATTTCAATGAAGAGAAAATACAGAACAAAAAATACTAAATGCTGGCCAAGTGAACTGGAGAGTAGATAGCAAAATTGATGCAAGCTGTATAAATCTGCTTTTAGAGTAAGCTATATCAATCACAGTGCTATAGTATCGTTATAATCTGATGTACAGTAGTTCTGCCTTTTGAATTCTGTAATGGCTCTGCTTTTATTTCCACATGAAGGTTTTAATGTCCCCGGTTCAGAAATGTATACTGAGAAATGGAGTTGGCTGGCTTTTTATTTTCTTATTCTCAAAGATTGCAGTAAGGAGCTTTTACATCTTAATCGTGTCAGTGTTACATTGATGACAACTAACAGTTTATTTTGCTGTAGCTGTTAACACATTGGAAGAAATAGAAGCTTCTTCACAGGATGTCTTATTTTGAACATACTATATGCAGTTTAGGTGGGTCTGTCATTTATGTTTGATGGTAAATTTATCACTGTTGGATCCATGTTTGCTTTGGGCTAAAGATCCTGGTGGAAATGTCATAAAGGGAACAGATTAGACATTTTTAAAATCATCAGCATTTCTGTGTTCCCTTGATTTTGTTTGGAGCTTACATGTTCTTGGTGGTATGAAAATCATCCACACGCAGATGTTCTCCTCTTAGATGCCATGGTGTGCTCTGATAAGGCAGAATTTTTACCTCATGAGAACAGAGAACTATGCTGCATCTACAGAATCTGATAATGCCGTGAACTAAGTGACTTTAGATCACTGATTTCCTCCAGGCATTGGTCAAGAGAGGACAGCAGAAGAGAATAGGAAGGAAATATCTCACCAGTAGCATCACAGGGCTTTTGCTGATTTTGTTTGGTTGCCACATTTAATTCTAAATAAGCTCCTAAAAGTGGTGTGACTGGAAAGCACATTTTTGAGCCTAACAAACATCATTCGGGGTTTTCAGTGCCTGCCATTTCCTTTGTAATTAAAAAGGGGAAATATCCAAAACCTTGCCTCACCCAAAATATTACTGTAATAGTAAACGTCTGAAGTTTTTGTTTAAAAAAAAAAAAATGAAAAAAAAATGAAAAACACACAAAAAAAGCAAGTACCAAGAGCTTTCTATCTTCATGAGTATATTGAAAAATTGACATGAATACATATATATAAATAAATAAATCTATATATCTATATATATATTGTTGTGCAGAGGATAGGTTAATAAAACCATGTAAAGTAGTTTGCAGGAGAGGGAAGCATTTGTTGATTCAGGGAAAAAGACTGATGCCAGAAGCTGTCAGTGGTTTGGATGATGCATGTGCTCCTTCACCCTCCTCCCTTTTGACCCTCATCTTCTATGTACATTGCAGTAGTTACTTCTGGATCATAGAGAAGGTGAAGTTGCTCAGAGCAAATTAAGATAGCGAATATTTGTGGGGTTTTCACCTGCATGAGAGTCCTGTTGGACCAAAAATGCTCAGCAGATCAAGGGAAGCAGAGATGCATCTGTGATTATCAACATCTGTGTCAGAGGCAGTGTCTCTCTATGTGTAGACATAAAGTGTGGCAATGAAACCAGATACATAGTCTGACTGTATATTATATCAATGGTGCTCTTTTCATACTTGTTCTGCCAATACGCGGAGACCCTTTTAACCAAGCTACACAGAAACGTTTTATATCACTTTTGGTTATGTACTTGGTGTATTCTTTTTGTATATGAAAGGATTTTTTTAAAAACGTTCAGTAATTAGCAATGGAACCTGCTTTGTAGCTAATTAGAACAGTTGAAGAAAAGGGCCGTGCTGTCAGTCTGTCCCTGATCTACTTCAAACCATATATTTACCAAAGGAGTCTGAGCAAAAGTTCATTTAAAATAAAGACCTGACTGTTGAGTCTCTGCTAAGACTTTGTGATTTAGTTGTTGTACAAATATTTCAAAGCCAGCAAGAGGTTAGAAGAGAAAAGTGCAGGAAAGGGGGAAGTGATGTGACTGGGGCCAGTTATGTCCATGCCGCCTGTGCCAGGTGTCATATGGCTCTCAGTGGGGCACTACAAGGACACTCAAAATCTGTATGGCTATCTATTTTTGTCTCTGTCATTGGTGAATCAAACTAAAAACACTAAGGAAGACTTGAGAAGCAAATTTAGCCCCATCCAACTTCCCCCCCGAAGACCTTTTCATATTTATACTGCATCCTCTGTCAAGCAAACCTCCCTGTCAGGTTAGATGGAATTGGCTGCCCAGGCTTGTTGTAGCAAACTGTTCTTCTTCCTTTTCCCTGGAATAAAGTGTTCTTGGCTTCCAGTTGAGAACGTGGTTTATTGCAACAAAAAAGCAAAGGATAGTACATAATAGGTGAAACACCAAGTCCACGTGCCAAGACGTCCTCCTAGGAAACAACACCTTACTTCTGCCCTTCCCATGCCTTACAGTAATGAATTCCTAGGTATGTAGCAATAACCAATAATGCATCATTTATGTTACCTTGTTTGTTATTTTTTCTTCTCACCAAGCTGTTGTTCAGATGATTAGGAAAGAAAATGGATTGGGAATGACTTGCATATGAGACTGTTGCCTTGTACTATCAGCTCACAGGCCAAAATCTCTAGCAAGATACTTTGAACTTAGTTTGGTGATTTATCCAATGTCCTTTTCGTCTGTGGCCACACACCAACGTCTGGAATGCGTTGGTGAGATGTGTGTCCACACCTGTCCCTCCATCCCTCCTCGTTACTGCAAGTGTGACTGGGCTGGTTGAGCGATTCTGGAATGTGGGTAAATAAGCCAGTAATTGTTGAGTTTGTTCTGGCAGCAGGGACAGTATGTTAAGAAGGGAAAGTGGCAGTGTGTGTAACTAATGCTGCAGTGTGGTCTAGAGGCTCCTGCTCAAAGGCAGGCAGTGCTTTTTAGGGCTCAGGTATGTGACCTCCTCTTTTCCTGTTGGTTCCACTGTGAAAACTGGAGGCAGTCTGTCTGCAAAGAGCAGAGATGTATAGAAGAGATTTATACCTGCAGAAATTTAAGTGGGAGGGGTGGTTGTGGAAGGAGAAGATAGGTGTTGCAAGACTCCTAGTAAAGAGGAGGAAGAAATTTGATGGCCCAGTAAGGGCTGAGATAATGGGATGGAAGAGATTTCTGATGGCAAATAACTGCTGAACTTTCATCCCAGGAGATGGCTTGCTCACCGCCCAGGCATATTCAGTAGGCTGTGGAGGTTAAACAGAATGGAAAACCAAGTAACAACACTGACGGGGCCACTTAACATTATGTGTCAAGACTGCCAGAGAAGCATCAAATTGGGCTGTAGAGTGGATGAGTGATCAATCCTTCCAACTCAAAGGATTCTGTGATTCTGTTTGTGCAGCATCCAGCAGAAAGGCAAGATGTAAGGACATTTTGTTTGCATTCTGTGTTGGAGCTAAAAAGTAATTTAGCTGTAAGTGTAACTTGACAAATGAAAGATGGTTGCCAGCTTGAAATGTTCCCCAGGGAGCAGCTTGGGCAGCCAGAAATCTTACAGGCAGAACACCTGAGTGTCCTGGTTCTACACTTGTGCGTTCAGACCCACAGATTCTAAGTGTACATATTAGGAAAGGAAATCTCATCTCCTTTGCCAAGACTTCAAAAAGGGACTGACTTGGGGACTAGGAACTGACTTGTTAGGTGATGCATTAAGGGGGTGGGGGTGGCATGTTTGTTAAAGCCAATTAGTAAGTTCCTGCCAACTGAGAGCAATAGTTTTCAGTGATGACTTCTAGCGTGCAGTTTATGCTGGCAAAGCAGTTTTCACTCCTACAGCAGTTTTGTTAGCTTGAAGGTGGTGAGTTACTTTCTGTTACTTGCCTTAAATTTGAGCTTATGGGCTCTGCTGCTTGTGAGAGAGAGGCACATTTTAAGCACTTGGAGTAAGTGAAGCTTCAGAAGCCACATGAATGCATTATAGATGGTTACAGTCCCTTCTGTCTAGCTGCCCACTCGCTGTAAACTGTAGTGTGCCAGTAAGTTCAGCCAGAAGTTTTGTCCTGTTGGGGTTGGATTACACTCTCAGTTTTTGAAGGTGTTTATATAGGCATAGTTTCTCGCAGTGTTTTCTTTTTAATGCCCATAAAATCTGGTGTTTCCTTATCTTTGTCAGAGAAATCCTCTGATTTATTGGTACAGTAACTAATCTAGTGCATTTAAAGGGAAGTTGTTATGAATCTCTTTTATTCTATCTTAAGTTTTACAGCGGGATAGGATGTTAGGAAGTCCATTTGCAATGAGGAGGAAGATAGTGCAGATACTACAAGGCCTGCCAATCTGGTTCTTACTTTTCAGAAAAACAAAGTAACTATAGACTAAGAAGCTTACTGGTAATTAGTAGCTAATGTGTTTGTAACTATCATGTGCCTTAAAATTTTCATGGTAGGAGAATAAAAAAGAAAAATAAATCAACAATGTGTTTTCTGTAATACTGCTCAACATTCTCTCTGTAGTTTAGACTGGTGGGGTTTTGCATTGTATTTACACTGTACTATAAATTGAAACACTTAGAATGGTTTGATTTTGCCAGTATGGAGAGGAAAAAAGGTGGATTATGCTTTTCATGGAACAAATGTTACCGTGACAGAATGTATTATTATTATAGGATCTTTCCATAATGCAGACAAGTAGAATGCTTGTTAGAAAACCAGGTATGTAGGATAACAATTTGGTGTGTTTTCAATAAACCATGCCTGGAAAGAATATATGTGCCCTTGGTTATCTTTTTGTTATATCAGGTATCTCAAATATTCTTTTGGCTTTGCAACAGCAGTTTCCTGTGGCAGGGAATTATTCAACGCTAGCTCAGGTCAGCACTCTGTGTTAGTAAAAGGTCAGTGGTAATGAGGGCAATTGGAATATCCTTTAAACTGGTACACCTGGAAATGTTTGATTTATTGCCATATGCTGTAGTTGTAGCACAAAGCCCTCTAAGGGCCTTTGGAATCTAGGCTATGTTTTTTCCCCCCTTTTTAATGTACAGGCCTGCTTCTTTGAGGAAGACCCCTCAGTCACTGCTCAGAGAACTGCACATTTGGGACCACAAACCTAACTTGATGATGTCTTTTCCATTTGAGAAGCTATTTAACCTCTCCCAATTTGGTTGTAAAATTTGTGTAATTTTACAGAGATTTCACATCTCTGAAATGTCTGCAAATATTCTCAAAAATCTAAGTGTAAAATAATAACAGAAAATCTTTTAAGTTCATCAATGCATGAGATTTGGTTTCGACGAAAAAATGTTATTTTGGAGATGTCCTAAACAATTTACATTTGTTACCATGCTGGGGGAAAAAACCCTGTACTGACAAGCCAGTGTTCCAGGTAACAACCAGTGACTGGCACATCTTTTCTGGGTAACTCTCCGAGTACTACCTCTCCCTGGCACATTCATCTGTGTTGAGAGAGTCAGTAGGGCTTCACCTAAACATATTATGGTTATTGGCATTCATGAAACGTGACAAAACCCTGTGAATCTTGACATGAGTGTTGTGCAGAGTCTTGCAGAGTTCAGGTTGGATTTTCTGTGAGTTAAAGGTTGATGAACCATTGCTGACCACAAGAGTTTGCTGCATATTAATGCCTGATTGTACCATTCAGAGGACTGTAAGGTTCCTTTTACTTGTGGATGCTTGCTGACAGCACTGGGAAGGTTGTCTTCAGCTCACTTTCCCTCTGTATTTCAGGTGCAGTGCGTCATGCATCCCTAGGAATCTTGTCAAGGCACTTCCAGATTCTGTTCTGGTGGTAGGAGGATCTATTTTCAAATGTGGTGGGTAAGATGTGAGCTCCTGAGCTTGGCATCTTGTTCCAAAGTAGCATCTGTATTGTACTGAAATGAGGAATCTGATTTTTTTTTCCCTCAGAACGCAGTAGTATGACAATGAATAGCAGATGCTGTGGGTAAGATACTGAGCTAACACAAATATGCTATTTCTACAACTGACCTTTATAGCTGTCAATGTGATTTCATTTTCAGCTTATCGCAGGTTGGGCAAACGGAGGCAGCAAGTCCTGCAGGTGAAAGGTAACCTGGTAACAACAGGCAGGAAATATCACAGCCCTCATCTGTTCAGGTTTCAACAGTGTCCCAGGAGAACATTCTGCCCTTACCGCTCTCTGCCTCTGTCTCACTGTGAAGATCCCTGTGTAACTAAAGAGCAGTGGCGTAACCTCAGCGTGGTGCTGGCGGTGGGTGCTGTGCTGCAGTGGGAAGCAGTTGGTTAGCAGTGGGCCCATCAGCTCAGCTCTACAGGCAGACACTAAAATTATTCTACGATTTTTAAGTGCGCAAACATAGCAAGCTGTTATTCATGTGATACTTAATAACTGATTCTTAATTGATTGATGGCTCAAATCAACTAAAGAAGCGTGCAGCGCAGCCCTGGGGGTGTTGTCTTTTTTTGGGGCGGTTCGGACCTCAGTCATCTCCTGCTCTCCTAGGGGTTTCTGGATGTTCACGTATGCATCTGATGTTTTTGACCCACAGCTCAAAATTTTTCATAGGGTGCTTCCACTTCCTTGTATCAGGAGGAGGCAGCTCCTGTACAAACACAAGATGCTGTTTGCTCTGCTGGGTAATTTCCTCTGTAACGATTGCTACACGAGTGCTATTATGCTTAATTCGGTATTAAAGTAGAAACCAAAAGGAACTTCAGCTGGCTTTGACTTCCTGATGAATTCACTTCCCTTGTATACTGATTTAAAGAATCAGTTCAATATTTTGAAAGATGTCCTGTCCCTTTGAGGTAACAGAGAGGTTGAGCAGAAACCAGGCCTCAATTTAATGTCTTGCCTCAATCACTAAGACTGCAAAGAGAGCAGCTGTCATTTCCAGAATAAAACTTAACTAACAGTACTTGGTGGGATCAATCATTTGTGACGTGTTGTGAGAATTGGCTGATGGTTGTGTTTCAGAAGAGTTCTGTCAATTTGAAGTTTTCTATCACTGATGTGCTCACAGCAGCCTTTAAACACATTTCCAGGTGCCCCATTCCATAACTGGCTCATCTAGGAATAGCTTGTGTCTTCTAATTACAACAGGTTGATACTGCAGTAGCACTCGTTATGTTTTTAGAATATATTTGAATTAGAAGAACGATTGTCTGCCTTTGCTTCTTACAGAATTCAAAGCATGAATTTATGTTAAAAAGTAACCCTTCTCCCTTGGATAGCTCACATTTTTATACTGGTGGCTCAAGATCGCATTTGCTAACTGACCAAAAGCCTATTTCCTAATTGCCAGTCATCTAATCAGGCATTTTCCTTTTCATCCTTTGTCACCAATAATTACAAGCATTTCAAAAGTGTTGTCAAGCAGAAAAAATGATCCTGCGTGTAAAATTTTGTAAACAATCTGATGATGCACTGTTTTTTGTTGGTTTTTTTACAGCTTGTCATGTGGGTGCTATCTTCTTTGTACTACAAGGTGGCAGTTACATAAGCACACATACTGCACGTTCCTTACCTATTAATGCATCTACTGAAATACCCAAGCTAACTCTAGAAGTTCCCTCCTTTACTAATTTTTTTATGGTCTCTTAACCAGCAGTTTGGGCCCACGTAGCAGTAGGAATTTATTTTTCTGATTCTCTGTTGTAGAAGTGCAGAAACAGTCTGTCCCTGCCAAGGTACCCCTCAGCACCCATCTCTGAGACTTCAGTTTGTTTGCCAGTCTGTGCTCAGTGCCCTGCTTTGGCAGGAGTGTCTGCTTAGATGCAGAAGTGTTTAAAGCTAGAAATGAAAGAAGAATCTTAGAAGACACGACCTTAGCTGCACACAAAAAGAAATCTGGTCATCTGCAATTACGCAGGGTTTCCATTGCACTCTGAAAACTCATATATGCCAGTAAACAGGCTTAAGGATTATTTTCTTCTTTGAAACTTTTAGAAAAGTTGCTTGAATCACCTGAAAGATTTTGACCCATTGATATTGAATTGACTTGAATTGTCAGTAACAAGAGGACCTGCTTCTAAGGGAGTTCACCTTGTCTTTCTTGGTCTACTTTTGAACTGTGTCACCCTCGCCTGTAACACTTTTTTCTTGTATACTGTGGGGTAATTTTCTACAATGTTCATTACTGGTGTCCTCAGGATGGATTTTCTGTAGCACCCGGGCCAGGACAGATACCTCTTTAGAAAGGTGAGCTGTAAAAGGAAGAAACTGCTAACAAGTCTGAAAGAATCACTGATGAAAATTACAGGAAAGAGGTTACCTCTGGTTTTGAACAGTTCAGTGTTTCTGTGGTTGTTCCGAGGCTGGAAATCTCAAGTGCAGTGCAGAATCCATGGAAAACAGAGGAAGTCGCTTTTCTTCTCTATTATTTTTTAGTTTTTATTCATAAAAGCAGCCATTGGCTCATTATATAATCACAGCAGGGCATAGAAGGAAAGAAGAGTAGATTTCTGTATTGTTCAGGTGAGTCAAAAGACTTCAGATTTGGTTTTATAAATCTTCTCACTAATAAACCTTGCCATTCAATGCTGACTACAACTCATAGGTTAAACAAGGTGTGCAGAACCCACCTGGTAAAACCCATTCTCACTAAACATACATAATGCTTTAGAGCAAGCAGCTTCCCTTGCCTCTCAAATGCACACACAATATATATACAGTATAATAAAGGAGTGAGTAAATGTAACGACGGGATGAGTAGTATTTTCTCAAGATCTAGTGATGTTGTCATTTTGATATTCTGTTAGAAACAACCTGGTTTTTGTTATGCTGTGTTCATTTTAATCTGCTTGCTTCTCCAATTCTCCCTGCATGTGCAGATATAATAATTTTTTTCTTATGCACAATTCTGTTACACTTTCCCATCACTGTGTAGCTTTGTCTTCTTTCAGTATGTGCCCTTTTCTTCAGTATGGAGATAATTAACATTTTCAGCCATGCAAAAATGCATCTTACATTATTATAGGAACCTTCACTGGTGGAAGTGGCATGAAAATAGTTTAGCATAACCAGGGTTTCTGAGTTCTTCTCTTGCAACATGCATGCTTTTGTCACACTCGGGAATGGTAAGGCAGTTTAGCTTTAGAACATAAGTTCTTAGAAATTGAGTGGCTTTTTCCGTGTTACTGTAACCTTACCAACTGTGGTTGTTCATGTTTGAGCTCAAAATAACAGACTGTGTTGTTTGACAACATGTTGATCACCTTGGGTTTGCTGTATAATGTGAAGCAATGAAGGGGCCTTTAAGTGGATGCCCTACTTACTCCAGATCTTGGTTTCCACCTGATAAAAAATGGTTCCCACTAGGTGATAAGCTTCAAAATACAAACAGCAAAATGTAAAGCACAGTCCAGTTAACCTGTGTAGTTACATTTATGTCATTAGAAACAAAGACCGAGTATTAACAGCTGTCTTTATCCCAAAAACACAGCCTTTTCCATAGCATCCTGCACTTCCATGTATTCCAGCTGAGATGGGTAGGTACTGCATTGGAAACGGGAGTTGTTGCGGATATATTTAACAAATTCAGGAGCTCCTGGGAAGATGATATTGTCAGCCAGAAGAACTGAGCCCTTCCTCAGCAAGCTGCATTCCTAAAAAGAAGAGAAATTGCTTCATGGTGGCTGTTAAGCTGACGTTGTCTTGTATGCAATTTGCTTTTGTATTAACCGTGTCATGTTAAAGTGCATGCATAAAAAATCCGTTGATTTGGGAGGCAGGAAGAAAAGACATAGGAGAAGCTGAACAACTCTATCCAGAGAGCTCAGTCCTTTGTTGTCACGTTTAGCATTCTGATTTACTTCTGCTAACACATTACAGAGATGCTGATAAAGTTGGGTCATTTGGGTTCAGAGATAACAAATCAAGTGCAGTGGAGGAGTGCAGTTTGCTGCTTGTACCGTTTCCAAACACAGGTACATGATTAATAAGTGGGTTTTGTTTTGGCTGTCATGCCTAAAGTTTGACACCTTTTTTTAACATGGCATTAAAACGTTGTAGTGGCTATCAAGGTCATCTGAGAGATTGGAATGTACCAGTCTGCGTTGGCTTGTCCTAGTAAAACTCAAATGTGCTAACAGAGTAAGTGAGATGTTCCGAGCTTGCTTTCCTCTCACCTTGTACAGCTTTCTGCTGCTCTGTTCAGGAGCAGGGTGTGAAGCAGGATTAGTGCACAAGGAAGATCACTTTGACAAATTTCCACAAGACGTGATTATCTTGCAATATTCAGGCAAACTTCCTCTGGCCTGCAACTCATGTAAGCCTGCAAGTGACACGTATTTCTCACTGGTCACCAGGATTTCAGATTGTTTGTCAGGCTTTTCTAGATGTGCATGAAGAGGAATGCTGTCTGGGTCATTTGAAATAGATGCTAAAACTGAGTTAGAAAGTTTTAAACATCTGAGAAAAAGTGGGGAGTTTTTCTACCTCTTTCTGCTCTGAATTTTCTTAGTTTTTAAGCAAAGCAACTTTGTCTCACAGATGCACCAGACAAATCACAAATTTGGAGGTGAACTGCCTGTTTGTTTTGGTCATGTTATGGGGGTTAAGCTCTGATAAGTGTGCAGCTATCTCTTCCTGGTGGAAAGACCTCTGTTATCATTACACAGCCTGTTTAAAAGAAAGCATTCTCTGGATTCAAAATAACTGAAGAGAGAAGCATTTTCTTCAGCTCCTGGTAAATTCAATACTGGCTGTTTGTAACACCAACTTTCCTTTTTGAACAGCTATCAGGAAAACAGGAATGAAATTTATAAACAGGAGAGCCTGGATGAGAAAATATTTCTGTAAGTCTTAAGCAGGGATCAGAAAGGAAGATGGTGGGTTCTCCATGTAGGAGGCAGCTTTGGGAAAAAAAAAAAAAAAAAAAAAAAAAAAAAGGTGCATTTGTGAGGAAAATAACTGAAAAATGGCACTTCCATCCAAAGAAGCAGTTCTAGAAAGTTTTTATCAGTCTGCAGTGCCAAAGCCAGGAGAGTCTGTGTATGCTGTGTAGATAAATCCAAACGTGAATCTTAGTTTAACACTTGAAAACATCTTTCCATCCAGAAGTACTCCAGTTACCCCACTTCCAGTGTTACTTCTCAATGCCTGCTGCATTACAACTTGTTTTGTAACACTAATGGCTATGGGATGTTGGAAAGAAATGAACAAAATTTTTCCTCATTTAGGGCTGCAGATAAAGTTTGGCAGAACTTCTCTAACGGCTTTTCTGGAGCAGTCTACTGTTTTTCTTATGGTTGGTGTAAAATCAAATAATAAGGTGTAAAAAAGGCTCCCAGAAAGATGATAACGCAGCTGTGCTAACAAAATAGTATTTCATCAGAAAGTCCTGCTGGCACCACAATTCCAAGCAGAAAAGGGTGTACTGAGGAAATTGGAGAAGTAAAAGTGGAGCAGCAATATGCAGGTCCCAGATAAAAGTTTAGGATCCTGTCCCCCAAACCTCTCTTTTCATATATTTGCTATTTTGACTGTCCTTCATTTTACAGAGAAGGTACTTCATTTGGAATATAGGCCTCACAGACATTTAGGCATTTGGTACTTTTAAGACTGGAATTGTGCAAACTGACCTGAAGCAGGATGGTGTCTGGTGCATATCTGTCTTTCCAGTGGTCCACGAAGACAAAATCCAGAGTATCCACTTCATATTTTTTTTTCAGCTGGGGGATAATTACCTCTGAGGGGCCTTCTAGGAGTTTTACCTGAAATGCAAATCCATCTGATGAATTGCAAACCATTAAGAACATGCCTCTAGCTCATTTTAAATTGTGGCCAGACATCAATGATCCTGCTTGTAATTCAATATAACCTCAGATTGAGGCTCAGAATGCAGCTTCTACCGTTATTTGGTACAGTTGGGTCATGTGGATTTCTTTGTTGTTGTTTGTTTGTTTTTGTTTTTTTTTAAGCAGTTAAATTCACCCATGTTCCAAAATATTTTTTTTCTCTATTATTATAAAAAGAGGGAGAGGTGAGAAAAAAAAGTAACCTGTTGTTTTTGTTAGATAACATGATTCTTCAGTGGAAACGTGGGAATCTTCTGTTGAAAACAATACTTCTATGAATTTTTTTTAGTTGCATCTCAGTTAAATTATGAAGTTCAAAGTGGAGCAGAAAATGAAAAGCATACAATTCTTTAGAATACATCCAGAAGCTACCATATGGAAAATTGATATGGCCAGGAAAGGAGGAAGGACAGAGCCTATTGTACCTCCCTTACAGGTTTTCTGGCATAAATACTGTTAAGCTGAAAGAAATTGCTGCACACTGATCTGTTAAACAAGTGTCATATTCTGTAAGTGGAAGGAAAAAATAGTAAGGAAATCTGTCTGGTTTATGACTCACAGTTCATCAGATGATTAAATCAGATGGAGGGAAATGCAATTTTAGATGTCACTATTATTTCAAGTTCTCATCAAGAAGTTAAGAAACATCTCTGAGAATCTCATCTTCAAGGTGGGATTTATTTCCAATAGTTTTATCATCTCTGTTGAAATTGGTTGGCTGGTCGATAGAGTGACACTTCTTGGGTGTGAATCCTGTGATCTGCTGTAGGTAACTGCCTGGGGCTGAGATGGATGACAGACTGGAAGCACCTGCCTCTCAGCCAACCATAGAAGGTGTTGAGACATCTCACACTAGGCAAACTTTAGGTGCATATGTATATGTACTGTGAGCAATTATATTTGGGTAAATGTATCTTATGTGAAGTATGTTCACATAATGAAATCTCTTCTGTGAACTTTTGTAAAAGAATTGGCTGTGATTCAGTTCTCTTGATGCTGACCCTCGTATTTTTATACAGAAAACCAGTAGTCCAGCTTTTGAGAGGTAATGCTATCAAGTCCTCAGTTGTACTTCTGTGAGAGATCAGGCACAGAACTGAATTTAGGAGCTAAATTTAGGAGCTGTTGATATAACAGTAAAGGAAAACAAAATGTCTATGAATGAATGTGGGATAGAAATTGTAGAAAAGTTCCTGATTACCAAGAGGAGGAGTCTGTGGGCAGTCTAATTTTCAGTAATGAAAATGGCACGTACCTTATCTTGTACTCCAGCAAACTCAATCATCTGTTTAGCTATAGCAGCAAATTCTGGGTTGAACTCCACAGTGAGAAGACGAGCACCTGCTTTCAGCAGCCGAGCAATCCTAACAGCTGAGTAGCCACAATAAGTTCCCAGCTCCAGTGCAACTTTAGGATTGATCTCTTCCACTGTCTTGTCCAGAATTACACCTGAAAAAAATGGAAACAGGTGAACTTCTAACAGAATGAACATCTGAAGATTAAAAGTACAAACTTTCAACAAAAAAAAAATCTTAGTTTCATGTGTTTTTGAGTGAGGAATTACCTGATTTAAGTATTTTTAGTGTACAAGGGAAAAATGTGGTGTGTTTTTCCAGACCTGGTTGACCAGACCTGACTTCTGAGTGCTTGTATTTGTTGCAAATGTTACAAGTAGTAGCCTGATACAAAACATCTCAGTCTAAATAATTGTCTTTAAAGGGAAAAAGTCTAATCATAAGTTGCAAGATATTTGAATTCACTAGATGAATTTGTAGGATGGAAAACAGTCAATTGTTAACTAAAAAAAAAGTTCTCAAAAAGAAGTGACAGTGTACTGCTACTGCATGTGCAGTCCTTCTGAAAAACTGAATGTATCTTTAAAAACTCAACTCTTAGTTATATGGCTAGAATCTAGATAGCTAATCATAAGAAGTAACTGAAGGGATTTTAATCTGAGCCACAGACTGCCTGAATGGGTGTATACATTGAATTACCTGATTTGTTTATGAATAGTGTGGTGTTAATACTTGCATTCTGAAATCATGTGGTCATTCTGAACTGAGGATACACTAACTTTGATGGCTCTGATAGAGAAGCCATTTTCTCAGAGGAAAACTGGAGTGAAATGTTGAAGAACATAATCCCAAATAGTCCAAGTTCATATTTCTGAGAATTCCTACTGCCATAACCTCACCACCTGGCACGCAGAGGAGCTAGTTTCACAAAATGTACCCCTTGCAGAGAAGCTTTTTTATTACAGTGCTGACAGTTGCACTCCGTTAGTTATGTTAATCCCAGATTGAGCAAATTTTCACTGCAGTTTCCTAGTAAGAGGTACTTTTGTGTCTAATTCATGGTGAACATGTTAACGAACATGTTAACGTTTTGTCATCACAGTCTTCTTTAATAGACTGTAATTTTCCTGCGGCTAAGAGAAAGAAAACTTTTGTCCACATAGTTTCCCTTGGGAGACAAGAATGAGATGACTTACTTGCTCCATAGCCATAACATCTGATAACTGCTTTTGTGTATTACGTGGCTAGGACCCCTCCCTTCAACATTAACTTACATTTATGCTTGCAGATACAAAACTCTTTTAAAAGTTTAAAATACTTGCCACTTTTTTTTTTCTTTCTTTTTTTTTCTTTCAGACTCAGTAACTTTCAGCTAAGGATCTGAAAGTGCTGAAAGTAATTATGCTTCAGGGACACCCTTTGTGGTACCTAAGACACAGCATAACTCTAGATTTCTTCCATCTCGTCCCCCTCTTCTTACACACTTGCACACCACACTACATTTTGATGCTGTGACTTGCTGGATTACTAACTAGATCCTCCTCCTCTAAGATGTTGGCACAACCATGCATTAACGTTTACAGAACTACTCCGCTGACCACAAAGCTGTGGTGGGATTTTTTTGCAGCAGAGAGGACTGACCATGAGCACACAGAAAGATGTCCTGTGTTCTGTTAGTCTCGAAGGATCCTTCAAGTGCTGACCCCTGCTTCAATTACCTTTTACATTACCCACATTCATGGCCCACTCTTTCTCAGAGCAGTATTTATCTATAGTTTCCATCACACTACAGGGGTCTCCTCGGACTGCATTCTGCAACACAAAATTTAAAATCCTCTGTTCTTTGCTCTGATTCATGATGAAATTGGTTATTTTCTCCTTGATTATTTCATGCCAGATCAGGGCAGCAGTGGCATTTTTCCTGATGAGTACCACGCAGAGCAAGGAAATGAAAAGCAGAACGAAGACAATGAACAAAAGGACTGAAGAGCTCTCCAGCATCTGGAAAGAAAGAGGAAGAAAAAAAACAACCAGAGTTAAGGCGGTCCACGAGAGAGCTATAATTTCTTGTAAATGTTCACCCAAATCACGCATAACCTACCGTGTTAAACGCAGCGCACACCGCATAATTATGATACTGTACGATATTGTACCGAGTTGCTGGAAATCCCTCCCTGTCGCTTGGTAATGGACGGTGCTCGCGGCGCTCCCTTTACGAGCCTACTTTACATGCAGTCAACAAGTAGCTTTATTTAATGCTCTGCTCCCTTCCCCCACGCAGCTGCGCAGCCCTGGCTCCAAGCGTGCCGCTGCATGAGAAGCGCTCTGACCGAATCTGTTCTAACTAGTTTTCAAAGGATTCCAAATCTTAATTAGATTCTGCATGTGATCTCATTTTACTGATTTCTGAACACTGGGAAATTTGTAAGTTTTAGTAAGAAAATATGACACTTTTCACTCCAATTTTGAGCCAAGGATCAGCAGACGCTGGGCACAGGTACTATTCTGTATGAAATCGGTTCCCAGGACAAGTTTTTAATGGGCATTCAGATCTCCTTGCTAGCACCTGCCCCTCTTGCATGCTCTGCAGAGAAGCTGAGCTGGAAGGAATTCATCCGCTTCGCTCCTTTTAGTGCCTGCAGCAGAGGGAGCCGGGAGGGGTGGCTCACAGAAGATGGTAGCCTTTCTTACTCGGGAAGCTTTTGACACGAACCATCAATCTGACACTTCTGAGGGAAAAAAAAATACCTACGTATGTTTTTTTAATAGCAGAGATGCTTTCTCACTGGTTATAAAAATGTAAAGCTAAATCCACGAACCAGAGAAGAGTCTAGGTTCATGAAATTCAAGAGATGTAACTAAAGGGCATATTCTATTACTCTGATGGACCAGCTGCAATTACTGATGGGACTGTGCCTGTTCTTCCCCTGAAATTCACTGCCAGCTGCAAGTGCCTGCATGTGCGCAGCATGGGTGGTGTGTGTGTTTGTTTGTGAGTTCAGGACATGTGAACATAAAGCTCAGCAGATGTCACTCTGTACAGCTCAAGCAACAAATCCCCTCAAAGCCGTTTACTGATGGGTTTCAGACAAGCCAGCATAAAGAAAGTTATGTTTATTTCCATGCAGGAGCGACAGAGCAAAGGATCTGGTAAGTAAGCAATCTTCGAGTATTGATTTAGCCTTTCAAAAGGTACCAAACTAAGGTCTGCAATATATTTGTTCTCACTTCCCCTAGGATTGTCTCACAAAAGTCCTAAACGTTAGGGCGGTCAGCCCTCTGTTCTGTACAGGCCCACATCACACGTGGGAAAACCCATACCACTGCATTAAATTTGAGTCATTGTGCAGAACACATGTTGAGTTCAGAAGCTGACTGAGTTGCTATGGAGACACGCTCAACATACAATACAGCTGATGTTTGTTCACCCATTTACTTATCTTAGTTGCACTGTGAGCATAATTTGGAGCAGCTGAAAGTATTTATTTCAAATAGTCACCAATACTAAAGCTTTCCTATACAATGCTTTCCTTGCAAAGACTGACTTGAGATGCTTCCTTTCAGGGCTCACCAGCACCGTTAGCACACAAACATCCTCCTCAGGCTTGGAGTTTTCCTGACATGAACCTGGTTCTTTGTCTTAACAGGATCACAAAGGTCCGGATGTCGAACTTTCTTTTTCCCTTCTATGCACTAGTAGTTCTGGTGAGCAGTCCCTTCCAGATAGAACAGCTGCTCAGGAAGGATAGGGCTACGAAGATAGGGAAGGGTCTACAGGCCAAGAGGTATTAATTAGGAGCAACTGAGGTTTAACAAGTTTAAGTTATTAGACATGGTTTAATAACTTCACTGAATGGACATGCTTGAAGGTAAAAGCCTTCACTTCCATATTATGATTTAATGAGGTTCCAAATGCACAAGTTAGCACTGCAGTCTCTTCTGTGCATTAGAAGCACCCCGATAATGTGACCCAGTTCTTTAAAAACTAACATCTGAAGTGGAAAATAGTAGGTAATATGTGTAAATAAACAGAAAACTGGATGGATAACATCATGGAAAGAGATGAATAACACTTATAGCCAAATCTATTTTCATAGAGTTTAAAAGACAGAGTTTAAAATAAAGAATATTAAAATTTCATGCCCAAACCTGTCCAACTACTGGCAAGCCTTTCAAGGCAGTGGATTATTTTCTTGCGCATCTACTCTTACTCATTCCATTGGCTTTATGAGACCAAATCACAACTCAATCAGTAGTTCAGTAGCTTTCCCTGCCAACTGTAATCAAACTATTATCATTTAAATGGGAATACCTGTTTTATATTACAGAGGTTAAAAAACACACTTTGAAATAAAGAAGCCTACGGAAAACATGAGAATTTGCTATTCCAACTTAGCTGCCTATAATAACGTAGCAAAGTTGTTCCAGTGGCTATAAAACAATCCTGGCTCAAACTTAGGGATCTATTACAATGGCAATAGTTGTTAAGTTAGAGGATTCCTGCCCCTCTTACCTCCATAGGATCTCCAATTTCTCTACAAGTATAAAAGTGTCATGGGCTGGAGCACAAAGCAATGCATCCTGTTCTCTACCTGAACATTCTTGCACAGGTGATTCCAGATGTATCACCACAGATTACAGTAAAGGTCTTTCAGTAATCATAAAAATCTTTTCTACAAAGACATCAGACTACCATTCTCCATCAATGTAATGAGAGTAAACTTTGTGACCCCGAGTCAGTGGATTTAGGTTTGAGTCTATTTTTGGCAATAGTTATCTAATCTGACCTTGTGTGAGTTGCCTTACCTCTGCTGCCATAAGAAGGTTAACATTACTGGGAGTATTGTGAAGCTGAATTAATCTTTAGCAGAAAAGTCCTTGCTATGGAAGAACAAAGTGATCTTATCTGTGTTAGCCAGATGGCTCCATCCCGGGACACTGAGATAGCCAACACCTCTATGAAATTACTAGTCTCGAGTTTATGAAAAACAGGGGAAATGCAGAAACAAAGACTGCTTCATATACTTTGCATAAGTGATTTCAGCCTGCTTACTCATTAGGCCTCTGAGGAACGATGTTACATTCAACACTGCCTTAATTTTTCATGCATATGATCTAACTGCCAAATAGCAGTTGGTTGTTCAAGGGTTTATTACCAAGAACCCAGACAGTCCTTCAACATTCTGATGCTAAAGAGTTCAGAATCTAATTTAGACTTGATTAGCTCACACAACCTGGTGAACGGGGAGTGCTTGATAAATTTATACCCTCTCACTTTTTTCCACAGAAGAATCTCTCCATCAGTCCGATCTCCATCAGTGTTGATGGTAATAGAAATGGATTACAATAGTGGAGTGCCTGGGGACAGCGAGGCCTGCACTACTTGCAGAGATGCTGCTGCTAAGTGTGCAATAACCAACGGTTCTCTAGAGGTGTTCTATAAAAGCCATATAACTTACGATTAAGCCCTCCTACACACACCTCTGTGAAGCAGGTACTGTACCCCCTACCTTTAGAAAAAGGTTGAAAACGTTTTTCAGGATGTTTAAATTCAAGCCTTTTAGAAGCTTGTGCTGAAATTATGCCTTTAGGTGCATGCATTAAAGTAAGTGGAGGATGTGCCTGTTAGTAAGGCTGTATTAGCTGTTTAAGAAGCACTTGAGAAAACAGTGCAGAAGAGTTGGCATGTTTCTATGCACATTTGGAAGAATGTCTGCTTCCCTGCAGTAGGCGGAGATGTGTGCTGTGCCACAACCCAGACAGCATTCCTGACTCTTTGTCCAAGTTCTCTTGACTGAGGCAATCTCTGTTTTGTGGCATTTTGCTTTTCTTGATCTTTTTCCAGAGCATGAAGGGCAGAGTATTTTGATCAGAAAGTTTAAACTAACTTCTGCCAGACATATTGTGTTCTGTTGCTGTAGGGAAAATGATTGAACAGCTTCATATTTTAGACCTTCTAAAAATAAAAAAATAATAATCTTTTTACCTCTTATTCATTATTGTTCACTTGTTCTCAATTGAGTGCAACACTGTGAAGAATAATCACAGTATTGCCAAATGCAAATAGCTTTGCCTCAATGGAAACTCAGTCTGGGCATCAGACATTCACATTTTCCACTGACATCATAAAAGCAAGCTGAACAAATTTTATATACTTTTCACTTGCATGAAACCCAAATTTCCTCTTCTTAGGCTTTTTCAAACTGCATTTTAGCTACCACGACTACAAATAAATAAATAAATAAATAAATAAAATCAGACTTCTATAAATAAAAGTCCTGACTTTCTTTTCCCCAGTCCTTTAATCTTCCTTTTCCTCCTTCTTAGATTGCAAGAAAGCAAATACAAGTTTCTTTTCACTGGACAAAAGGAAAAGAACAGAAAAGTACTTATTGCCTTCCAAGGAGCCCCAGCAACTAAGCTTCATAAGAGTGTTTAACTCCATTCTCCATAGATTTCAATTAGGATAACTGCTATGCACTTAAAAGTTCCTCTGCAATAACTATGGACTGAATGGCATCAGTACTGGCACCCAAAGGAAAGGTTTACATCAGGTTATGTGGCCCCACAGGGTTTACAATAAGCTGGCCTCACAGGCTGACATCTCCATGCAGCAGGCAGGCCCATGTGGATCTGCTGAGCTGTGATTCAGACTGGCCTGATAAACACTGTGCATGATGAAAACCAAAGCCTGGAGAAAGAATTCTTTAAGGGTAAGAACAGCACTTGTCAGGATTGAGACCCTTCCAGATATTCCTAGGAAGCACTTTTTTTGTACTTCCTCACTCCAGAAGTCCAGATGTGTTTGTACTACTTGCACCAGTGCCTGAAGTCAGCTGGTTAGGATGGCTCAGCTTAACAGCACAAATCCCACCTGGGAGGCAGAGAACTCCTAGAAAGTTCAGTGTTCTGCCTGTCAGCACACCACGATCTGGCCTGGAAAAAGTTTTCCAGCTGAGGTTTTTGTGTTCCCCAGGGAATGAACAAGCTTCTTTTGAATGATTCTGCCCTAAAAATGGCAGAAGAGAGAAAAGGCTGAAAGAGAAACGACCAAACTTTACCCCAAGATTAATTATTGTAACAGACCAATATTGTGCTCTTTGTGTCACAAAGACCAAGGGCTGAACTCCTACTATCCCAAATCTCCACTGTGTGGTCCTGACCTGCTTCCAAGGCTACCTGCTGATCTACTGCAAATCTGTCCGTCCCAGCACAGCTTTCTGCTCTGCACAAGCTGCTCTTTGGGCCAGAGAGAGTGAACGATGGAGACGTGGTAGCGAAGATGTTCACTGAGGAGCCTGAAAGAACATGAAGGAAATTGCTGCTGAGCTGAAGGTTTATCTCTATGAACATAAACTGCTCTAGCAGGCCAGGCAAGGTGGGATCTGCCACAGCACAGCGGGTAACCAAAGCGCTGTGTGAAAAGCAGCAGCCTGCTTCAAATCCTGGTGGAATGCCTTCCCCAGAAAAATAGCTGGAGTGGAGGCAGAGTTTCTCATGTTTTAGCTAGAAATTGCGTTTTGAGAAATCCCTCCTGAAAGTCTTAGCAAAACTGGTATGGATGGCCTCACACAGCAAGTTTTGGTTTCAATGACCCCTGCCAAAATCATGTTTTTTCAGAAAATTCCTCATCAGTTCTAATTCCAGCGATCCCGAAGGAATGCAGAAAGTGTGGGACTGGCAGAGATAAACACGATACCAACTCCAGGCTGCTAAGAAGTATTGTTCAACTTGAGTGACAAGTAGCTGTTTGCAGTGTTAGTGTGGTTAAGCTCTTTAACAAACTAAAGCTGAACATCAGTTAATTTTTCCTCAGCACTTATATACTGCAATGCTGTGCAAAGGCAGGACATTTTGAATCTGAGCTCAGGGCTTTGTTAGAGGAGTCCATGGCTCAGTAAGCAGTAAGCTTATGTGCAGAAATTGTCACAGCTGTTTATAAAGATCACCAGTCTGACATGCAGCTAGTAGTGTAAGCATGAGTTTGTGTTTTAAAGAACAGGAGGTAAGGGGTGAGTGTCCTTAAAGGGCAGCAGAGAGAAACTCAACAAGCAGCAACAGGGCTAGCAAGCAGAAGTCCTAGCTTTTGTTGTTATAATTTCTTCATAGACATTTTGCTGAAACAGAATTCCTGACTGAAAATGAAAACTGCATAAAATACAGCTGAGCGCCACGTTTATAAAAGCAGCTATTCATGGTCAATTATTAACAAACTAAAGCCAGACTTGCATTCAGCTTTTTCTCAAGTACAGATAAGTTGCAAATTCTAGCAAACTTACATCCGTAAATTACTTTTCCAGTTTAGGTGGGGTTATCTCATCTCCTTGCTTTCAGCTGTCGAGGTTTGCAATGCAGTAGAAATGCAGTAGAAATGCACTACACACAAATATGTCCTACTCTTTCCCTGAAAAAGCCTGCCAATGAATACCAGTCAAAACGTGGAAAATGTTGCTTCTTTCATGTTCAGCACAGTTTAAAACTGTGGTATCATCTAACAAAACAAATCATGCCAAGTCTGAGAAACAGAAAAATATAAATATGTACCTTTCTCAGTACAGCAGAAGCTGTTCCCTCCAATCTTTTCCTGTGCTGTTCTGGTGGGTGCTTTATAGAATAAGAGTCCAGGAGCCCGCAGTATTCAGTCACGTTCAATCACATCAGAGGAATAGCTTATCGGCTCTGTTACACAGACTCTAAAAGGAGCAGTGTCCTTTTTCCCAACTCCTCCTTTCACAGATTTCTGCACTCCTTAAAGGTGCTCAGTGCTCTCATAATCTCCGAGAAAGCTATCCGTCTGTTCTCGATGACAGTGCTCTTGTTACCTAGTTACAGCACAGCCAATGCTGACAGAGTCAGGTATGAGCCAAATCTGCGCCCAGTATAAATGCGCTGCGTTCAATCGAGCAACTCCAGGAATGAATTTGGCCCAAGGGACATAATTCTTTTTTCAGCTGGGACGTGGCATGTATGGCCAGAGCAGAAGTTGTGGAAACAAGACCCAAGCACGTGGGTTAAACATAGAGTGCTGCTGAAGGGGAGGGGAGATACACACTGCAAATTGCTTAACAGCTGTCATGGAAGGAGGGTAATCAATGTATTATAGTCCAGAGCATGACAACAGAGAATAATGGGAAGTGGATGAAGGGAATAAACATTTACACAGCTAAGAAATAACTGAGGATCACGGTGTTTTCAGTAACCCTTAACAGAACATAGTTAAGACCCTGCAAAATAGCACAGCACCTGGTATCAATACAGAATAACTTTGAAGCATCCCTTCCATGTATAACAGAGCCTTAGCTCAAGAGATATTTTCTTATAATCCAGACATCAAGCAGAACAAAGAATGAAAAAATAGTGCTCTTCAGCTCCACCAACAGTTTCCTGTATGGCCAAAGCTAGCACGAAAAACACGACAGGTTGTCTGCAAAATCCATGATGCCACCCACAGTTCATTATCACTGAGAATTTCTTTTACTGTTGGGCTGTGGTGAAAAAAGCTTAAAACAGTGAAATTTATTCTGTGTGCTGACCTGGCCAAGTAACCATACAGCCTTTTTTTGGAGATGTCTTTAAGGTAACTCTAGCTAGTTGTGAACTGATGAGTGGCACCAGCCCATACTCCACTTCACCGCATAAATTAGTGCCAAAACTCACCAGATTGAGTAGTGTCCCATGGCAACACTTCTAAAGAACTTTCAGCTTTGAGCTGAATAATATTCTTCAGGCAAGGAGCATGGGTGGAGCAAACGTGCAGCAGCACAGAGCTCAGAGGGCTGGCAGAGATGAGCTCAGACCTGTCTCCACAAACTTGACTGGACTTGCAACACACCTCACTGCCTCTGAGGGAGGCCATACGGTTGCAATCACATGATGCACTGTGGCAGTGTTATCCCCACTGTGCAGAGCACTGGGCTAAAGCTTTCCCAGTAAATCCATGCCTGGCACAGCAACAAATGGCATTCCCTTCTTCTAATAACCCTGCTCAAAGATTTTTTTGAAAGCTGCGACAAAAGAAGACAGGAGAGTTAGCACATCACAAGCCCCAAAGATCATGTGAAACACTGAGTGGAGGAAAATTCTTTCGAGCTTGCATTTTCGGAATAGCAGGAGGGATTTGCTTTTATGTGCATTTGCTGTTTTCCACAGTCAAATTAATTTATCTTGCTGAGAAATATGCAAAAGAGGAATTTTGAAAAAGGAAGCACTGTTCATTTATGAATCAGGAAACTGCCTGGAGAAATGTAAAATAAGAAACAACTAACAGAGAAAACAGATGGCCAGAAAAGTCATAGTTTAGAATGTAACACATAATACAAGCAGTTAGGCTACTCTGCATCTTAAGGAGTAACCACAGACTGAAAAACTTCTTGCTTTCACCAGCTTTAGAACTCCTCATGAAAATTGCAGAGCTCTGTTAGTCTACCATAATTCTGTATTTTCTCTCTATACTTTTTTAGTACAACACTTTGAAACTATTTGAACAAAGTCAAGAACTTAAAACCACATCTCATCCTGCTGGTTTTTTGTTTTTGTTTTTTTGTTTGTTTGTTTTGTTTTGTTTCATTTTTGTCACATGCAATGGATTAGTTGTACAGGAGAAACCATGCATGTAAGTTTCTATGGGGCTAAAGAAGAAAATGGCATAGATGAACCTCTGGACAATGAGTCCTACTCTAAATAATCTGAAAATAAAATAAAAAGAAAGCAAAAAGGTAAAACAGCAACAAAGCTGAAATGTTAAACCGATTTTGTTAGTTTGTGCACAAATGTTTCCAGCAGAGGAAACGTTGTAAGCTAACAGATGTGTTATTTGTGACAAGATGTCTTTGGGAGATACTTAGTATGTATCAATGATTTTAAGGAAACAATCACAGATTCCTCATGTCAGGAACAAGGCAAACTAAAATCCAGCTAAAAGTAACATTGGAAAATTCTTGCCACGCAGCTCAGGTAAGAAATGTCATAAATGCAGTAAACATACTTCTGTTGTTCACCCAAGCTCCGTGTTTTCAAACACGTGTCCTCACTTGTCAGCACAAATCCCACGTAGGTATGTTTTCCATTTACTTAGCAGTTTGGTTTGTGAAGTTTCCACCTCGCTTTGGACAAAGTCGAGGGACAGCTAACTGCTCCTCCCCCGCTCCCTCCCCTGTTGCTCTGCCATGTGGTTCTCTCAATTGCCAGGGACCGTTTGTACTTGTCTTTAACCATGTGCATGCCTTTCTTCCACATGCTTCCACATGCTTTCCTTTCCCTCCTTCTTCCTCACTAACAATAAGGACACCGCATCACAAACCAGCGGAGGATAACAAGAAAAAAAAACAGGGTAAAGGCAATCATAAGAGATGGAAAGAAACCAAAAAGTCCCACCTTGCTGTGGAGGCCTTAGTTCAAACAGTGATCCAGTCCTGTTCACTGACACTACTCTACACGATTAATTAGCTCATGCTACAAAATGCAGCTTCAGATATAAATCATTTTCTACCCCACCCACTAGAAACGAAACAATGCTGTGACTTTCAAAGATGGCATCTGCAGCCTCCCACCTCCTTTCCCCACCCCTAATGCGGGAACATTAAGCATAAAGCAAACCATCCCAGAGAAAGATGAAAGATAAAATGGTGCAATTGAGAAGTCCACGTTTCTACAGTGTCAGTTAGGTGTTCTGTCCTGTTTGTCTCCATGTCATGACTTCCTCTTCATGAGGAAGAATTGAAATAAACCATGGGTAAGTGTAACAAAAATTACTTATGAAGAAAAATAGAGAAGTAGAGAAGCCCAAGCGTTCCTTACAATAAATTCAAAAGCTGGAAGTCTGCCCATTAACAGAATGAACTCATGCATAACAAAACTTACATTACTGTTGCATGGACTTATATACATTTGTGACACACATCATAGTATTGTTTCCTTTGACCTGTTAATATTATACTGAATAAACATCCCACTGGAAACCTCACCCAACTCTGGATATTCCATGACTGTATGATTCTAATGTACGAGATTAATTTATGATGTTAAACATTGCTACCCGCAATGATAAAAGTCAGTATAACAATGATAGCAATCTTTTAAGAAGGCTTTTTTAAAAAACCTTTTAAATCCTTTAATGATCAAACTTGTGAGAACATGCAAGAACAGAGCAACAATATGCAAACTTTGTACTTTCCTGGTGGGGAAGTCTTTGCCTGTGGAAATCCACAACGCTTTATCGTGATCTGTGAGATACAGCCAGAGGGCTGGTGCTGCATTCTGTCAGCAGTAAGCAGCAACTATGGATAGTTCTGTTTCCTAGATGACTTATGGATGCCAAGTGGCAGCAGCTGACTCACATTCAAGTTAGAAAAGAGAGGATGTGCTTGGGAAGAGATAAACATCTGAAAGAAGCTAGAATCTCACCACCGCTGTGTAGGCTGTGGTTCTTGGGGATTCTGAGCTCTAAAACGATGAAAGCAACCAGGAATGCTAGTATATGATGTGGCTGTTACACAGAGCATTTGGCCAAGATCCTTTCCTTCAACGCTTTAGAAGCAGTACTCAGAATTGATCAGCATTTCTGTCCTAAATTTCCTCTGACGTTGCTGTTTAGAGGTAGCAATTTTTAAATAAAATCTGCTGCATCTAAGGCCTTCTTTTATTAGGAAGATAAGATAAAGCTGCAGGAACATTTCTTCATAAAAACTCGTTTTGTGTTTGGGGTGATTCAGTTCCACCCTTGATCTGAACCCCACGCTGGGTAATGTGCACGTGCTCAACTCTGCCCAGTTGGCTTCGGGGCAGCGGCTGAACCGAACAGCAGGAACAACTTCATACGCACCGACCTAAAGAGCAAAGCGATCACTGAGCGCGCTTTGCTCTGCGGCACTTACAGCTCTGGCAGCCGCACCGGTCGGCTCTTCCTACCGCCGTTGGGTTGGGGTATCTCTCGTGCAGCTGGAGCCTACTGGAGGAACCGGCTGCTGCACTTGTGCTGTGCCCGCTTCCCCCGGCTCTGCCCCGCGGCTGCCAGTCCCTGAGAGGACGGTGACACTTTTCCTCTCAAAACGATGCGGCCGCGGGGTCATTTATCGCTATCGGCAGCACGAGCCAAGAGCCGGGCCTTCCTCCCCGGGCACGGCTTTGATCGATGCCGCCGCGGCGCCGGGAGCGCCGCCCCGTGGGAGGAATCGGAGCCGCCCCGCGGGGCTTCGGTCCGCATCGCACCTGTGCGGCTGTGCTCGGCCCTCGGCGCGGATGCTGGGCAGGGACGCGCGCCCTCGGAAAACCGAACAAAAGGATTCGCGGCATCGGCAGCGCTTTCCCCTCCTCCCGAGGGCCATCCCTGAAACCGGTCCGCTGCGTTCGAGCTGGCGAGAACTGAATCGACAGAAGCGGTGCCGTTTCTGTCCCTTTCCCGAAAGTTGGATTTGTAACACCGCCCGACTTCCCCGCCGCCAGGCTGCGCGCGCCCGCCACAACCTCCGCTCTGCAGCGGCCGCCGCTCCTCACCGCCGCGCGCCCCCGCCCCCCCGGCGCTCGGCAGCGCTCACCCGCCACGCGCCGCCGCCGCGCTCCGCTCAGGCGCCGCTCGGCCGCCTCGCAGGGGTCCTGGCCGGGCGCGGAAGCCCTTTGCCGTACGGCATGGCGGCGCTGTGGCGGCGCGGGGAGCGCTTCCTGGGGCTGCCGGGGCCGCGCCGTACGGCGCGAGCTCTCTCAGGTACGCCTCTGCCGTGCCCGGCGGTTAGCGGGCCGCGCTCTCGCCCTGCAGCCGCAGCGTCTCCCGAAGCGCTGCCGCGAGCCGCTGGCGGGATGAGGCCTGCGGGGCCTTACCAGAGTCAACGCCGTGCCGCGAGGCGCCGCCGGCCCTCGGCGCCCTGCGCGGGCGGTGCGCGCCGCCTCTCCCCGCAGCGGCTCTCGCAGCCGTGGCCCCTGCTTTCCAGAGGGGAAGGGCCGCACGAGAACGGCGGGACCTCGGCTTAGCCCCGGCGTGACGAGAGCTGCCCGCCTCCGCGCTGAGCCGCTGAGAAGAGTCCCTCGCTTTGGGCAGCGCGGGAATTGGGTGCTGAGGGCTGCTGGAGCCTTGGCTGCCTTGCCTGGGCTGCTGGCTGCTCTGCTGAAGCCCTCCTGTGCTCGCTGTTAATAAACAAAAAGTCGTTCCTCACCTCTGGTTGAATCTCAGATCTCCCCCGCCGCTCAGAGCTGCTTTGTAAGAACGTGCTGACCTGTGGGAGAGGCCTGCTTCCCCCTGCTCGGTGTCGTGCCTTTGGGGCCCCTGTGGCAGCTGGGCTCGGCAGGCCTGATAAAGCGGGCACTGAAATATGTGTGCGGGAATTGCTGTAACACAGGGACGGAAAGGCCGTACCGGATCCTACCCGCAGCTGAGTGTGCAGGAAGAGCTTTTGGGGACGTTGCACAAAATGTGGTCATTTTCTGCCTGTTTGGGATTGCTTTATTTCCTGTGTTTCATGCACAAAACCAGACTGGGTCCTTTAGTGATTTTCTGGAGAATGCTTTGGAACACTGAAGAAACACAATACTTAAACCAGGGTTAGCAATAATCAGTTGTAAACAATAGTGTACCTTTTTAAATTTGCCTTTAACACAGCTCTCCTGTCTTTCTTGCCTGTTTCTTTTTTTTTCTTCTCCCCCTATTGTCCCCCCAACCTCTTCACAGGAAAGAAGGAGTATGACCTGCTGGTCATTGGTGGTGGGTCTGGAGGCCTTGCTTGTGCAAAAGAAGGTTGGTATAACCAGATAATAAAAGCTTTATGTTAGCTTAGGTGTTGTATGTGGAATCTAGAAGTGATACAGAAAATATTGAACATTTCTAAGATACATAGTATACTGTGCATGATTAATTGTCAACTTACCTCTGTCAAACTGATCTGAAAATTAATTCATGCCCTCAGGTGTGATGATCTTGTTTGGCTTTCCTGTTATTCTTTTTAAAAAATATTTCTTCTGTTGTCTCCAGAAAGTCTAATCTTTATTTCACTGTTTCTGAGTGCTTCTGCAGATGGCATATTTTTGAAGATGGCATGTTTTTCTTTTTATACTTTCCATATGTATCAGCTAAAACATTTCATTCATGCTGTTTCCAGGACCTGTCTAACTTCTGTGGAGAGTCTTCTGCCTTTTGTAGTGCATTACCCCATGTGTTCAGTAACCCACAAGATTCTTAAACATCTAATTTAGCATCAAATTATTGTGTTCATGGGCCCTAGTCTGGGTTATTAAATGCCTTCTGGAGAATATACTGACAACATCAGCAGCCTGGGCTCTTGGTGTGATGTCTAAAATTATTAAAAACCACCAGTTGTCATCTCCTGTACTCTTAATCTGTGCTTCTGCTAATAAATATATTTAGGTTTCAGTGCTTCTCCTTCATCTAAATGTGTTTTCCTGCTTTTTGTTTAAAGCTGCTCAGTTTGGCAAGAATGTGGCTGTTTTGGATTACGTCGAACCTTCTCCACGAGGTATGAAAGAGGAATACTAGAATGATATCTGGATATATGAGTGAAGCTATGGCCTGGGTCAGCAGGTTGATCCAGGCAGCAAAGTGGCCAAAGCCAAGCTGCATGCTTTGCTTGTGGCAAAAGATAGAAGCTCTGTGTTGTTTCAGAACTGTAGAAGTAATTGCATGAATAAATAATTCTCCAAATAACCCAGTTATGTTGTTAAACTCAACTGATGTGGGTTTTTTTGTTGTTTGTTTGTTTTCAGGAACCAAGTGGGGACTTGGTGGAACTTGTGTAAACGTTGGCTGCATTCCTAAAAAGCTTATGCATCAGGCAGCCCTTTTAGGGGGAGCTCTTAAAGATGCCCAGCACTATGGCTGGAGTGTGGCCCACCCAGTTCATCACAGCTGGTAAAGAATGTTGCCCTCCTTTGCACTCCTTTGTCCTGTGAATGTGTAAGGAAGCATGCTGTTGATGTGCAAAATGATTTTCACTGAAGCTTGTTAGACTACCCCTTGTTTAAAACAGAACTGTAATTACTAGCTTATGGGGGCAGCTCTTGTGTTGGTCTGCACTTTAATTTGCTTTCATAACAGAAAGTATTGTAGAACTTCAATAATTTCTAGCAGTCACCTGGATATTTGAGCTGTATTGTCTGAATTTGTAATACAATGTTTTCATGTTCCATTTCTTGCCTTGTGATAGGTCTGTGATGGCTCAAGCTGTTCAGAATTATGTGAAATCCCTGAACTGGGGACACAGAGTGCAGCTACAAGACAAGTAAATATGACTTTGAAGTTCATATTTCCTCCCACAATCAGGGAGCTCTTCTCCTTGTAGAATCAATTACTTGCCTTTGGAATTTCTCATTAGAGCTAGCACTGTGACTTTATGTCCCTTCTGCTCTGGACTATAGATGTCCTTGCCAGTGTAGGTGAGATATTCTTTTCCCTTCTTTTTCTTTTCTGTAGTGGTTGAAAGTGACCATGGCTGAAGGCTTTCTAACAGCATAGCAATATTCTTGGTGATCTGGAGAGGTTTTGCATTAATATTAAGTAGTCAGGTTTTAGCAAAATAATTTCAGACTTGTGCCCCAAGACTTCTGTGCCATACGTACAGGCCTGCAGGTAACACTATACTAAAGCAGCTGAATTTTTTGCTTTTAGTGCAGAAATAATTTATCTGACATACCCAAGTTCTTCAGCATGTGATTCCTTTTGTAGAGTGATACTAATGTAGCAGGGACCAGTCTGTGACTCCTGCTGAGTGACTTCTGTGTGCTCTCAGAAGAGCATTCTATTAGTAATGTTCTAAATAGTAACGTTATGGACAGTGGAATGTGTATCATTTGAAGAGATCACTAACCTGATACCAAAGCCTGCCAGAGCATTAGGTGCTGAATAGAGGAGTGAAGTGATACAAGAATTAAGTGGCAATTGTGTGGCAGAGCTGCAAATAATTCAGTGATGTGAGATGCTTCCTTTCTTTTCTATTCCTGATGGCTTTTTTCAGGACTTCAAGTAGGGAAAAAATAGGAGTTTTCATCTGTGTTCTCCTTCACTGAATGTGTGTTTATGTTGTTGTTTTCTCCCGAACAGAAAGGTGAAATATTTCAACATGAAAGGAAGTTTTTTGGATTCCCATACAGTCTGTGGTTTAGCAAAAGGAGGTAAAAAGGTGAGCTGCTCTACTGGTTTCTGCAGCATAGTTCACTACAAGCATCTCAGGTTTTGGTGTGTCCAAAATCTACTTTCTGCTCTGAGTATTAAACCAGTCTGAGATGTGTCAGGAGAACTGCAGAGACACTGAGCTTTCTAATAGAGAACTGTGTGTAGGAAGCAATTATACTGAATGCACCGAATTTGGCTTCAAACAGATGGGTTAGGTAACAAAATAGTGGCTATCTCTGCTTATTTGACAAAAGACTGAATGTGCTTTTTTAATGCTTTTTGTTTTGCTTTGCTTTTGTACAGTGTTACTGGTTAATGTCAGCCTGAGAGAGAAGTTTTCAGGGGGTAAATGTCTTTCAGGGGCACTGTCTAAAACTATGCCCCCGTTGAGATTTCTTAACAGTAGACCTTAGAGATGAGTCACTTGGTGTGATCTCTCCATGTTTTGTCGTAAGCTGCCATTTGTACACAACTGTTCTTTCCAAGTAGTCATCAGAATCTTATCTACCATAATAACAATTGCATGGTGAACATTAGTAGCAGAGTATGTATAGGAGAAGCCTTCTGCCTGTATTATTTTGCTTTACCCCTGGCCTTTTTTAACATTTTGCTGATTGTTATGTCAGATAAATAGTAGGCGGTAGTGCCAGCTTGCTCTCATATTGCTCATTTCAGGTGCTTGATTGTTGTGTTTTTGCTTGCAGACTACTCTTACTGCTGAAAACATTGTCATTGCTACTGGAGGAAGACCCAAATATCCCACGCATGTAAGTTACACTTGCCATTTCACAACTTCAATGACTTTACTGTTGTGGTCTCAGATAATAACAGATGTTCAGAGGATAACGTAAACATTGCAACACGAGACATTTCTTATCTGAGTGTGAAACGCTATTTTTTGCATGAGCTACAGGATTTTCAGAGAAGCACTTTTATAGAAAACAATTTTCATCGATTTACTATGTTAATGTTCGTAGCATCATGGAGTCATCTGGGCTGGATAAGATCTTCAAGATCGTGTGATCTTGCCAGTGTTGCAAATTCAAGATCTTCCCTGTGTGTTTGTAGATTACGGGCGCACTGGAGTATGGAATCACAAGTGATGATCTGTTCTGGTTAAAAGAGTCTCCTGGAAAAACGTAAGATACTTTAAAATGGCTTTAATACGTTGCAGCATTTATACATTTTACAGCAAGGTGAAAAATGTCCAAAATTGCCTTTTCTGTCATGTTTTCCTTCTGAGAATTTGTTTTACTACGCAGCAACATCTCGCTATCAGCTCTCATAAGTAACTAGCACAGATTTTTCTTTTTCCCATGCTATTCCCGTTTAAAATGAAATTAAAATTGAATTTTCATCGTTGGTGAAGGCGACTTATTTGCTGTGGCAAACTTCCTCTTGGAAGCCACAAGAGGGCAGCATGAACTTAAGCAAAGGCTGTACCGTCCCGATTCTTTGCTACGGGTTTACGAGAAGCTGCTTCTCAATTGGAAACCCCAAGATAATGTTACGTTCTTTTAAGCGATGGCATGTCTGATAATCCTATCATCTAGCTGCATTTTCTTTTGTTACTTTTGCCCCTTTTTATGGTTTGAAAGCTGTCGATAAATTGAAATAATAAAACCTGTTCTTTTCTATGTAAATTGTCACAGCATGTTTTACAGCACGTAACACAGTAAGTTTCTGAATCCACACAACACTCCAAAGCATTTTCTTGATTCAAATAGCTGTGGTAAGAAATATACACTTGCTAGCATGTAAGTCAGCTGGCACTATTTCTGTTTGTCTTTTGGTTGTGCCTGTGTCCCCGGTTCAACGTCTTCACGTGGTTCTGAACAGGGAAATTATATATCAGAAAGAGGCTTGTAACAGATACAACGCTAGTGCTTTCAAAAGACAGAGAGCTGGCGTTCATGATCATGACTTTCTAATGCAAAGATACAGTGTATGCTAAGGTAAGCATCAAACAGATAAGGGCTCATTGGTACAGTTTAAAAACAATTAAATTTGCAGCTCTTTGCATTATATCAGTCATTTCTTGAATTTTGAGAGCATGATTTATATGAGGAAATTACAAAAAGTGAAGAAAGGGGGGAAAAAAGAACACTTAAACATAAGGCTTATCCTTGCAAGATGTTTCTGTGAAAATGTGGCTTTTGTCCAGTTGCTTCAAATACGTGTTGTAACAGTGTAATATGGGAGCCTAGTGTTTATATGTTGCATTCCTAAGATTTAGTCAAAATAAGCCCTCGGGGACTACAGTAGCATTTCTGTACTTCATCAGGCTCTGTCCTAGCAAATGAAGGAGGGAGTTGTTAAAGGTTTGTTTCTGACGGATTTGTTTCTTTTATAAATACTCCCAAGGTTCAGTTTAACACTTTTTGTTTTTCAGTCTGAGCTGTGTTTTACTTATTCTTTCTTTTTTCCTCTTCCAAATGTACATAGCCAAGCTGTGAATGAATATGGCTGGAAGTTGTAGAACTGTCAGTCCTGCAGTTATTCTTTCTTTCTTTTTTTTTTTTCTGAACACAAACTGTTGGCCAAATTAAAAGTCCCTTAGATATACAAACAAGGAATTCTTGCTACTGAGATGAAGGCCTTGGCAGAGTGAGTTAGAAAAGGTGCCTTGAAATATGTTCAGAATGAGTGAGAGATTGAGCAGGTGTGGCAGAGGTTAGGTTCTGCTTTTAAAACTTTTCAGTTAGGTGCCCAGGAATCATCAAGTTTGTAGAAGAGATGGTGAATAATGCGTGGCTGGCAGCTGTTTTTCATTTGATGAGAAAGAACAAATGCATGCAGAAGCTGCAGATATTCTGACTCTATTCCCTGTGCATCTCCTCAGATATTTCTTTATGTGCAGTGTGTGGCTTTTTGCAGCAGTTCCCTGAAGTCTGCAGGCTGAAAGAGGGGATGTTCATCCATTCACAGATTAATCAGATAGTGTAATGCTGGAAAAAATATCTGCCTGTGTGTTAGATTATTTGCCAAATGTAAAACCTAAACCGGTAGATTTTGATCTTTTGGTAAGAGAATATGATAAGGTTTTGTTTCAAATGCTTGTACTTTGTTGCTTTTGCTCCTAAAATTAAATAACGTATTTAAAATCTCTGATGAGTTTGTGGTTCAAGATTAAGTACATTTCTGAATTTAAGTAGATTTCTATCATCTCTAGCTTTTTAAAATGCAATTGCCAACCTACTTCTTTCATACCCGAAAACTCTCAGCTGTTTTATGGCAGGGAGAGACCTGCTCTGTAAAAACAAACAAGTCCAGCAGAACTGTGCCAGTCATTGCTGTGCATTCTGGTTCATGGTGTGTTGTTCTCCCCCAAGTGGTCGAAAGTTCTTTATGAAGCATGTGCTTCTGTAGATGAAGATCCCAGTCAGAAAGAGTCTTAACATTCTGTGTAGTCCTTGTAGCAGTAATTAGGTATTTTGATCCCTAATGATGCTTTTTTCCTTATTGAAAAATGCAAGAAAAAGCTTTGTTGTAAGTATAAGTATTATTTGGAATGCATCTCTAAGCAGTGAGATGTTAACAAACCTGCATATCATGTGAGTAACAAAGACGTGTGAGTGCAGCTTGCCCAGCAGCTGGCTGTCAGTGACTGACCAGTTTGACCCACTTCTACCACCAGAACAGCGACTGAACTCTTTGTCTGTTGGATACCCAGCAGACAGCAGACAGAGGGAACTGAGGATATGGAAGAGAGAGGACTGTTACAGCGTGCAGGTGTCTGGGTACAGGCATAGAAACTGGTGTTCTAACTTCAAAATGCTGATGAGCAACTTCAGTGATATTTGTGATTGAAAGAGTGCGAAATGCAGGGAGCCATAGGATCTGCAGTGTTATTCAAGACCTAAACAGGATATATTTGATTCATAGTAGTCCAATTAAATCTATAGTTTGAACTAGATTATCTACAGCTATGTACTTGAGCTTTTAAAGACAGGAAAGACAAATATTTGTCATTTGGATAAATAAGATGATGAAGAAGTGGATGCCTTCAAATCAAATAGAAATTTAGCAGTTAGTAAAATCTCCTATTCTCCTTTTGGGAACCATAACCTACTTGATAAAAAGATGATAAATTCAGTATGTGCTTAACTTCTGATTGACTGAAGTTTTCAAGAAGTTTTAAAAATTGGTTTGTAATTAGGATATATCTCAAGATTTTGAAATATGCTTTAATTTGATGAGGTGCATGTCTGTGCACTAATGTGTTGTGTACTGTCTCAGAAGCAATGGTGCTAAGAGACCCTGAAAAATGAGGCATCGGTAGCAACAGACACTGTGTGTTTGGGGGAAAATAGTGTCAGTTTGCAGTCCAGATGCTTCCATCTGAGGTGAACCACAGAGCACAGCTGAAGTATTCATGATACCTCTTAACCTTGCTGGCTGTTCTGATTTTTTTTTTCCATAGCTTTCTTCACTTTGACTTTCAGAATATATGTTCAAGTATCTCTTTACAATATAAAAACACTTCCATGTGTCTTATATGCCTGTTATTTTAAAAATTCTGTTTAGAAATTAACCTCACTTGTTTTAGTATTGTCTTAGTTGGAGTTGGCAGGCTTTCTTCCCACTTAACAATATCAGATCCACTGCTCAAATCTGTGATCTTGTAACTGCACACACTTCCAAAATAATTGTTGTTTATGCAAATATGCACAAGTTAATTCCACAGCTTCATTCTTTCTTTTTTATATAACAGGTTGGTTGTTGGAGCCAGTTGTATCCTTTGAAAATCTGTGATAGCTTATGGTTATAAGCAGCATAGCTGCCTTTCAATGAAAGCTTGATTTCCGAAACTCCTGTGCTCAATGCCCAATATAATGGGAATAATTTTCCATGCAGTAACATCATGGGTCAGCTGAAGATGAATTCTCAGGATCTGGAAAACAGTCTTGTCTCTGAGGAAAGTAATATTCTAAGGCTTTGGATTTTTATACCGTTCAACAAAAGGAAAAGATGTGTGAGGAGAACGTGGTATCTGTAGATAGAAACACCACTTGTATGCTACCTTTTCCTCTGTTGCATTTATATGAAACCATTGTTTATGCTTCTTTAACTGATACTTCACCAGATGTTTCGCTTGAATGTGCTGGTTTTCTAACTGGTATTGGGTTGGACACTGCAGTCATGATGAGGAGTATCCCACTTCGTGGGTTTGATCAGGTCAGTGCAGAATATCTTGCATCTCCTTGTTTATCAAACCCAAGGTATGCTTCATTATTTTTGTCTCCTAAAGAAAGGACGACATTGGCTTTTCCAAACATTCCCAGTACATAATTTCTGAAGAGTAATTAAATGAATATTAGCTCATGTTTTCCTATCGTATCACTTGATCTTTTATTCAGAAAATTTAATCTTTTTTTTTCCTGCTTAACTGAAAACAGGATTGAATAGATGGGAAGCAGGGAGGGATATGTACTGTGCCACTGCTAGAAGTATTAGATGATTTCTTTAAAACAACCCAGAGTTGCTAAGAGTTGCAGATAATGATTTTTAAAGTAAATTACTGGACTTAGCATGAAGTAGTTCAATGTGGAGATCATTATGGTGGATGTAAGTAAATCTCCAAGCTGAAAATTCTTAGTGAAATAGGAACTGGAAATCATGACTTCATGACTTTCATAACAGTGACAACTGCAACAAGGTAAATAAAAAAGTGTAGGTATTACATGGAGTGAGAGTGATCTCAGTGGAACCATCAACCCTAAGATGGAGAAAGGTGTAAGCAAAAGAAAAGTTTAAAGAGAAAAAACTGTTTCAAGATTGGGGGAAAAAGTATGAGTGGCCACAGCTGCACTGACAAACAAAAAACAGTTTTGGCCATAATTCCCTTCCTGTTTAAAAAGAATAGAAATACAGTGGAGGGGGAAAAAGAAGGGGGGGAGGGAGTTATGTTAAAAACAGATTTATTTGCTTAAAGAAGCAGTAGTGGGAAATATAGTGGCTTTGGCTTAAGGACAATGATTGGACTTAGTAAAGGCACTGATTGAGTGTGGTTTTGTAGCCCCTGTTGGGAGAATATTGTAAAGGTAATTGTAGATCTTCTGTCTCTTCAAGATTTGATGCTAGCATTACCTTGATTTTTGAAGTTTGTGTGGTGTTCTTAAAACAGTAAGAGAATTCTGGTTTCCACTCACACCTGCACTGATTTTTTTTTTTATTTTTTTAAATGTGTAACAGCTCAGTTTTGAGAAAGGATATTGTTAGAAGAAGCAGTGATAAGTACCACTGCAGGTAATGACAGCTTCTGCTGGCACACCAGCCACCCGTACTTTAGAGTCTTTTCCTTAAAACTCGTGGAATGTGTAGCAGAATTTGCAAAACCCTGTATAAGAATGTGCCTGGGGAATTGCACTCAATGGAAGAAATCTGCATGAGGAATGACATCAGATCTGAGTGAGCAGGGAATAGCATTAGAAGTATGTGTGTGGCACTTTAAAAAATACAGTAGGGCTTTCTCTGAGAACTTGATCTTCTGCAGGCAGCAAAGCACAATAGAAATTTCAGAGGTAAGTTGGAACAGATATAAAATAATTGCGTTCAATCTGTAGCCACACTGAGTCTGATGGAAACTGATTAGTGAGCTGTCACGTTTCTGAAGTGATATAATAACCCTGTTGTTGCTTTCCTGTTGGTTAACTAACATCAAAAATAAAGTTCTGTAAGTCAAGACCCTGCATGTAGATCTTGTGTGAGCGGTTTTGTGATGCTGTCCTTTGAGTAGTAAAGATATCCTTTGACAAAGTACAACCCGAATTACTGCTGTCAAGAGCAGTGACATCTTGGATAAACTTGTCAGTGTTGTGCTTTACTCACTGCTTGTGGTGTGGCATTATTTCAAACAAGCTCTTGGGACAAATGCATTATTTCCTTTTTGTAGTAGAACTTTTCAGAAAATTTTAGGGGTTTATAATTATTGCAGAGAAATGACAGGTGTCATGGCAAAGGGAAGTATTTTTCTTAATTAGCTTTATTAAAGTGTTGAATTCAGCTGCCAGAAAACAGCAATTGTGGTAATGAATTTGCACTAGATGCTATTTTTGTATAAAAATCAAATTATTATACACAAGTTTTTACTCACTTTTTAAAAATAATCTGAATACTCAGATGCAGGTACCTCTTGGAATAGAGGTTGCAGGTCATTGTAGCTCAGCAAATTGTCATGGGTCAACAGTGCACAGTAGCTAAGTGACAAAGAATGTTTGAAATATGTGGTGTATTTATTGGATTTCATAAAGGCAGCTGAAGGTTGTGTCTAAGAATAAATGCTTTTTCTCCTTGCTTGACAGCAAATGGCATCTTTAGTAACTGAGCACATGGAATCTTATGGCACAAAATTTTTAAAGAAATGTGTCCCAACTAAAGTTGAAAAATTGGGAAGCAGCAAGTTACAAGTCACCTGGAAAAATACTGACTTGGGCACAGAAGAAACGGATTCCTTTGACACAGTGATGTGGGCAGTAGGTAAACCTGATCATCTTTATGTTTATTTGTAATGCTTTCCTTTCTGAAAAGGAAACTCCTTCATGTTCTATGGGGCCAAACCTATTTTTAAGATTTAGTATCCTAAAGGTCAGTCATTTTCAAATTCATTTCTTCCACGTGTGACTTGTTCACTTCCTAAAGCCCCATGGAAGTTACAGTGAATGAAGCAATGCACAGTAATTACTTACGTATGAAAGGCAATGAATGTGATGCTGTTTAGTCGTTGAAACTTTCCCAGAAGGTGAGAGCATGAATGCCAGCAACCTCTGTCACTGATGTTCTGTAAGTACTTATTTGTGGAGATACTCACTGCAAGATTGTATTGGTCTTACCTTCGAGGTTAGGTTTCTGCTAGGGATTTCTAAACTGTTCTTGTTAAGTTTGTTACTGCAGCCATCATTCCATCCAGGGAAGTAGAAATAATTCTCTCTTAAATGAAATCCAAACTCGTTGCAGGGAGCTTTGGCTCTTGGGAGATTTTTGCAATGTTTCAGATCCTTCACATATCTCAGACTCCTCAGAACTGATACACAACGCCTAAATCAGAGCAAATAATTGGGAAATAGTTTCATGACAAATAACTTTAAGTATAATCACCAAAAACAGGAGTTAAATCTATTTTCTGCCTCCTTTGAGTCAAATATTACTTCTTGTAAGTGCTAACGTGCTAAATGATGTACGTTACAAGGCTCGACAGGAACAAAAACATTTGTTCCTGCTTACTTCTCCAAGCTGCTTGTTTCTTGTATTGTGAGTCAGCTCTCAGTTCCTGTGCTAGTTCTGATGGACTTGCATGCCCATTGGAATTGGATACCTCTTGTTTCGTCCTACATGGCCCTCTAAATATCTGAGATACTAGATACATAATGAACAGCTGAAGGCAGCAGTGGTGTTTAGAAAGCAGGTATCTGGTGGATGTGATGAATAAAGCTTAAACTTGCTGCCCAAAAAATCTGTTTTGATGCAGAAGAATGATCTGTTTTACATCAGCTTTAAGAACTCCTTTTAAACTATTGCATTTTTATGTTATTCTTCTCTAACATGACTGCTCTATAGAAGCATGAGAAGCATTACTTATTCACCTGTTAATCAGATTGAATTTAATTAGTGAAGTCACAGAATAGATCAATTTATAGCTTTGTGTTCTGCCCAGTGGACTCAACCTACTGTCCTGTTGTCCCTTCCCCCTGGTTATGTCTGCTTTGTATCTTCCTCATGCTCTAAAGAGAGAGCACGCTGTGTCTCATCTTCTTTGGATTACTTTGATTGCCCTTTTCCTAGAAGTGTAAAGTGCTTGTGGAAACTACAGAAACAACATCTGATAGCGGGTTGTACTCACCAGTACCAAAAACACTCCCGCTTTCTGAGAGCAAAAATGCTGTCTGGAACAGCAGCAATCCAGAAAACTGGGGAATGGTATTTCTAAAGCGAAACAAAGCCTGCTTTTCCTTTCTACTTCTTTTTTTTTCTTTCTTCCCCCCCCCCAAAGCCTGTATCTAAATGCAGTCGCTGATTTTTCTTTCTCAGCTCTCTGGTAAAACCACGCTCTCATGCAGAGTCACACCTGTGATATTTCAAGTCAATTTATTTTCTTTTGTCAAAGATTAAAAATGAGCTGTTAAGTTGAAATAACACCATAAACATCTTGGTTTAATACTAATTATAATAAAGTTGCATCCTATGCTGTTACAACTCTAGTTGTAACATGACTGCACTTGCTATTTTTAATACAAAAGAGCCATATTCGTTGTAATTCCTGTCAGAGATTTGAGTTGTGATCCATGTATAGAAACTGAAAAATGAACAGGTTGGAGTTTCTGTGGTTCTTTTGGTGTCTTTGTAGTTTGGGCTTTTTTTTCCCTTTTTTTCTTTTGTTGTTGTTTGTTTAAGTGTTCCAGTTGGCACTCCACACTTAAGGATTAAGAACATTAGCAGTTAAAACTGTTTAATCGATGTGCAGTCAGTATGATTCATTGTTTTTCTCTGCATCAGCACACCCACACCAGGTGTCTCAGATAATAGACTGGGAAACTTGGTGGTGTTGAGGATTTCCTGTCTGCAGATGTGCCAGTTACAATACTGATTGAAGAAAGTCAGCTTGTAGAGTTAGTTCAAAAGCAGCCGCTGTGGTTAACTAATTGTAGCCTGAATTATAGTAGATCTTCCCTTGATTTTTGTGAATGTATCTGTGAATGGATTATTACAATTAATAGGATTCCATGAATGATGTTAAAAATGCTTACTGACAGTGGGATGATTCAAGGTTGGTAAGCTACAGATCCAATGTCTTAACATGTAACCTTGGTGGGGGAGCAGAAAAATTAGTTTGTCTATATGAAGAATTTTGTTTCTATTTTATTGGAATGTTTAATTTCCTACCAGTATGAATAAGCTATTAAAAGCAGACTTTACTTTTATAGCAGATTTTTGTACCAGTCCAAATGTTTGAGGCAAATAATATTTTGATAGATTTTACTGTAACTTAAAGATTTCAGTCTAAAGCTTTTACGGGTTATTACTACAAGCTTTGTGTTACTGTGCTGAGCTGGGAAGCAGGCCACTGAAAACAGCTCTTGCTTGGCCTCTATTTCTGTCTGTTTAGTCAGGTAGTGTCCTTCTGTTTTTCACTACAGCTCTGTCAACTGCTCTTGTGAGAATTCTCCTGAAATAAGCACCTGAGATATTGTTTCTGTATTGAAATTATGCATATAACTTTTAGTATGACAAAACATTACATCTGCTCATAAGGACACCAGAAAACCTTTTAATGATAAGTGCCTGATGTACCTGAGCTACAAAACAACATTGAGTTTGTGCTTGCACAGATGGAACACAGGGTGTTTGTCCAAAGGAAGGGGTAAAGACTGACACATTTAATCCAAGATGCAAGCGCTGATCTGCGGGGCAAAGCAGGAGATGAAGCTCTGTGCAGTGCACTTGTTCAAGCTGTCGGAGGAATGAAACTCGTATTGAGTTCTGCAGCTGCAACCAGCTAATGTGCAGCAGGAAAGGACAAGTTGTATTTCCATTTTAATTTGCCGTTGATGGCAAAACATTACTGCTGCAACTGGCATTTGTCCAGATGATTCATAAGGTCCTTGGAAAAGATATTGAATTACTGTGTATCTGATGGGAATCTTACTCTGTGGAGGAGCAGCTCCGCACTGATAATTAAACTAAGCAGGTGTTTATAAAATATCCTGGAGTTAGTTCGACAGAGAAAGTGGGATAGTGCACTAGTGAATTGTTATTAGAAAGAGTGGTGACCAGAAGCAGCTCTGAAGTCCAGCTTTACAAAAGAGAAATGGCTCATTGATGAGGGCAATGGAACAACCGTTCTCAAGTGCCTTTGCATTCATAGGTTTGTTAGAGGAAAGCCACCGTGAAAAATAGAAAAGAAGAATATCATCTTTTCTATGTGGTGTGCTTAGTCAAGGCTCTGGGTCTCTGTTCTGAACTCCGTGTGTCTCTTTCTCATTAATTTTTATCCTTGACTGTCTTAATAAGATATGATTTCTTCATTCCTTATGAAAGTAGTCACTCTCGTTACATCACTCAGTGATTTTTTTCCCAGTGTATATTTTTTTGTGACATTCAGTCAGGCTTGTTTCTACAAGGCTATTTTTAATGTGCTGGTAATATATTTGCATTAAAAGGGATGCAGATGTACATTTAACTCACCCATAACTTTGGATGTAACTGTATTTTATTGTGCTTACTTTATCAGCTCATAACTACAAAACTAACTGCTCCTTATTGGGGAAAAATTACATATTAGAGTATGCCTTTAACTTGCACATTAGAAAACATTTTGGAATCTGAACTGTAAGATGACATTTGGTTCAAGAAGTGATGGCTAGGTCTGAATGGTGGCTTAAAGAAAGAAAAAATGGCAGAAAATACTCCAAAGTAATTTTGTATAACCAATATAATTAGTGTGACTTCTGCAGAATATGGGTTCTATTCGTCTGTAAGTGTGTGGGAGACTGAAGCTGATGGCCTCACTTGGCAGTGGTTGATGGGTTCTGATTTTTGAGACTGCAGCAGCAGCCTTAAAGGGTGCGGAAAACCTTTGGTTACTGCAAGCTCAGTGTGGGAGAACTGATGTGAAGGTGAACTGTTCTTTTCATATAAGGAAGCGTTTCCTGCACACTTTACCTTGCAGAAGACCTTGAGAACAAAGCAAATAACAGCTGTTAGAAGGCAGCCCTGTGCTGTAAGATTTACCTTGGTCACAGTGCATTTGGAGCAGCTTTTTTTTTGTTGTAGTTCAGGTAGGACCACAGTGGCCATCCGTGGCCTTTTGTTGCCAGGTGCAGGTAAGTTCAGCTGTATGCTGGGTGGCGATGGCCAGGCAGGGACTGGTTGCACTGTGGCTGCCAGAGACTTTCTCATCTGCATCATCAGTATCACTAATCAGTGCTAGTAGAAGTGCTTCAGCCAGACAGACGTAGCAAAGAACCAGCTGCCCCAGCACTGACTGGGAGGCGCTTGGGTTTTTGTTGCCGAATTGCAACAGGCTTGCTGAAAATCTGTCACTAATGGGTGAAATGTCCAAAACTGTCCTTCTAACGCTGGTGTGCTCTACTGTCAATGTGATATCATTTCTGAACTTTTAAAATCCTAATTAATATTCCTGTAGCTGGTATTTTATTGTAATCTGAATATAGCTTATGCTTTGTTGGTCTGTGTTAGTCATGATCAGCTGGCTATGGTCTGTATTTTCTTTTTAATACCTACAGTTTTCAGGAAGAGCTCCAAAGGAGGAGAGAGCAGAGGTCTTGACAGTGTTCTGGGGGCTGAGTCAGGCACCCAGAATAAGATGACGGTGAATACCAAGACTGGGAACACAGATGAGATTTTCATTGAGGTTAAACCACGGCTGGATTTGGTACAGTTATGAAATGATGTGTAAAAATACAAATATGTAGGTAAGAAGTGGAGAAGACTTGGGCTTAGGTTTTATGCCAGAAAATCCATCCTGCCTCACCACAATATCCTGACAGCAGCCAACTGTGGTATCATGCCTGACATGAAAATGATTGGTTGGCTCTACTTGGAATTTTTCACATGCTGGGGGCAAAGTGACATTCCAATTTCTGTGATTAAGAAACTGCAGAAGACCTATTATAAAACTTTAGAGTTACTGTCAGCTGCACCTTTATCACCCTGGGAAATCTTAGTGTGCAAGAGTGTGCTGTCACTCAATTATTGCTGATACTTTGGCTTTTGCTCAGTTTAGCTGATTCAAGCTCTACCATTGTAGATCCTGCACCTAAAGGTCACAGCAGGCTGGCATTGCCTTCAGCTTGTTTGGTGTCCAACTGCAATTGCCAGAGCCACTCCACAGATAATGGGACAGAAATGCTACATCAGACATTGCCAGCCTGGTGTCTGCCTGAGATGTGCCTTGATGAGTCTCCCGTCGCTGGCTGTAGCTAAGCTGATGGAAGCCCCCTGGAAGCCATGTTGCTATATTTTGCAAAACCATATCAACAGGTTGTTGGTGAATGAGGACAAACCCTTAGCACTGGGATGTGTGTGATTTTCACAGCTGTGTGGTTGTTGCATGGGTCTATTAAAGATGAGATTATGATGTGATATTAAAAGTGCAGGAGGTGAGTAACCTTCTTCAGGGGTCGGAGTTGAATTTACAGCATTCTTCCTTTCTGCCACCTGTCTGTCATAAAACTTGCAGTTTTGAGTAAAACATAAAGCAATAAAAATATTGTGTATGTCTTGCACAGTCTTACACTTCTTATTCGGGAGTTTCAGGACAGTGAGCATCTTCAAACTAAAACTCTGCGAGCTGGATTAAAAAACAAAACAAGGCTGTTGCCTTGTGGATCTCAGGAATAAGCTACAAACTTATGCTTTCTTGAAGCTATGAGTATATAAGTAAATGTAGGAGTTTGGGTATGAAGCAGATCTTCTTTTCATCCAATATTACTGAAGAGTGTTGAGAACTGATTCTGTAATACCACGTAACTGAATGTTGGGAAATTTCTGAATTTCCTGAATTTGGCATTAAAACTAACCAAGCCACTTCAGTTAGTCATGAAGCTACAGTAGATTTGAGGTGTAGCAAGATCAGTATGTGTAATGTTGTCCTATGGAGGTGATCCAGCATGGGTTAGTTTTTAATATTCTATTATTACTTTCGGAAATAGTATTTAGGCAGTCAAGTTCGGAGAGAAATTTTGCTGAGTAGCAACACACTTTAATTCTTAGTTATTAATATCAAACTGTACACGTGTTAAAATAGATTGGAATTGAAAGGTTAAGTGTTATCCTGCAGATTTGATAAACTCAGCTGTTGTTGTTGTCACAAGTCTTTAAATGACTTTATTGACAGTTTCTCTTTTTTTCCCTCTTTCAGTGCTTGCCATTGCGTGCTAAGAGTTCTCTTGGCTCTGCCTGGCAGGAAAAAGGGGAAACTAGAAAACCCCATTAGCTGTCCATTTGCAGAATATCCAGGCTTTACTCTCAATTCACAGAGAAATACAACGGTAGGAAGTTGTTTCACATCCGAGCCAAGATAAGGTCCTGCAGGTTTATTATTTTTGTTGCCTGATAACATCAGGACTGGGGAGCAGGGGGCAGAGAAGGAACAGCAGATCAACATCCCATGGGGACAACAGAAGGGAAGACAGACAGATAGCCAAGTGCCGACAGCTTCAGTCAGTACTCCCAGAGGAAGTGTTGGTTTCACCAGATGAAATTAATACACAGAAGTCTTTACAGAGGCATTCAAATGTGACATTGTTTGGGGGGCTTGGCTATGTGACAGATGTATAAAGCAGTGAATCATATGTTTACATATAATTAAGTCTGTATTGACAAGCCAGGTTTTCCTTTTGTTTAATAATTTCCTACATTAACATCAAAGAGCTTGTTTTTATAATGAAAACACATTTCCCTTTTTGTTTTGCTTTGCTATAGCTCTATATTAACTTCAAACGCAAAATCGTGACTCACAGGGAGAGAGATGTATGTCGATATGTCCACATCCATTTACAGCCTCTAAAAATGTATGCCATGTTATAAAGCTTCCTTCATTTGGATGCAATCAAGTGATCTCTTCTGTACAGTATAGTGTCCCTAACAACTTCTGAGTTGAGTACCTGATAATTTCACTATGCTTATTAACCTTGAAATATGTTTGAGAAACCGGTTAGGTTTTAAGATTCCATTTCTGGATCAGGAATTGCTTTGCTTGATACTCTGTACACCACTCAGTAGAGCTTGCATTAAGGCAGTGGTAGTAACTTAAGGCAGAAAATTCTACAAAAATGTTTTTGAAGATGTATTGGTTGAAAAATATGAGGGCTGCTCCAAAAGTAATGCCTCCTGTTTCATTATGCTGGCCATGACATCAGAGGCGGCTGCTGGTGGCATGGCAGCAGAGGTTGAAGCTTCCCACCAACATCCCGCTATGTTTGGTTGCTGTGTGACAGATGGCAGCAGGGCGGCACTCTGACAGAATGGCATCTGACATGGGAGTGTGTGTGGAGCACAGGTGAGTCACTGGGTGCTCCATGCACAACAAACGCCTGCACCTCCACCGATGCAGATGTTCACGAGTGCTGCGTGCAGCTCTTGTTCACTGCTAGTGAAAATGCACAGCTAATGGTGGTGATTGTGTTGAAAAATAGTGTTTGGTGGCTGCAATTTTTTGCTATTGAATTTTGCTCTTTGTATCTGTTGTAGTTTACATGGAAATAATTAGAAGGCTTTACTCTTGGAATGGCCTACAGAAAAAATAGAGAAGAATCATATGGAAGAGATATAATTTAAAATCTTTGGAAGGGGACACTAATAACATATAGGCTCAGTATAATTTGCCTCATTTGCTTTTAAATCCATTAAAACAGTAGTTTTAAATTCTAAAAGGTAGTTTTACAGAGTTTGAGCCAAATATTAAATGGCTCAACACAAGGAGGTTGAGAGCAGAGTTGATAAACTTTATCATCCAGGCTGAGGGAACTAAAAAAGTTTTAAAGTATTTTTAGAAGAGGAATGTTTGGTAGGAATGAATCCACAAGGCTGCTTGTTAGCATTCAGAGCCATTCAGTTACTGTTCGTTGGAAGTTGTCGGTGTAGAAGTTGCATCATTATGTGTATATGTTCATTCTACATTAGTAAGATACATTTAGGGTGCACAATAAATTTTAAACCATTTGACTTCAGCTTTTTTAGCAATGGATGATGTCCTGCGTAGTTTTATGGCTTTTCAGAATTAGGTGTGTTTTGTCTTCTTTCTGCTTCGACTATCAAACTGAATGAAGATCTTGAAATTCTGGAGTGAAGAACGCTGACTTTTTAGATTAATGCTACTAAAGTTTTCCAACAGCTTTTACTTAAATATTTATTTTTTTCTTTAGGCCGGGTCCCTGACATTGGAACTCTCAATTTGGAGACTGTTGGAGTGAAAACTAATTCTGAAACTGGAAAGATCATTGTTGATGCCAGTGAAGCTACTTCTGTTCCTCACATTTATGCAATCGGAGACATAACAGAGGTACTGAGTCTACATAAACTGTGTTACAATAACAGGAAGCCAGCTTTGTTCCTGACTAATAGCTTGTCCCCAGATGTCGTCATGCTCTAGCATATATCTCAGTGTTTTGCTCTTTTTCATTTTGTGCAGCTGTAGTGTTCATGCTTGGCACCTGGTTGAGTAATTTCCTTTGCATGGATCTTGTGAAGTGCCTCAGCATTAGTGATTATTACTGATGTTTATCAGGGAAGGTATCACTGGTCAGAGGCTAATAATAATGTCTTGATCACTTTAATTATCTTTCTAATGTTTGCATCACTTCAGATGTACGACTTCATGCTCCCTGTGAATGCTGAGTGAAAGTATTTCTTTCCTTCTGGAGCTGAATACACTTTCAGGGAACGACCACAACAGTTCCGTTGATGTTCATCCTATGGTAGCATTTCTGCATTCTGACATAAAATGCTGCTAACAAAAATATATACCTCTGAAACAAGGAAAGAAAAGATAAACAGCATTTCTCCAAATACTGAAGGCATTTGGCTTCTGTTAAATGATTCACATGATTTGTGAATGTTTTGGTCAAGTAAATATGAGTATTTTTGTTACTTTTTTTTTTTTTTTAAAAGGAGACTTCAGCAAAACAATTTCTTGCCTTTATAGGCACAAAACCAGAATTTTGTGGCTTTAATCTACTGCTGTTGTTAATCTACAGTTAACTGTGATGAGAATGTCCTTCCTAATCAAAGTGCACTCAAATGCTTTTAATCCCTCTGTTTTTATTTCACAGAAGAACTCAGAATATTTCCTCTAATCTGGGCATCTTCAAATATGTTATCTTCATGAAACATAACATGTGGGTTCATTCTGAACTGTACAGTTACAGGAGGATGTTTTCATTGGGTGCTTGCCATTCCTGAAGAACTTAAGCAGTAATGTAGAATATAAAAAGAGGGCATTGCAAGATACAGAATTTCTTTCTTGTCATTGAACTTAATGGAATCTAGCACATCCCTTTCTATCAAGGTCGTTTTTGATAGATGAAGACTCTTCATCTTTATGAACGTCTGAAATCTAAATACCATAGTGATATGCAAACACCATATATAGTATAATTTGAGATATCTTTTAAGCATTTCTCATTCTGCCATATGTAAGCCCTGCAGGTGCTTCTGAGTTTTTGAAGGGATGAAGCAGGTCTTGGAATAGCATGCTTATCCATGACTGGACACCATCTACAGTCAGAGGCCCTGAAATAAATCTGTTGGTCATTCCTGACCTCTTTTTCTGCATGCAGGCATGTGTTTCTTCCTGTCCATCTCCATCTTCATGCAAATGTCTCACCTTTTCCTTTTAAATTGTGTGAAAACTCTATCCTGCTCAACTCTTTCTCTTTTTTTTTCCCCCATTACTCTCCACAACTTCAATCACTCGGAGACTTGGAATTATGGACAGCTCTTTTTTCCTCTTCAAACAGAGGTTCCCCTCTGTGCAGGTTACTTCACTCTCTGGGATGTTTTCTGAAGTCCTGTTTCTACTCACAGTCACCACCAATCTCTTTGTGTCCTTGATACGTATCTTGATTAGGCCTCCTGCTTTCTAAACTATTCTTTCTAATTTTGTCCAAGAAGCAGTTGTTAGAAGCAGTGCTGGCAAGGCCCTAGATTCTGTTGCTCATTTTTGCAGCCAGTCTGACATGTTATTTTAGGCAAGTCATTTCCTTTTGGGTGCTTTTTGTCTTCTTCCCTATGAGGATTTAGTTAAACAAGAAATAGAAAGTTGGAGGCAGGATGCTCTCGTCTTCCCTACTGTGGATCTATAAAACCAGGTCTTCATTTATTTGTCCTTTTAATTTTGTTGTTAAAACTTGGATTTCCTTTTCCTGTTTTTGTCCTTATTAGTGCAGATTTTTGAATGGGAGTTGTGTAGTGCACTTCTGAATGCATTAAGAACAGCAACAGTTTTGTACTTTGTACAGTGTACAGATGGGAAGCACTGGGCAATTAAATCAGTTTGCTGTAGTGTCTTAAGCTTGTATCTAAGTATGGACTAAATATAGGAAATTAAAGAAATTAAAATAAAGAAATTGTAGGAAATTAAAGAAATCATACATTTATAGAGTTCAGAGATAGGAGTTCCTATCTGATGCCATTACGAAGTGAGCCGTGTAATTTCACTCAATGAGCAATGCTCTTCTTTTGTTTACACAATACACAAATACTCTTTGTTTTTTTTTCCCTTTTTCCTTTCTTTTTTAAGGAAAATGAATTTAGATCATAGATGTAATTGGCATGGGAATCATCAGAGGAGCAAAGTTCCCAGGTTTGGCGTTGGTGCGCAGCTTGGCAGGACGCACTTGGTTCTCTTTAAGCAGCAGAAAGCTGCAGAGCTTGGGGTGTGATACTATCTGGGTGAGACCTTTCAAGGGGCAGGACGGGGAAGCTTCTACCAAGGGAATGAATATCAATGACCCCTAATATTGTCTGTAAAAATAGGATTTTGTCTCTGGTGTCCCTGGTCAGGATTTTTTTCGTTGTTTTTCTCTCTAGCTGTCAGATTGTCTTTGTACCATGACGTGTTATTGCTTATGCTTTTGTGAGTAGCTCTCGGCCCCTCCTCTCTCGCCCTTTACTAGGCCACACTGAATAGATACTAACTTGCTACCACATAGTAAGATCTGTTTTTTAAATTCAGTTCACTGATTGGAAGGGGGGGTGAGATGGAAAACGGGAGCTTCCTGATATGTTCAGACTGAGTGTTTCCATTTGGGAGTCATACCCACCTGGCATAAAAGGGAAACTCAGTGTGCATGGGTGTCCTATGGCACCCTTGTATGAAAAACAGAATCCTAATGTTATGCAAACTGTTCATTTGGAAAAAGGGAGGAAAAGAGAACTCCAGAGGTCACTCAATTTGTCTATCATTTAAAAAAAAGTTTTTCAGGCTCCAGCAAAATGAGGTTTTCAACTGATGAGTAAAACTGCACTTAGGTATTTTTATTGTCGGTAAAATAAAATCAGGATGAAGATTACCAGGCTGGAATTTTAATTTCAATTTTCTGTGCTGATATAAGCCCTGTCTGTTAATATCCATCCTCCAGTGGTATTCTTGTTGAAAAGCATGACACACAGTAAAAGAAATTCTCTTCGTAGGAGATTTATTGTATATACACTCCAGTATACATCTGGTGTATTTCTAAGGGTGTTAAAACAAAGATATGTAGAGAAGATCTGCAGTATGTTGCTTTGAATAGAAATTAGACTGAAAGAAAGAGCCGTGTTAGAACAAATGCACAGTACTTCAAAGCTTACTGAACTCTCCTAGGAGCCATCTCGTTTAAATGTCTAATGCACTGGAGGATTCTTATGAACAATCTGTATCCATAATAATCATCAGGGTAGTTGTACACATGACTGCAAAGTGAATGTTCGTTTCAAATATTTACCAGGGAAGGTCTTTAAGCTATTGTTTATGAGAAATAGGGCTTTATCTGCGTGGATGTTTTAGTAATTAGTTGGGTTTTATGGAATGCATAGCAGCGCTTTCACAATTTTATCTTTAGTTCCAATCTTCTATTCTTTTCTGGAATGCCAAAACAACATCTGTATTTCCTGCTACAGAAATGACTGGCAGCCATGTTTCAGGCAAATGTGTGTAAGAAAAAACAAATGGCAAATTTCATCTGGTAAATGACATTTACAGCCTTGAAAGTCCAAATGCTGGTGTTGAAAAAACACGGTGGATCTTAGGGGGGAAAAAGGGATATACTTTCAGTTTTGTGATTTGTCATGGGCTATGGGAAAAAATGGTTTGTCTTTGTAAATGAAACAGTAGTATCTGTTAACAGGTTAGACAAAGTGCTGCTTCAGTTTATTTTTTGCAATGGAAGTTTAACAAAGAGGATATTAGTATAGAGAAAAGCATAAACTCATAGTGATGTGCAGAAAACTGCTGTGGTGCATGTAACGGTAAATGGAGCTAACGGTATGTGCAGGACCTGTGTAGCAACATGCAGGAAAGAAGCTATGGAAGAGGATGGATTTCAGTAAATGTTCAAAAAATGTTAGGATAATGAAGAGACATTTGAAAAACTCCAGTGTGTGTAGTGGGAAATCCTTATTTTCTTCTGAAGACTGTTTTCAAGAGCTTGCAGAATGACTACCACCCCAAATGGGGCTTTGCAGGAATAGAACAAGAGTTGGGTCTACACAGAACCTGTCTGGAGCAAAATCTCAGTTTCTGTAAAGCATTCTGCACTGTGCCACGAAACCATAGTTTATCAGTCATGGCATTCTTGTTTCCACATCTTTCCCTCGAGATTTCTGACTTCTTGCCTAATCTCAGACAGGCATCCTGCTGATACACTTTTGGATGCTCTTAAGTAAGCTATTTTTTTTACTAGATGTATGAAGTTTTTTAGACATTATTAACATTATTAATAGCAAAGTTTGCACCTACTGATTCTGTGTTCTGTAAAAATGTGTCAGACAACTGACAAAAAAGTTGGATGTGTTTGAAAATAGTATTTCTTTATACTATTTTTTTCTGCTCTAAAAATGCCGTTCAGAAAACTTACTGATGACTTACTATGGAAAGAAAGGGTGTAACGGATGGTTCATGAGTGAATATCCTCTGCTTTTCAGGGGATGACATAAGATGTGAGTGTTTTTTTGGGTGCATTGACTGCATTTGTTCCCTGTCAAGACAGATACTAAGCTCAGCGTCTTAGAAGCGTGTTTGGACAGCAATTATTACTGCCTTGTCCGTTTGGAGCGCTAGCTGCTGGACTGGAATTCCAAGGATTTGGCATTTCTTTGCCCACTGTCCCAGGAGAAGTCCTTGGATGCCACTTCTCTCTTAGTTAAAACAAAGCTTTGTGCTCTTTTCCTCAGGGCCGTCCTGAACTGACACCCACAGCAATAGCTGCAGGGAAGCTGCTGGCCCGGCGTCTTTTTGGCCACTCTTCAGAACTGATGGACTATGACAGTGTGAGTTGTCGTTTCTTCTTTCAGTAATAAAGCCAAATATTTCTCTATTAAAAAGAAAAGAATGTTTAAATAAATGGTGTTTTTCCATTTGGAGTCCAGTTTCCAGTATCCAAAGCAGTTATGTGTGGCAGAGCTATCCTCCCCTGAAGTCACATCTACCCTGCAGCTGCTTCATGTGGTTCACAGTAACACTTTGTTTCCTCGCAAGCAGGTACCTACTACAGTTTTCACTCCCTTGGAATATGGTTGTGTTGGACTGTCAGAAGAAAAGGCTGTGCAGTGTTATGGGTCAGATAATATTGAGGTATGAAAACATTTTTACTTATAGTTGGTATCAGAGTTGCACTTTGCAAAGGTGAAAGTTTGACTGTGGTATTGGACTGACATTTTTGGTCCCCAAAATACTGTATTTGCAGCTAGGAAAGAGTTCTTCAAAAGAGTTCAGACTTCAAAACTATTGCAGCATGTCACGATGGAAACTATTACCTCGTGGGCTTAACATTATTAATAGTCTGACAGCTTCAAACTAGCTGCCATTTTAATAAATTATATTGCAGAACAATATATATTACATACAGTTGTATTCCCTTTAATTGTCAGAATTACTGTCAGGTTCTTTAATCTAGATTTTTTGGGATGTCCATGGAAATATTCACACAAATTATTCAGTGTTTTCTTTGTGGCTGAAATAACTTGATCTGATGTGCCTGGGCACTGCCTGTTGAAGAAGAAATCTGTTATAGCATATATTGATATCCTTCTGATAGGAGGGATGACATTAAGGTACTTACGATGAAGAAATTCACAATCATTATATAATCAGAGAAAATTCAAACAAATCACCCTCCAAAAAGTTACCTTTATTCACTCATCAAAAAGGCTGTCAGTGTAAGACTCAAACTATGGAAATAAAAAGTGCAATACTCTGTTCACTCAGTTATCTGTTCTGAGTTTTTATGATTCTGAAATATAGCTTATACTTCAACAACTGTTCTAGAATTGTTATCTGAATTTCTGGATATTGGTGCCTTTTAGAAGTAAAGAAATTAGTGTAAAAGAAAATTGCCTGTTTAAGCAGGCATGTGAGGCATAGGATGTTGATGTTGTATACATATTGGAGAGGAAGTTCAGCTGATAGATTTGCTTGGATTCCCAGCAAAATCATGAAAGAAAATAAAATTTTTCTATTCAAACTGCTAGAATTAGTTTAAGTTGTCTTCTGGTATACATAGAAACAAACATGGAAAGCTTCTTGGATTTCATTATTCAGAACAAACAAGTTACAACTTAAACTATTGGGAGAAACGTGAAGAAGCAAAACAAATGTCATTTTGAATTCATGGCATCAATTTGGGTAACGTTCTGTGGGGGTTTTTCAGGATTTTTTTCTCCTTCAAGAACCATTAGATTAAAGTTTTGAGTTAAACCGTGCTCTCCCTATTTTTGTTTGTAGTAATGAACATGGTGAATGTTTTTTTTCATATCTTTATGTATGTGTAGTAATATTAAGGATTATTACAGACAAGAGCATTTTTACTGTAGTGGCACATTCTAACACAAATGTTGTTTTTTCCACACCAGGTATTCCATGCTTATTATAAACCTCTGGAGTTCACAGTGGCTGAAAGAGATGCAGCTCAGTGTTATATGAAAGTGAGTGTTGTGAGCTTTTAACTTGCTTTTAACTTAACACAAGATTCATGATACAACCAACTTTAAGAGGGTGTATTTAGTGGGGAGAAGAAAACCCTGAGATGGTTGAGATCTTTTCTTGGTGACAGCCTGTTTCTCTAGAGTGTCTTTAAAACATCTAATATTCATTATATACCCCATTGCATCTTGGAAGTGTTTTGCAGATAATAGCTTTCTTAGAGGTGGCATTCCACTGATGGGTGCCATCTACACGCTTCTGGGAAGGTGCAAGGAGACATTCAAGATTCCACAGAGGTCCATCTCTGCTGCCCTCAGCAAAGTTCTTAACTAGTTATTATTCTGTACTATACTATGTATTATTAGTTGATATTTGAGTATTCTCTTGGGAAAGTACACTGCTGCCAAAAAAAAAAAAGAATGAAAAGGCTTACAAAACTGTTCTTTGCTTTGTTTTTCATGACTAAAACAGAAGTTTTCTGTAAGTTCTCTAATAGAACTGAAGTGTGCATTCACTCAGGCCCTCTCATATTCTTAGTTACTTTTTATTGTTGATTACTTTCAAGACTCCTACTTAGGTTATAGGGCTTATTTGGTAAATGGATCTCACCAACAGGGTTCTGTAAGTGTAAGGAATTACAGAGTCACAAAATATTCTATAATTGGCAGTAGTCTTTGGAAATAGTGCTGATTAGGTGCCAAGAGTACCTGCAAAACCTTGGAGAATCGCTAAGGTGTCACTTCAGTGTCAAAATGTGTCTAGCAATCAGACTAATGAAGGTCGCTTTAAGATGTAATGCAAATAAGAAACAGTTCAGTATTTAACAAATTGTGGTCAGTGGCTCCCTGACGTCTGAAAGAAATGCAGTAATAAAGCTTTGATTCAGGAAAGTGCTCAAGGAGAAGCGTGAGGTCTATTGAAGTCAGTCAGATTTAAGCAAGTTCTTGGCACAGTGGGATTGGACGGCTGAAGTCGGATCTTGGGGCACTGCAGTTTCATTTAATTCAGCTTCATGCCTTATCTTTAGATGTTCTCAGAAAAGATTGCTATGTAATGTATTGTTTTCAGATGGTGTGCTTACGAGAGGGAGAGCAACGAATCCTCGGCCTTCATTTCATTGGACCAAATGCTGGGGAAGTTATTCAAGGATTTGCTCTTGGAATCAAGTAAGTACAAAAGAATGTCTCTAGCTTCTAAAGCCTGCTTTTAAAGTTATTGTAAGATTATAAAAGATAGCTGCCTATTTTTGGCAACACTATAAAGAATCCATGCTTTTTGTTGCTTTTTGTTACTTTTATGTAGTATTGCACATATTTTTACTAAAAATACTGCAGTTTTTCATTAAGATATACTGGATTTAGTTATTGTAATACTGGATATAGTTAAGAAACAACAGAGGAAAATATACTGTTGCCTTGATATCATTAAAACAAAAAAAAAAATTTCGTTACCACTCTTAGTTTTCTCAGAGTGAAGCTGCCTTTGCATTCTGTGTGCAGGATAGGAAATCACTATATTGTTCTGCAAGTCCTTTTAGAAGGGGCTTTGTGCTTTCCACAGAAAACCTGCTAATCATTTCCTTTTCTAATCTGGTGTTTAAATGGGCACAGCCATTGCTCCTTAAAAGCTCAGCAAGGACTTGCATGAATTTTAAGCTTCTAGGTATAAACTAAACACTATGATTAGGTAAGGAAGCGGCATCTGTGGGATGTTGGGAGAAGCAGCTGTCTGATTGTTGCAATAATGAATTTACTCCAGTAGGTAAACCTTTGGTTTCAGTGTTTATTCAGATTTGAATAGTAATGCATTTTCCCTGACTTGTATTTTCTTTGTTGTCCCTTCAAAAGTGTAAGAAATGATTCTAGGTCCTCTCAGATCAAATAGAGTGTTTCTGCTGTCTCACTTGTGTGATAGACTTGCTTGTTTTTCATCTGCTTTTTTTTACTGTTTGCTCACATTGTCAGAAATATTGATTTCTAAATTGTTCCACTACTAAATTACAGTACTTCAAAGACTTAAAAGTAATTTGTATTATTACAAGAAATGTCCTCCCAATTAGGGTATTAACCTGTTGCTCTAGATATCATCACTGTTCTTTTGCAGTTTTAGCTTTACTAGCATAAATTAAATGCAGAATGGTTAAGAAGGCAGGGCCTCAATATCACATGAGGAGTATCTTGGAAATCAGCAGTGATTGCAGTATACCCTCAGTACACATTTCCAACATGTGTTTGTAGTCCATTAATTGCCAGTGGTATAGATTCTAGAACTACATTTTTTAGGACATTGTTGTTTTGAAGTTTTATCCAAAATAACCAGTGAAAAAACAGCATATGAACCTGGAGCGCTTTGCTGCCTTGCCTGAGGAAAATTAAAACTTCAGCCACAGTGAGAGGTTTTCTGCAGGTCAGATCCCTGCATTGTTTTCTATTGTATTTTGTAAATCCAAGGTTTTCAGTGTGCAGTTCCCACTCTAAAACCTGCTGTTCTCCATTTCCAATATCAGATCTTTCGTCAGTCCCTCCACAGTCTGACTTTTTCGTTGTCTCCAACTGCCTCCACTTAGAGCACCAATTGATACCCGTGCTCAGCAGTGGTTTTTGCTTTGGGTGCTTCCCTGGTCATGTAGGCAGGACACCAGGAGCCTTCTGTAGCTCTTTTTGTGTATTTTGAGCAGAGATACAATGCTATTCCATAGAGAATTTGAAACAATTCTTATGTTTAGGCCTATTTCAGCTCTTTTTACAGGGTAACCTGCCAGAAATAGCAGCTCAAAGGAAAGCGGTCAAATCTCGGAGTGCTATTGGACAAAAGATGAAGCTAGTGGGATTTCTAGCTCAACTTTTTTTTTTTTTTTTTTCCTTTCTCTCGAATGATGGAATTTCTTCCCCTGTTTATAGCATTGGTGATTTCAGTGCAAGCAGTAGACTTTCTAAAGATTGTGGAAGAATATGCTGGTATTGCTTCCTTCAGCAGATTCTTGCCTGCAGTCCTAATTAAGATTATCTTCCTCTGTGTGTGTGCATGTGTTTCCATCTGGAGTTGCTGAAATACATGTTTCATGTGTTTCACAAACACATGAAAAAGTTGAAGGCTGCAGTTTTTTCCTGTTTTTTTTGTTTGTTTTTGTTTTTGTTTTTCCCTGTAGCCTCAGTTGTGACTTGTGGTAAATGGCTTGATTCCCTCTGTCTCAGCTCTTATGACAATTCTTCTGTGCCTAGCAGTGTAACTAAGCTGGGTTTGAATTCTGCTGTGGAAGTGCCTGAGAAATAACAGACAGTACTGAAGAATGAATGCAGCTTCCTCCACCTGATAAAATGGATAAGTGCAGGATTAGTTGGATGTTTTAGGAAATTCTATCTGCTTCGAGTGAGTAATGTCTGACTTCCTGGGTCTTTCCTTTTTTCTCTCTTGGTAGGTGTGGTGCTACGTACCCTCAGCTAATGAAGACGATTGGCATTCACCCTACCTGCGCTGAGGAAATTACCAAGCTGCATATTACAAAACGTTCCGGCCTGGATGCAACAGTAACAGGTTGCTGAGGTTAAATGCCATCCCTGGAAAGGAGGAAAAAAAGCACAAAACATGTCTGAAAAGGAAAGGGGCAATTGGAGTTGAAATAGCTTTGATAGTTAGAGTTCCAGGAGCCTTTCTCGTTCCCTCTGTACTTCTGCAATTCACGCTGTAACAAATCCCTCTCTGTGAAAGTGCAAACAGCTCCTTTTCTTCCTGGGAGCTTTATGTGCAAAAATATATAAAAAGTCACCAACATCTTAGGCCCTCTTAAACTTAAATAGTTGCCATTTGAGTTTCTGTGTTGGCATTGTTGGCTGTCATCAGAAGTGCCTTGCACTGTTTTCATACAGATAGCAGGCATCAGGCAGAGCTTTCCTTAGAATTTTGGTGTGGTGCTTTCTGTTAAGTGCTTGGATGGTTCATTCCCAGCCCTAATACTGAACATTCAGACTTTGTGCTTGTAGAGGCATAGAGATCATATAAGGCATATATAAGGCATATAAGATCCCTAATAGCTACGCAGTCACCCCTTTTTTTCCTTTTTTTTTTTTTTGTATAATATGTAATTACCTGCAATTTTATTTTATTTTATTTTATTTTTAGTATTGACCAAAGTAGTGATTAACCTATTGAAAGTTTGTACTGGTTTTCCTTCTGTCCACAAGGGGGAGATGCTGGCTAATTTGTGGCAGTGAAGAATCGTTAGAAATCTGATGTTTAAACTTCTTTTGCAGAATAAGTTAAATATGTGTAAGTAGCCTGACAAAGGCACAATAGAAAGCACACAGAATTTCAAGCCAAGTTGCAGTTGCCAACGTTTTGATGTGCATGGTCACTTAATTTCTTGCAGCCTTGACAGTAGAATTGTATTTGTAGAAAAGGGAGAGATCAACTTCAGGTAAAACAAAATGTATCCTTTTTGCAATTAATCTGTGTGTTTTTGCATGTGTAATTTGATATTTGCATAGCTGTCCTATGTTCTCTTGTTACACGTTTTAGAAGAGTAGTCTGATGATCCTCTATATCTTTTGTTATTGGTTTTTTTTTCTGACTTTTGCTACTGCAGCCTGCAACATGGACAAAGATAGGTTTATTTCTAATATGAAGTGTTTCCTTATCATGAGAATTGTACCTGTCAGAGAAACTATTAGGCAAAAATTGATCAGATTTGGTAAAGTATTCAGTATTGATTACACTGTTGTTTACACTTGAATACTCTGGTTTTCAGAATTTGTTCTGGCTTTAAAAACAGCAAAAGAAATACCAAATCCTTTCTCTTCAAAGTTTACTGACGTTTCTGATCCATGAAATAAGAGGTGATGCAGTTTCACTGAAGGCATTATTCCCTTTCAGATCTGCTGATGTAATTCTTCATCTGCAAAACCATGATAACCTTGTATAGAAATACTTTGAGTGGTAATGCAGTCAGAAAACTGCCTGAATATTGCAACCTCCTTTATAGGAGATGGTATCAAAATTGTGCATCTGCACGTGAATGCATGTATACCTGCACCTTCAGAAATTTCTACTTCCTTTCATAGAGGCCCAGTGGAAATGATACAGCCAAAAACCTAATCGTTTTTCCCAGCTGTGAAAGTATTTGCAGTATTTGCAGTAAATTAGCTTTTTTAAAAATATTTTTACTTAATGTTTCAAAACACTGCGATGCAGAGCAGATCTCTGTCTGCAGAGATTTTGCTGAGAAACATCCTGCCTCTGACTGAACCATAATGTGACGTGCAACATCTTTTTTCCAGTAATTACTTATTGCAGTTCATTTTGCTCCCGTGAGTGAAAACGTCAGAGTTCACTCGTATGAAAGGGCTTCTCTCCTCTTTCATAGTAATGCATCCAGCAGACTGAATTGTCTGTTTCTCCAGAGTGATCAATGGAAAGTTTAGTTAATTTCATTCATTGTAAGGTTGAAAATTATTTGGGACAGCCAGTGAAGAGATCTCAAGGAAACGTGTTCTGAATATATTCAGTGTTTGAAACTGAGGCCTGTGAGCATCCTTCAAATAATAGAAGTCTTTTGGTTTTACAGTTGTTATGTGGAAAATGGATCCTGTATTGTGTACTGCTGCCTATTTCTACTCCACATTTAATGGAAAGCATTGCCACCTGAAGTAGAACTAAATGTTTATTCACACCTACATAAACCTGATGTCAGATGGAATAAGGAAAGTAGTGTGATTTGTGCTTTTTTTCCTGAAAGATTCTTTATGTAACTTTCTGGGATGGTCCTTAAGCACTGTTTTTCAAAGCCTGACCGATGTCAGTTGAGATGGGCTGATCTGTGCCACAAACCACTGATTGTGTGTGAAAGTCAAAAATAATTCTGGGTTTTTTTTTCAGGATTCCAGCTGATGATGGCTTGTTTGTCAAACCACACCATGGCGCAGACAAGTCTGAGCCTTGCTGGGTCCCTCATGTATTATCTGATATTTATTGTGTTGTGAATTAACAAATTAATAAAGAATGTATTTTTTTGTAAATGTTTTTTTGTTGTTAATTTTGCATGTAGCTCCATACATATATGCTTTATATTTAGGTATTGTTTACTCTTAATGTTAGAAGTACATGTGAAGGAAGCTGGACTCAGAGCGATTAATAAGGAAATGTTGGCCCCTGCCTCCCTCTGATGCAGAAACTGAATGGCCATTATTCCAGGCTGGGAGACCTTCAAAACTATTTAAATTTGAATTCAAAACAACTCTAGATGAAGTACGTATGATTTCAAATATGCTCTGCTGTTAATTGCTGCTAATGGTACCAGGTATGTTTGCAGTCTGTGTGCTGAGGTGCTGCTGAGGACTCAGCCAGATGTAACTCGGAAACTTACTGAAATACAGTGCAGAGTATTATGCAGGGGTAACCTGTATTTTAGCCATTTGGGTTTTAGACTAGGAAACGTAGAGGAAAAATACGTTACAGCAAAGCCATTTAGTAGCTGTGAACATGGTTGATAGATAAAAAATATTTTAAAATTAATTAAGAAATGCTAGCAACACGTGTTTAAAAACTGTGAGAAATTTCTATCAGGAAAGAAGGGAACTACTTTGATTGAGTTAATCCCAATTTTATTTCTTTATGTTCATTTCTTTTGATGAGAAGTTCCCATTAAATTGAGTGATGCTGAGCTGCTGGAACAGGCTGTTCTAACATTACATATCTTTCCTGGGATTGATATTGAAGAAGAAGTATTGAATTAATTGCATTTAAAGTTATTTTTACTCTGTTTCCTGGATTTCTTTCACTGCAGGTTCTAATTAGGATAGCTAGGATTACTGGCTAAAAAGGGAATGAGGTAAGCATTGGTCTTTATTTTTTTCCCCTCTTTATCCTCATACACCTTTTAATCTCACTGCCAACAAGAATAACAGACAAGTGCACAGACAATCTTTGTGAGTTTATAGAAGTGGGAATTGAATATGCTGTGTCACTTACAGCCAGTGATGGCTTGTTCTTAACGGTAAGTTATTGTCTACAATTAAGTTTTGCATTTTCTCCTGTAAACATGCACTGTTTTCTGTGAACACCTCCTGCAAGAGGTTTCTGCGGTTGTTATTATTCCTTCAGACATGCTTTTATCCATAGAAATAGAATATGGTTATTCCATAGAGTAGCCATGCTAGCAAAAAAAGTGTATTTCTGACCAAAACATTTAAACATTGTAAAGTTTGAAGACTCCTTCAGAGGCTCAAGCTTATCCTGTGAAGTCGGCAACTTTGTGCCCAGCTACATTGCTGCTTGTCTGAATCCCAATGCATGTACTCAGTGTGAGCCATTAATTTCAGTGGGTTGCATGCATATGTCTCAAGTGCTTTGTTAAAGTAGAATCAATATAAGCATACGCCAAAATGTCTTTCATTATTACAGTTGGGGAACAGACTGCTATTACGGTTCAAAACATGAAAGATACAATAGACATATATGATTAGGCAATGAAATATGCCTTTAATAAGCATAGTGCAGACAGTTTGTTTTGCAGTAAGTAACCTTATATAAAATTCATTGACTTTTTCATTCTTTCAGATCTATATGCTCCCTTTTAAGAGAGGTTTTTTAGTTTTATGCACAAAGTTTTCCTGATGTTCTTCCAGGAGAAAGGCTGGAGTTGCATGCATTTATTCTAGTGCCAAACCTGAATTTTACTAGGAAAGGAGGAAGCATAAGAGCAGACCTTTTTTGTGCTAGGGAGACGGGGTGGGGTAGAGTGTTTGTTTTCTGGGGCAGCATGAAACAGATTTGGTTTAATTACTCTGTCTATAAAATAGAAAATTCTGTCCACTGCATGTCAAAAAGCTAATTATGTTTCTGTTGTGGCACTCAAAGTCAATACTGTCAGCTCTTCTTAGTTCTAATCCTTTACATTGAATTTTGATGGGTCAGGTGAAATATTCCCTTCAGCACCTTATTGCAATTCTTGTCAATCATCTTGCCATGAAAATATGCATATTGCAAAGACTTTGGCAACGCTGCATCTGATTTCAGTCTTTAATCTCGTATGTGCCTTAAAAAAACACCATGCCAACTGCTGGCGTTCTGTTTGGGATGTGAATAGGATTCTGTTTGCTATGGGGAAACAAAAGAAAACGATCAAATCTTTAAAGAATAAAATGGGACTCCTAGGCTTTCTTAGGCTTAACATTGTACCACTGGAAAGAAAACAGCTAGGATGGTGAGCTGGTGCACAAATTAATCGATGCATCCACATTCATCGTGTGGATGTAAAATGTCTCCTTTCAAGCACTGCTGGAGTGAGGAAGGTTGTCTTATTTTCCCTGCAGATTTTCTTTGCAAGGGGCGCCGTTAAGTAACGTCCATTTCCAAACACGGTTCGTGAGTTAATTGTATGTGCTGCTTTGTTTGCTGTCGTTTCTTACAGACTAGATCTAGCACACCTAAAATTTTCCAGTTCTACAATGGAAAATTAGCATCATCCCTAGGAATCTGGAATAGAAACTAGTAAGGCACATTTCCAGAATCCAATTGCATCAGTCAGATTGGTGTAGTATGAAGAGAAAAGCGAATATTCCCTGGGGCGATTGTGTGAAATGGAGACCAGTCTTGTTTGAACAAGGTGCTTTGCATTGTTAGCTAGGAATAGAGGTACTGGGAGCTGCAGCCTGTCGGAACCAGCATCTCCAACGAGAGGGTGGGGGGAATTTTTTCCAGGCTAAAATCTCAGCATTTTGTGATCGAGTTTATCTGATGTATTAAAGCATTAAGTCAGGGAAACCCTCAGTGCTCTGCAAAAGATGAACTGTAAACATCCTTACTGTTTTTGTCCCTCTTCCCCCATTCTCTTTCAGAGAACATGAAGAACAGGACTGTTGTGGGATATTTTCCTATCCTTCTTCCCCTTAGCATAAAGCAAGGTGGGAATCGGGCTTGTTCTTCCTTGTTTTGGCAGAAAATAGAAGAACAGCAAGATTCTTCTGAAATCTTTCGCAAGGGGACTTCTTTTTCCCAAGGCTGTGTTAGGAGCTTGAGCTGGATAGATGGTAACAAATCTAAAAAGGACAATGGATACCTGCTCAAGCTATGTCTCTTAAAATATTGCATAGCTCTAGAGACGTAAGAAAATACCTAGCTAACATTTTCTAAGATAACAGGGGGAAGAAGACAATAGAAAAAAATACAGCTTTTAGGATTTAAACTTGGAGGGGGGAAAAAAGAAGCAGGAAAATACATAAATGCTTTTCTTTGCAATGTCCCTGTGAGACGAGGCTCAAATTTATTATTAAACTGTGTATGTCTATTGAAACAGAACCCGAACTGAATGCAACCAAACAAGATTTCATTCGCATAGTGTCACAGCAGCAGACTGTCCAGCACTTTTTAGCTTTATGCAGGGGTTTGAGCTATCTTAAATTGCATCATTCCCTGAAGTTTCTAACGCGATTAATGATGCACAGAAGCTTTTATTTAAATGCTTTTGTTAAATGGGGACAAAGATTGAGCTTTGACATTTTTATTAAATCCCGATCATCTTTCTTTCTTTGTCTCAGAGGGTGAAGAGGAAGTGCATTAATTTTCACATGAAGGCAAGTTGTACAAACACAGCTGAAAACATCAGAAAACACAGGCATTTTCCTTAGAGAAATGGAATCGATGAACGTTCTACTGAAAAGACTGCTAAGTAATTGGGAAGATGTTGGTAAGCATAGCAGTGTGGGCAGCAGGGCCCTCATGCTCTGATAGCACTGTTAAATTTGGCTAGCTTAGGTGAATGATTCCAGATTGCAGTAATGTAGAAAGCAGAGATGATTAACCATAGGCAATTTAAAGAACACAGGCTGTTTGGAGTCTTAAGAATTGAGATAATTCTCACATTATCAAAGGATTTATTTAATTTACATCAGACTGGGATCTAATTAAATCATGAGAGATGTTTTGATTTTTGCCTCTTGGTTCTCACTGAATTTCTTTAATAGGAATATTTCAAATGCAGGAAAAATAAGGAGAATTTTCTTGGCAGTTTGCTTGCATTGATTCCTGGTCTTGTTCGTTCTGCATCTGTCTGGGATACCATCAAGTTTTTGGTCGAGATTTTGACCTTGTCCTTAATTAAGAGTTTTAATTGTGTTCCTCTCAATTTTTGTCATGTCTGCTTTTCTGTAGTGACTTCATTCTGTTTTACTTTGTTACGTTCTGTTTAAGTGTTAATGAGCAAATTCCCTTTAGGTGGGGTAGGAGTCCAGGGTATTTATTATTCTTGAAGGAGCATTTCAGGATTTCCTGCGTGCCTTTTCATTCAGCTCTCTTCTACTTTCCAAATCTGGAAATGCCACAGCATCAGAGAAGGCAGTTCTAAATAAGGTTTCTCCTTAGCTATGGCACAATCTCTACTGAAGAATAAGAGATCAGCTATTTGTAAGTGTTTATGTGGGGTTTTTTTGAAGGGCACTGCCTTTCCTTAATGACAAAATACATCAGATTCATGGGTGGTAACAAGTGTGCCTCAGGATTAGTGTGGCAGTGATGGAATGGCGTATCAGATGAAATTTGCTTGTGAAACACAAGGCTGTCTTCACTGTCACTGTGGTTACTCAGAACTTTAAGGTCTTGCTCTTCTTACACAAAGTGGCAAATGGACCATCATAAGATTGTGTTTGGGGCTTGAACATCCTTGTGAGGCCACCTTATTGCCTTGCTTTCTAGTTTTGGAAGTCCTAATATTTCTCAAGTTCATAAGTTGGATGCACGTTTGCTTTAAGCTATCCAGTTGATATGTAGGAACAACAGAAGAGGGTGCTCACTTGGATCTGCATTACTGATTGAAGCACTCTCCCTCACTGTACTGCAGTGAAGTGTAGCCAAGAACAACAAGATAAGAATTAATAAAAGCGACAAGGGAGTTTCTCAGACTGTGCTGGCGCACATTAGCCTGGATGAAGAGAAAAAGAAGCTGATACTTGAGTCTTTTGAGTCATGAAGGGTCTGGTCAGTCCTTGAAGGGGAAGTACATGAATGGCCCAGTTGTCATCGCATTTTATTTTTCCTCCAACTTTGACTAATGGTGCATTTCCTCTGGCCTCCCACAGGCTGTCCATGGCTGACTTGCTTTGTCACTCTTCACATCTAGTCCACTGCCTTTACTGTCCACCCTGTTCCCATGGCAGGGACCCAGTGTCCTCTAAAAAAACGCACAGGCACAAAACATCTGTCATTCTTCCCACTCCTCTTTCAAGCGACCACTTCCCATATTGTGTGGCCTTGCAGGCTGAAAGCAGTCTGCCTCCCCTCTGCGTGCCTGGAGTACATGCTTACTCTCTCTGCTTGATAAGGGAGCTCCAGCATTCTGCCTGTAAAAATAGTAATGGGCATCTCCCTGTTGATAAACAGCTCTGCCTTTATTGTGTTCATGGGGTGATAAGTTGTCTGGATCAACAACCAGTTGTCCATTTTACTTCTTTGCAGCCAAAGTTATTAGGGTCAAATTAGGTGTGAGCTGTGAAATTAATCATTACAAGCACAAGCAACATAGTGTGCTGTGGACAAAGGACAAAAAAATAGATGTGGAAAATATGAAGAACCAAAGCAGTCAGGAAGGGGAGGAAAAGAACAGCTGGCAATGCTGTACAAGGTTGTTTATCTAAGTCTATAGGCTGTGCTGGATTTGTTCTCCTGCACCTGTGGACCATGAAATCACAGAACAAGGTAGTTCTTTAATGTCGTTTGAGAGTCTCAATTAATCCACACGCAGTGTGTCAAATGGAGAGGAATATACCTGCCTTTGATTTGCATAAAAGCACTACTTCTGGTGCGTGGATTAGTTGGTGGTACTCCTTGCACATCTCCAGTGTGGCCTCACATGAGACTTGTAATAATTATTCACTTCAGAAGGATCTGCAGCTATTGCTACTGATGCAGACTGAATCGTGCCCAACCTGCATCTGACAAGTGGGCAACACACATAGTTTAGTTAGATATACATTTGCTTATGAATACTACCCCAAAATAATCAGGTATTTTTCTGAATATTTAATTTTTAAAAGTGAGCTTTTTTTTTTTTTTTTAGGAACTGGGTTTATGAAGATAGGATCTGAATCACTAATCTGAATTACATGGATCCTGTTCTCGTTGGAAATAAAGTCCAACAGATCTAAGTTATTAGGTGAAATTTCTGAGATGAGAATCCAGTCCATCCTTGTGAGGCAGCACTTGACAATTTGCATATATACACCTAGGAACTGTCTCATGAATTATGTTTTTTTCCTTAGCAATTGCCCCTCCCTGTAGAGCAGAAATCGTGGCACTGACTGGCAGCATTATGTGAAAGCGTGTTACATTTCTATCTTGAATTCTACCAAGCTCTACAAAGCCTGATACAGTAGGGAAAATAGCATTCAGAGCAGTGATTGTCTTCATCTTTGCCCTAGTACTGTCACTGTTCAACAGCTTTTTCAAAGAGCATTTTTTCAGATGAGTCTGTACTGAATTCTTGCATCTCGACCCCATGTAGTTGTGTGCAGGATCAGTCCCAAAGGTTTCAGCCCAGGTGTAAAGCATCTATAGGAGCTTCTCTGCATTAACAAGCAGAGTCACGCTGCAGCTGGCTCAGGTGGCAGCGGTGTTGTCTGACCCAGGTCACACATCAGAGCAGAGGCTGTGCTAAGAGTAGTTCCAGTGTGTTCTCTTCAGCTTTTGGAGACCAGTGAGATTCCACCTAGTTTGCTCAGATGCAACAAAGAGCAGAGTTTGGACTCACTGTGCAGCTTCTGAGCTGGGTTGTTGCCAGGGCTGCACACACAGCAGTATTTAAGCAAGTCGTTTAGAAGCAAGCAGTGCAGGTAAACCTTCAGGTTATGTTTATAAACAGCGCTACTGGCATGATCTTTCTAATCTTAATTTCTATCTGTTTTTCCAGATCCATTAACCAAGCTTGGGAGGAGGAGTATGCAGTTCAAAGGTCAAATGTATGAAAGCAAAGCCTGCTTAATATACCAAGAGCTCTTTGTAAATTTGATTCTAACTTGAGAAGTTAGAGAGCTGTGAAGGGCCCTTCCAAACACTTCCATTTTGTTTTCTGAGGTGAGAAGCCTGAACTTTGTACCCAGAATATAAGCTGAAGGTGTGCTGGATTTGCTTGGAAATGCTGCAAAGCTATTCTCATTTCCTGTAACTGTTGTAAGATTGGCCTTTTTCCATAGCTAAACCTTGGTTCTTAGCTAGCCAGAATAAATGGCAAAAGGAATTCCCTCTCTTTCATCTTATATTATATCTAGCAAGGCAAGAATCAAGACTTTGAACCATTAATTCCTAAGTCTGTGGCTTGATTTCCTGCAGCAGAATCTGTTTTAAAAGTTTTGTCTTCTCTTACCAAAGCTAATTGTTAATTGCATCTTCTTTCCTTTGGCTACTGCCACAAGACTGCCTTCTGTGCTGATGACAGATCTGCCCTTCTGTTATCAGACACTGCTCTTCTGCTATCTCAATTTCATAACAATTACCTCTGCCTGAGCGCTAGTGGATCAGCCACGTTGGGCAAAGCAATGCTCTGAGAAAGAGAATGATGGATGACAGAGCGATTCCCTTCAACATGAATGGGGCACTGAGGTTGTGTCAATTTTTTCTCACTCCTTACACCTCCTCCCTTTCCCTGCTCTGCATTCTTAACATGAATCACAATATTTCTGCATGAACAGCGTGCACAGATGTAACTTTAAAAAATGTATGGCACTGCTGTACGCCACTTTTGTTGAAACTGTCAGGAAAATAATGATTGCTACAGGTGGCAGAAGCTGCTGAATGATCATCATAGGTTATATAGGGACAGAAACTGATTGCCTTTGCCAATTTTCTAGTATTTACACCAGTAATACTGCTTCCTTTTTCCCCCCTAATGCTCACATGTCATTTGCTACAGCTCATGTACTGGCCTTCCTCGTCTGCCCCAGAAGGGAGCAGGCCTGGTGCTCATACTGTGCTGTGTTTCTGATTGACTCTAGGGTTGAGTCTGCAGTGACGCAATTTTACTGGCACAGAACTTGGAAGATGTTGTACCAGAACAAAACAAAGTGTGTCTGGAAGCATCTTGTCCTAAAAACCGTTTGCGGGCAGTACAGATTTCCTTATGGAGGTGGGTTCATGTGACTGGATCTTGGCTGTAGTGGGAATCAGCTTTGTATTCATGTCCTTCCCTGAAGTACTCTCTAATAGTTGCTTTAAGCAGTCTTTAGCTGAGATCATATTTCTAGTTTGGGATTCCCTTTATACATCTTTCATTAATACAGGGATTCTCTGCAGTCAGAGACCAGCACCACAGAACAGCTGGATCTATTTTGGCTTGACAAAGGGCACTGGGCATTTTTTATCCATATATTTATGGCTCTCATGAATGTTCAGAATGCTTTTTATAAATATTAAAAACAATCAGGGGTTCTGGAAAGAATTCATACTGCATTGCCATCATCTGCAAGAGTTCTTCCATCTTCCTCTAGAATATGTATTACTAGCTGACACTGGGAACTAACTGGTCCAGTCTGTGAATTTCTAGCTGCAGCTAGAGGAAGGGGAGGCTACAAAGGGAATTGCTATCTCTCGATCATCAGAGAGAGCAAATATAATACAGGCGGCAGTCTGGCTGCCCCTGGAGCAAGTCAGAAGCAAGAAGCTTTCAAACAGGCACCTCTGAAAGTTCCCCAGAGTTTTGCTCTGCCTGCTGCACCCGCTGTGGTTATTTGGTAGGTTACTTGCCCTGCTTGTCTTGAGGTGGCTGGAGTTGAAGCATATGTTTTCTATTTAGAGCTTGGAGGATGCCCAGGTCTGACTTGGCATGCAGTCTGCACTGGGCATCAGCAGTACAGATGTGGAAACCACAAACCCGATTAATATGAGCCTAGGGTAAAAACTCAAATAAGCTTATAAATAAAACCAGACTTGCAGATTATTTGTTTCCATATTAGTCTATAATAGACCCTACTTGATATGTTTGTTTGGTTTAGTTTGGTGACCGACATAGGTATTTATATTTCCAATAAAAATTTAAATCAGAATAAAACAGACCAAGTAAGCTTAAATTATTTGTGCAGAAGATGATTGCAACTGTCTGAAGTGTGTAATTACTTACATGAAATGTTAGCCTGCTTTGAACAGAGATGTGACAAATTCCTCACTATTTAATTTACCGTTCCTTCATGGCTCCAAATCCTACATTCATATATAAAAATGGTCTCCTAAACGCAATCTAATCCTCAGTGAACAATCCTGAGGTGTCAGATGGCTTGGTGGGTCAAATTCTTGATGCAAACACCATCTGTGTGATCTTGGGTGAGTCACCAAACGATCCCCACATCTTAGCTTGAAGTAGTGACCATGTGTTAATGGCAGAGGGTGTACAAGTACCTACTGAAACTGGTGCTGTTTTAAATCCTGCCAGGCTCCTGTTCAGCTCTGGATATGCTAGAGAACCCCCATTGCTCCTTTTCACTGTAACTTCAGCTAACAAAACTGTTCACAGAAAAGCATTCCAAGTTCTTCTTGTGAAGGTTCTTCAGCAGTACTGATGGGTGCTTCCCTAAATGGCTCTGGGATCCCCTGGCCGTTTATCCAGGATGAGAATGACTTGATTCAGCTCCACTGAAGCATGCACAGTTGTAAAGAAAAATCTGTGATTTGGCAGCAGCAGGACATCTAGTGTATTCTGCCTGCACTAAGGTGCTTAGGATGGGACATGTACCCCAAACATAACGAGTCTTTGAAATGGGACTTGTTGTACCAAGACTTTGTATGCATCTACGACTGTATAATCTGCCACTGACTGGCTGGGCCTACCTAGCTTTCAGACTGTATCAAGGAGATATAATTGGAATCATGCTTCTGTTTCCCAGACCTCCTTAACAGACATCTGAGGGAAATAAGCACTTTCACATGCTGTTTTGGATCTCATGTAGACTATCAAGGGAGTGTGTAGTTCTTGCATCCCAGTCCTGAGCCTTGCATAAGTATATGCAGTGACATTTTAATGCTAGTATGGCTTTAAGGCCAATAAACAAATTGTGCTCTCTTCCCATCTTCACACTGCAAAAAGTAAGGGGAAAAATCTCTCACACCCTTTGTTAGGGTGCCAATGCCAGAGGAAAGACACCAGTGGATATTCCATTCAGATGTCCAGTTTTTCTTTCCAATTGTTGTTCTGGATCTCTTTTAGTTTTTCCCATCTTCTACTAGTTGAACAATGGCCTCTTCTTCCAAAACAAGTTTTCAGCTCTACAATGGTCTGGACTTCTCATTGTTTGAAAGTCAAGAGGGTCACTCAAAGTAAACTGTGTTGTGCAAGTTAATGTTTTTCCATGTGAAAATGTTGGAGGCCACTCCGTGCTGTCTGTCCAGAAAGGCCAGAAGATGCCTTGAGGTTCCTCAGGTGCATCTGTGTTTGTTTTCTAATGTTATTGCACATACAATATCATTAATATTATGTCTAAACCTTGCCTTTTTAAGCAGACTCAACGCACCTAAAATAATAGTCAGTCACAGGGAAAAAAAAGAGAGGATTAGTCACCACAAAAGGCATTAACAAATTAACTCTTTCTGTTGCCCAAAGAAGTTAGAGATGATATCACCTTCCTAAATTGCAAACTGATGTCATTGGGTTTTTTTTCACAAATTAGTATAAATAATTTCTATCGTTTTGGCAGTCAGAAGTAAAATGCAACAGTCTGTGTCATGTGGGAATCAGACAAGACTGTTTGGTGACTTCCAAGATATGGTTCTCTTCTGCAGCACATGCCGCTGAAGGGCAGGAAATTTCCCTCCTACTCACCTTATTCTTTTTGTAAATCTCCTTTTCCCTGTAGGCTGTCTCAGGTACTGTGCGAGGCTTGGCACATAGACACAACCAGAAATGCAGGCGAGACTTCGTGGAGCAAAGTGTCCAAGTGCTGAGTGAGTGCCCAATGGGCCATAGCAAAATGCGCAACCAAGTCAAAGAAAAACGGAAAATATTTCATAAAATTCATCTCTGCATCCCTTTTTCCTCTCTTGATATACGGCCTCTTACTCACAGCTGCCCGGGCCGCGGCCTGCGTGTAAATATGTCAGAGCAGCAATGAGACGGAACGCGGACACAGAAATGCCAGCGGCTGCTCGCAGATAAAACGCCGAGCTGAAGCCGAGGCGTTTATTGTAAATGGAGATCAAGGCAAAGCAGCAACGTTTCTGTTCGACTTCAGCCTGCCAAGGTTACTCGTCCAACTCCTTTCACGACTACCATATGTCCACATGCATTTCCCCCTCCAGAAAGTGAAATGTTACTCTTATGACAGCTCTGTAGCCATTGCAAGTTCCTCGATACTTTCCATGTGTTGTTTTGCAATAACCTGGAAACGCTGTTGGCAGATGGGCCGGGGGGTGCGTGTGTGTGCGTGCACGGGAGAGGGAGGCTGCCAGCCTGCCGGCCGTTGGAGCCTAACACTGCTGTACCTTAACAGTAACTGCAGGGCCTGGGAAGCATTGATGCTCTTTTTTGTTCTTTTCAGCAGGGGGCACTGGATCCTGTAAACAGGAATTGGTACATTGCAGCTCAAAGGGCCAAACAGCTTTAGCAGATGGGGTGATTTTTTTTTTTCCTCTTGATACTTGTGATGTGGAAGAGAAGTCTGTGCACCCACTGACAGAGAGGCATCCAGCAGTATGTGTTGCAGGTGATAGATTTCTTTTTCTTGTATGTTTTGTTTTAATTAAAGTGGCAGCTTATAAAAATGGGTCACTTGGAAACCAGGCTGGTTAAAGCGTTAGCCATCTGGCATCCTTCTGAACAGCAGCACCAGCCAGCTGGCACAACTGGGGAATATGCAAGCACCTACAAACTACAGCCTGAACAGCACAGGCTGGCACAGAACCTGTTTGAATTGTAGAGACTTGTTCCAGCACTCTGTAGAGGAACTGCAGGAGTACTCTGTGAGGAGTTAATCAGGGAGTTTAGCCTTCTACACAGCCCTTGATCCAAAATGCCCAAATTTTCAACTTATTTCTTCCAACACACGTGTCGTTCTCAGTAATACCCAACATGCTGTATTATCAATGTGCTCCACCCTCTCCTTTTTGTCCCTCTGTGCTGGGGTTTGCATTTTCCTAAATGGTGGCTCAGATGAACTGTAAGCCAAAGTGACGGAGAAAAATATTAGAAACCTTGCTTTTTTTCAGATGACTTTTTAAAATGTATTTCCCACATCTACCTTGCAACATAATTATTTCAGTAACGGAAGTTTTAATGCCAATAAAAACGATACGTTAAAAAAAAACTTCCTAAGCCTTCATCTGGCACTAAACTAACATCTTGAAAATGTGGCTCCACTAACTCACATAATTCAAGAATAAGAAATAAAGTTATTCTTTTTCACACTTCACAGGTACTGACCTATGTTCTTGAGCTGACATGAAATGCTTCACTTTAAAGACTGCTCAAATACTCTTTTAGACAAGAAAACTGAATACTATCACAATACATGCTTTACCTCTGCTACTGGAAGGCCAGTTTTTCCTGTAAAGCCGCTGGTTAGTTATTGAGGGGTTCACACTTGTATAGCTACACGTCTTATCCCACCCTGGCAATGGCCAGCCACCAGCTGGAAGTTAAAAGTGCTTGAAAATGTGACTGCATCTCACAGCATCTACTGATTCCTGAGCTTAGCAGGACTTGGCGCTTTTCTTTCCCATGCTTTCTCTCCCAAGTCTGAGCTCTTGCCCTGGCAGTGCAACACGATTTGAGAGCTGCCCATAATGGCATACAGCCCATAAGGCTGGCCACTGGCCTGCAATGCTGTATGCTGCTGTTCCCACTTAAATCAGGTAGAAGCCATTGATTGCTTAGGGCTCTAGGTTTGTTCTTTTATTAAATAGCAGGCCCTAACAATTGCTAGTGTTCACCAAGAAGAAGTGTGATGAAAGGCCATATTATGTCAGGCTCAATTGTATCTTTTCATCTGTCCTACTTGGTATGGCATGTTCCAGGTGGAGGCTGGCAGGATGCTAGTGCTAAAACCTGCCCTCTAGCAGCAAAAAAAGTATCCTAGGTCCTCATCCCATGTTCAGATCTCAGCTCCCTTTGCTACCCTTCTCCCATCAAAATCTTTTGATATGTGGATACCTGCTGAGTGGGTACTTCACTATTCTGAGAAGGGAGATCAGTATCTTCTAACTTCTTTACAGATATATGTGCTCTTGAAGTGATTCTTACAGTCTGTGTTAGGCTAGATCAGGTCTGTGTTTTGTACCCAGCTTCACCTTCTGCTACAGATGCCTGACACCAAAAATCATTATTCCTTAACACCACATGATACCGAAACAGGCAGATGGTAAACTTGGCCACAACTTGGTTTGGTAGCAACTTCCCTTAGCAGTTTTAAAGTGTGGGCTTTTATTTTGTTTTTCTTTTTTTGTTTTTGTTTTCTCCCAGGTTAATGGGATATATGGACAGGAGACTTCAGCTTAATTCCCTGGAATCAGGACAATTTGAGGTGTTGCCTAGCTCAGCCCTCCGACAGGAAAGGAAAGAATAACTTGAACATCTCTCCAGTCATTTCCTGATATTTGCTGTTAGTGAACAGATGTAATTCACTCCAAAAGGCACTGCCAAGTGCTCCTGCGTGTCTGATCTACTAAGCAAGGTTGGTAGCACCAGCTCTCCATAAGATTTCCCTCTCCTGAGGAGAGGCTGGTGTCAGCCCCAGCTAACTCTCAGAGGCCTGACATCAAACTGGTTGGAGTTCTGTTAGAAGTCAACTGAAAACCTGTTGCTGTTATTATCTGACACTGGCTGAAACAAAAGCCAAATGTTGATGAATGTCTGATCCTAAAAGTAAACATTTTGTTTTTTTTTTCTCTTTGCAAGTCAGGGGCCTTTTAGGGTTTTATCTGATTTTGGCAGTCTGTTGCACATTTTGGGGCCTGGAGCATGGTTTTAATTGTTACATCACAAAAGTTGCCAAATAATGTTGAATGCTCCTTAAAAACTCTCTCAATTTTATGGAACTTCTCAACGGCTTGACTAATACAATAATTGCTGGAACCCAGCTATGTTGCCTAGTGGCAAATGGAATTTTTTCATAATGATGCTGTCTGTCATTAATAGCAGGATTTGTTCTTTCTCTCAGTGGGAGAGAGGCCAGAAATCAATGGTATCTGTCTTTTTTAATGACAGCCAACAGCAAACGGATAAAATAATCAATTACATCTATAGCTAGGTAGATAAAGTATAATTTATCATGTCAAAAACAAAAATGTTTTTAATTGGGCTGTTAATCATTTTGTAATTTTAACTAACGAGATGAGGGCACTATTTTATGCTCAGACATCACTAATATTTTGTACAATATTAACTGATCTTATAATAGTTTTAATAGCAGTGTTTACTACTATCTGCCAAAATAAGAAACACCATTTCTGCTTTCATTAGCTGAAGCCTTTGCAGTTACAAAGGGCTGCCATTCTCTTTCATTTTTCTCCCACTGGAAGGATCCAGGTGAAGAAAAGGGTCTGGCTCACGAACCAGCTCTGAGTTTCTAAAATACCATGGGCTGTTTGATTAGGAGCGTGCACACCCTGGTTACCACCAAACATGTTACTGAAATGATAATTATTTTTTTAACAGGAAAACTTAAAAGCAGATTAGTGTAACAGCAAAGGCTGAAAGTGAGGAGTTTTGATGTCTAGCCACACCTGTGTTGTCGTGTGGGAAGCTGGGCAGATCACTTAATCCCTCCTAACTTGTTCTCCCTGTCTGCAACATAAGTATTAGGTGCTTCATCATGCTGCTGTGGAGTACGTTGGTGGGGCAAGATTCCTCAAAATTTCATTTAAAAATGGCAAACATCCGGGGAGCTGGCAGCAAAAGGAGCCTCTCCAATGAGCTTTGAGGAAAGAGAGAGGAAGTTTATAACTGGAGCCGAATCTTCCCCACATTCTAACTGAAAACGTCCTCATGATGCCTGATAAGTGGGAAATCATCTACCAGATAAATCTCACAGCACTGGGGTAATTTGGCTGTCTACTCTTTTGATATTCATGTTATTCATATCAATGTCACGACTAGATAATGCTGTTTGGGACAAGATCTCTATCTTGCCTATAAAATCCACATTTAGAAAATTCCAGGCATGCTAGGAAATGTGATTCTTGAGAGCCCCTGTGTGTGAAATACATGGCATTACTTCCCTGCTTCAGAAGTGCTGTGCAGCCACTGAACTCTTAACTTCCCTCAGAAAAGCTCTGCCTTTCTGCCTTAAATCAAGAGTTGTTCTTGGAAGTATCTACATGCATGGAATACTGTCTGCTAAGGGCAAATTTCACTTTGTAACTGTGACTTTGTTATGGCTTTAGCTCTTTGTCCACAGCATCTCCCAGCGTTGCATGTAACACAGAGGGGCAGGACTGCCCTTCTGGTAACTGGATCTTCCCTGAGAGTGGTGGAAAATATCAGATGCTGAGTGGGTTTTTTACAGGTCTAATGGCATCACTGAGGCAGTATTTAGACTGGGAAATAGGGAGGAGAGACTATGGGACTGACTTTCCTAAGCATGAATACATGGACATTCAAAACATTCCCAGAGAGTCACGTTGCACAACTTAATGGGCCTGGTGCCCTCACCTGTGCCTATTTTATGTGACTCTTAACTCTGGCATTAAATAGAAACAAGACTTGTGCTAATGACATCCACAGCCCGTGGTGAAGAAAAAATGCTGCTACTTTGATACAGATCCCCTTTTAAGGAGGACACAATAGACAGCCAAGGCTTTTTCCCATCTGCTAGCTGAATGTTACAGTTCCTGGCCCAGAAACGTGCCCTCAGCAACACCCCTCTATTTTCAGTGTTACACTAGATAATTTTTAATAAGAAAATGGTTATCTACTGCCCCTGTGTTTGCCACCTTGACTTTACCCTCCTTCTCCATTAGGTGAAAGGGAGGGAAAAGAAGGAGCAGGGTTGGCTGGGGGAGGGGAGCAAATAACTTGGGGAGGGCGTTAAATAGACCAGCTGCTATGTGTGAAGTATCTGCTTTCTAATTGCTTCTGTTGGAATTCAGGGGATAAAGGCACTGGCTACACTTAATTAATAAGGCAGGACTCACATAAACTCCAGCTGTGAGCACAGGACTGGTCTTTAAAGGATAAGCTCAGGAGGTGAGGCAGAGAGTTTGATTTTGTTGCATGAAATCCCACCACACGCTGCTGGTGGTGTCTGTCCATCCGTCTGTCCACCCATCCACTTAAGCCTTTTGCTCTCAGCTAGAGGTGAGGTATCTGTTACTGTCTGTGCCCCAGCCCAAAGAAAACTGATCTGTCCTCAGAAATCAAAGATGTGAGGCTATGTTTCAAGCTAGGATGAAACTGTTGTGCTTTCATCCTAGCTTGGAATCCCCCAAAAGAGATGTTTGGATCAAAGGTTTGGTCAGGTTTAACAAAAATACGAGCTTTTGCAAAGATGTAGGCTTGGCCTGTAGCCCTCTTTTCTGCCTCGTTTCAGAGGATCTGCATTTTGCATCCAGAACATCTCTCTTTCTCATCCAGACTCTCTGCCTGAGGGGGTTTGCTACAGGGGTAGGTCTGGTGGGGTGCTGTACAGCTGATGCCTTCGGATCGTCTCCAGTGATGTCTCTGAGGAACACGGTGGTTCTTCCCTTCCTTTCCCTTCCCTCAAAAAGGTGACCAGGAATTTCCCTGAGATACAGACAAGGCCCCTGAAACTCACATGAGAATGTGAATGTCACACTGTTCCCCATTTGTTCCGGTTCCGTTATCACTGCCATGGGACCCCCCACATCAGTGCAAGGTCCTCCCAGGCAGGTCACAGCAGCGCTTCTGTGGGGTGGCACCTCCGAATTTCAAAGCTTGCTGTGCAGGTGCGCTACACTAGGAAACGGTGGAATCAGAAGCAAAGGTGGAAGGGATGTTCCCATGTAGTTAAGAGTCTGTTTTTCCTCACTAGCTGTGTAAGGAAATGAGCTTCCTGCATAGGATGAGACGTCATTTGCTGTCCTGAAGTCTTTGTGGCCTGACTGGTCTGCTCTTTTAGGTGCCAGCAGCCAGGGCAGGTCTGTTCCGTGTGTGATTGCTCTCCCTCGTGTGCCTTGACATGTCTTCCAGGAGGATCTGTTCCATGATCTTCCCATGCACAGAGGTGGGGCTCACCGGCCTGTAGTTCCCCATGTCCTCCTTCCTCCGTCCTCGTAAATGGCAGTGATGTTTCCCTTTTTCCAGACCCCAGGGACTTTGCGTGACAGCCACGACTTTTCAGGTATGACAGAGTGGCTTGGCACCCATATCAGCCGGGTCCCTCGGGTCCCTGGGATGTGTGTCTTCTGCCCCATAGACTTGTACACGTTCAGTCCCAGGAGGTGATGCTGGACTTGCCCTTTGAGTTGGGGGGAGTTTGCTCCTCCGTTTCCCGCCTAGAGGTTCGGGGGATGTGAGCTTCAGGGGTGTGAGAAATATGAGATTCCTGGCTGCCATTTCATTTAAGGATGAGAATAGTGTCTTTTTTCTTTTTAAGTATGGATCAATCATGTATGAAGATGAACTCCCACTCAGCCTCCCTTCATCCCTAATACTTTCATTTCATTCTCCTGCTGCTTGCTCTTTTATGGTTTTGTCCTTGACTGGTAACATTTCTCTCTTGTTCTCCCTTACATGCACCATTAAGAATGGGAAGAACTTCTATTAAAAACTCAAGCCTCATGTAGATCTTAAGCTGTAAATAATGTTTTATACAGATTCTAAGATTGTTAAATCCTTCCAGTTTGCCTCCCTCCTACTTCAGCCTACAGTTCATTTGATTAGAGCAGAGATATTCTTTTGAAAATGAACTGTTTCTGTTTTGATTTTGCAAGCAGCCTTGAGAAGATACAGTCTGGCTGTGTGCATTGTTAATCAGAAGATTGGCCACATGAATCCAGAAACACTGCCTTCAAGAGAACTGACTGCTGACATGTAAAAAAAAGCACACCAGAGAAACCCTGGAATTCTGAGATGTAGTTGACTTTCTAAATACAGGCAAGTTGCAATTAAAAACCAGTTACTTGGGGAGAGATGCATTCAAAATACAGATCTTTGGAGGGGGCTGGCAGGCACATCACAAGTGAAATAAATTAGTAATGTGAGGAGGTAGCTATGCTCAAGGATTAACTAATTTTGGACAGCTGTAGGAGCCAACCCACTGGGCTCTGTGCATTGCCTCACTGTAAGTATTTATCCTGCTCCTCTGGATACCAGGGCATCACAGAGCCAGGCATCTGAAATGCAGCTTTTCCTTACGAATGCAACTAAACCAGCTGCTGCATTTTGCAGAGATCCTGACACTGTAGTGCTGAGCTGCTCTCCATCTCGCTTGATGAAATCTGCTCACCTCAGCCTGCGTGTTAGGGGAATGGCCAGTCAGTCAGGCTTTGCTAGTATGGGGCTGAGCATGGAAATGAGTAGAAATATCCTGAGCGATATTTACTGCAAAGCTGCTGAAAAGCTTCACAGTAGACAGCCTACACAACCAAACTATCTCCTCCAATTAGTCCATGGTCATCAATGAGGTAAATGTCTCTGCCTTCTGACCCAGACAGGGTGGAGTTTTAATAACAGACATAAATCTGTTGTGCTTCTCTCCTCATGACCTAACATATGCTGTCAGGGCAATGCATGCCTCAGAGAAGTAGAATTTATGTGTACGATAAAACAATAGAGCGTCAGTGCTATCAGCTGTTTGATGAACTTTAATATACATCTGCTATAAAAAAGGCAGCGAGCACCAGAATGTGATACTCAAATAAAAACCCTTGATCCATTTGCATGACAGATCCTCAATTTACTCACATTCACGTGAGGGACACACATAAAAATTATATCCACCCTTAAATTCACTTAGAAGCAGCCTGAAATACCCCCCAGTTGCAAGTGATACTGCAGTTCTTAGCTAATACTCATGTTTCCGTGGCTTTGCCTTCATGATTCTTCCAGTGGTTCCTTTATGTTTTCTGGTATTTTGCCAAACACCTGTGAATCGGTGCACAACAAATATTCTTGCCATTTAATTTAGACTTGCACAGAAAGGCTATAGTAGGCCGGCTGCACACCTAATCCCAAACCTCTAAAGAGGTTTAAGGCACTCTGGTTTCACCTAATCCCGAAACCTAAACCAGAATCATTGAAAAACTCCATGACACCATAGGAATGGGCAAATAAAGGGTTTCCACTATGAAATTATTAAAGGGACACGGTGTATCTTTTGGATTTGAGACCTTAGGCTTTACCTAAGGAGCTTGGTGTCCACAATGCAGTGTTTGTTTTGAAGACAGGAGGTTGAAAGCTTTATTTAACTAGAGATTTGGCTTCTTCCTCCTGCCCAACAAGAGGGTGGGTGATCCCTTGGAGGAATGGAGGACGGGAAGGAGGGGGACCTGCAAGCAGGGGTGGCTGTGCAGCACAGCAGGACACACAGGTGTGGGCTCTGCAGTACTGGTGGTTGGTACTGGTGGTACTGGCAGTGCACTGCTGCTGCTGGGAACAGAGATTGTGCTTCTGAGAGCTCTGAGAGGGGCAGCAGCGTGTAAAATCCTGCACTGTGATGGGACTTTCAGCAACAAACTGCATCCGACTGTGGCACATTTCAGCTGGCATTAATTCCAGTTCCATTAATTGCATTCTGACCTTCCTGAATTCTTGCCCACACCTCGTTATCTGTGTCCTGAAGGGGTGCTGCACGCTCAGGATGGCTGAGGGCGCAGATCCGCACCCCATTCTAACCAACACCTCCCGAGCAGACCGAGCGCGCTCTGCACGCGGCCCAACCGCGACCGGCGGCGCACAGCTGCACTGCGGCCTTCCATCGCGCTCCGCTCGGCGCATGCGCACCGCACCGCCATCCCCCGGCGGGTGCCAAAAGCGACCCGCGGGCATCACGTGGGTCCGGCCTGCCGCCGCGCGGCGCTCCGCGCGTGCCCGGTCCCCAGGAGAGGCCCCAGGTACGGCGGGGGAGCGCCGGATCGGCGGCGTTTCGCTTCCCAACCCCCCACCCCGAGGCGGAGCGACGATCGGTGAGGGACGGCGGCGGGGCGCGGAGGCGGCGGGGCGGGAGGGAAGCGTCGGCTCGGGGGAGGCGGAATGCGCCTGCGCGGGGCGTCGCCGTGACGACGGCGGAGCGGCTGCGGGGCGGCGTGGAACGGTGGCCGTCCTCGCGCAGCGCCCGCCCGTCCTGCGCGGAAGGGCGCGGCTCCGTCTCGCTGAGGCGGCGGAGCGGCCCCTGGGCCGGTGCTTTCGTAGCCGCCAGAAGCGCGTCTTTTTAAGGCGTTTAAAAGGGAGCGGTAACGAACGAGCTCAAGTAAAACCCGCGCGGACGCAGGTGGGGCACGGAGCCGAACCCCGCCTTTCGGGGCCGGATCTCCCGCCCGCGCAGAGCGCAGCCCCGCGAAATCCCGCTGAGGTAACGCTGCGCCGCAGCCGGCGTCGGCGCGTGCCGGCACGGAGCGCTGCGAACAGCCGAGAGCGCGGAGCTCCGCGCGCTGCGCTGCAGCCGGGCCCCCGAATGGCCGCACTGCGCCCCCTGGCGGCGGCACGGCTCGGGAGCGGCGGCCGTGGAAGTGACGAACGTGTTCTGTGCGGCTCCTTCACGTGCCGCTTTCCGGTAGAAAGTCAGCTCATGCCCAGATCCAACAACTTTTGAAATAAATAAGGTAAAAGAGAAGGGCGTGCTGTTTGGTAGCGCTCTGGGAAGAAATAAAGGCTGTGAGCGATCGGAGTCGGGGTGTCCTAGTGCTCCTTTGCAGCCGTTTGTTGGAGCCTTGCGGTTTCCTTGCAGCCCGCCGGCTGCCTGCCTGGGCAGGACGAGGTGTGTGCCCGTGTGTGAGCCGTAGGGCTGGGGGCACGTGTACTTGTTGTTGTCCATATCGGTGCATTTCAAATAAAATACTGACTTTTTAAAGTATTTTATCCTGTTTTTAATGATTTCTGTTAAGGTTTTAATTGATCTGCAGGCAGGCTCGTCACTGTAACAACATCCTGTGGTCAGGTAATCTAAGCTGGTTCCTTCAGATGTGCTGTTATCAGTCGATTATGATGGTTTTGCAGATGGAAGTGACGTTTCTGCACTCGCTGGGATAGCTGCCAGCTTCTCATTTCAAACAGCCTGGTTTTGGTTCACAGCTGCAGTTTCAAGCATTAGAATTTAACATAGTGCAGAGCAGATCTGTGGTCTGCATGCACCGCGCCTTTCCGGAACCTGCTGGTCATTTCAGAATACAGCGAGTGTCTTTTTGCAGTGAAACCTTTAGGACTCGCTCTGACGTTCTGAAGAGGTGTCTGTTGTCACATACATCTGCTGGGTTGTGTTTTGTGTTTGCATGCTTTCATGTTTATCTCGAGTGCTATTTCTCTGCAATAACATTTCAGTGTAGTGAGAACCACAAACCAGTCAGTTGTTGCTAATTAGCAGGTGTGGGAATTTGGAGCTGAAAATTCTTGCTTTCCAGTATTTACCTACGAAGCATTGTCTGTGGTGAAAAATAGCTGCTGTGACTCTGTGTGCTTTGTAGTAAGTGGTGCTGTTGTGGGCAGGTTGGGTTAGAGGTGCGCGTTACATTCCTGGGGTTGTAAAGACAAATCTAGAGAGGATTAAAAAACATTCTTTTTACTTTTTGCACACCTTTTCTAAGGTGTAGTACATTATGTGGTACTTGACTTTTGTACGAGTTTGAACCTTGGCACAGGATTGCGTGGTTGTGAGGATGTCTTTACATAGAAAAAAAGTAAGTTTCGTAGCAGTAGTAGCACTTTGATCCAAAAATTCAGTGTGGATGGATTTGTTTTCTTTACGTGAATACAGTTTGACTCACTGCAATATACCTGATAGTACAAATGATGGGTTTCCAATTAGTAATACCTTGAACGCCTATTTAACTATTGTTTTGTGGGTTTGTTGTTGTTTCTTTCTTAAAATACTGGTCTCTGTGGAGCAGTAGAAGTGCTCACAGAGCCATGAGAAAGAAATACATCTACAAAAATGTCTGTGTATTTTTTGCCTGAGCAGAAGAGCTTCCTTTGGAGCCTTGTGCTGGCACCGCTCTATGCTAAAAGGAAGTGGACTCTGCTTTTCCTAAGCAAAATACGTGTGTACGTATATATATTATTACTATACACACTCATATGTTTCACAACTTCCTACAGCACGTTTTGTTGATGTGCTGCTAACGATGGCACAGCTCATCTTTTCTGATGTTTCATTTCTAACGCTGTTTATGGCTTGCTGGACGTGTCCTCACAGTGAGGGGCTGTGTGAGAGAACTGGAGCTTTGTGGGATGTCAGGTTTGCTGTGCTGTGAAAAGCAACTCGTAAAGAGCAGATGCTGTTATCAAGGGTGCAGGTCTTTGTAGGTCTTGGGTAGGTGGCAGACATGACACAGATCTCCTCAGGGACGGAGGTATTACTGGCTGTTGTTTTCAAAGGCACTTCTTATCCTCAGCGGGTTGCTGAGCACTCGGCCGCAGGCTCTGGGCTGTGTTGTGATTCAGGAGTTCAGGTACCAGTCTGTCTCTTGTGCATCTCAGAAGTGGGGGCTGCAGAACACCGCCTTTGCTAAGGGCTGGTTTATTCTCACTGCTCTTCGGAGGGGCGTAGGATCGGAGCGTTGCGCTGTAAGCAAATGAGGAGTCCTGGGAGTAAAATCCTTCCAGTCTGCAAATTCTCTCCCTTGTAATTTATTTTTAAAGGTCAAACTGTGAGTGTTACAGAAAAAAGAAGAGTCATTTCTACAGGAAAACCTTTCCAGGTGATACTCAACCCTGACCTCTGCCTTTAGGTTTCCCAGAGCTGCTGGGTGGCTGCTGGCTGAAGGGCAAAGCTGAGCAGGAACTATTTGCAAAGAAATGCAGAGCGGTGCTTTGCCTTTACATTTTTTTTAATTATCATTTTAAGTTACTCCGTGATTTTTTTAGTAGCCGTTAAATTCTTTGATTTAGAGAAGGAAAGGATTCTGCTTTAAAACAAAGCAGGTAGGAATACCAGGACGGCCGTTTCACACTCGGACAGCTGGAGCAGCTGTGTGTTCCCCACTGAGATGAAAACGCTGCTCTCTGAGATTTAGAAAGGTAAAAAGTGTGACTGGAGCATTAACTGGGAGGGCCACATAATACCAAAATTTAGCTCTGTGTTCATTGTAAAGAAAATCCTCATTGTAGAAGGGAAAAAATGAACTTGTTCCACCACTTTCTTTTTTTCCTCAGGAGAAAACACAGAATATATCCTAGGTAATAAATCTGTTTTATGGCTCACATGAGAAAGGGTGGAGAAACTCCCATTATTTTCTTCCCAGAAATTGAAATGCACATGAGCTAACATGGAGACACTGGGATTTTCATCCAGCAAACGCACAGCTGGCTTCTGCTTTTATTATTTTCCTAAGCCTAATAATTTTTCATTTGATTAGCTGGTGGCTGACACAGCTATCGCTTGCTCAGTGTTCTGTATATTTAGTAGAGTAGGTGTAATGCAAAAATGATAGCGTAATACATACCCAGAAGCGTAGCTCAACTTGCTCGTTTGATGAGCAGTTTCTGCTTCCCTCTCTTTAAAATGCCAGTTTCTATCTTCAAGTTTTGTGTTTGAGCAGAAAAAAGTAACTGCTTGAGGACTGGAGGCAGGAGAGCTGTGTAAGCATCTAAGAATTCATTCTTGATATTTGCATTATGGAGTCGGTGCAGATTTGCGTGGTGCTCTGTGCATGGAAAGGGATGGCAGGGATGAGGTGGAGGTCTGCAGGGCAGCTGGGCCTGTGGATGTGCTGGGAGGATCTGAGGAAGGAAAGTCCTGGTGAGAGTGAAGATTTTTAACCTTGATGAGTTCGTTAGAAATCTTGACTTCTGCCTCCTTTGATGTCAGTTTGGTGCTCTTTTATACAGTGAATGCCTGGGGAAGGAGTGGTTTGTAAGGATTAGTAGAACCTGTGTCCTACATATCTGCATTCTGACCTGAGTCCATTGCTCTCAGTAGTTGCTGATAAGTGCTGGTGTCTCTGGCATAGGAGGAGCTGCCATGCTGGCTCCTGGCTGGGGAGAGTGCTGCGTCTGGAGGGGAGCAGCTGGGGATGCTGGTGGGGAGGCTTTGGATGCATGGAGGCATGGTTTGCTGTGGAAGCACTCACCTTTTCTGCAGCACAGCACCGTGGCTTTTCCTTTGCACGCTGATCCCTCGCCCCAGGTGCACAGGGCTCCGACTGTCCTCCTGTTGAGGCAGTGCGCAGGGCCGTGCTGCAGGGAGATGCGGCTGGGAGCAGTTAGGCTCAATTGAACAAGACTCGAATTCGAGATGAATTGGGAAAATGTGAAACATGCAATATTTTCATGTTTACTTCTTTTTTTTTAATGGTGTATTCAGGTCCTCCTCCTTTCACTTCAACAATTGAGGGTGTTGGTTACTTCCTCCCGTGTTTATGTAAGGCGAGCTTTTTATAGTCCGTTTTCCATTGCTGTATGCGTTATTCTTCCCACCCGCTCACAGCCAGTTGCACTGATAGAAGGCCTTCATTTGTTGCTTTTTTTAATCTGGTTTGTTGTGGTTTTTATGGTGTTTTTTTAAATAATGGAGCTATGGGATTGGACACGGTCATTACTCCTGCTTAGAAATGTGGTTTTTGACAAACTCTGTTTTGTTCTCAGTAAAGGAAAGCCATGTAATGTAGCAAGGCATGATCAGCCATGCTTAGCTGACAGGGCGTTTGGTTTGAGCTGCGCGCTTCCAGCCCAGCTCTTGCTTGGCTGAAGATCCGCCTGGAAGAAAAAAAAAAAACAAGCAGAGTTTTGTTGAAAATGGCCTGCATCCTGTTTTTTTACAAAAAAAAAAAAATTCTTATTGTAATGCCAAATGTAAAGAATTTTTCATTATTATCCATTCCAACTTCCATAGGAGTGACCTGTGTGAACGTAGTGTGAGGTGGACCGAGCTGCCTCACTGCTCCGGGTCTTTGCTGTGCTTGGTCTCTGTACAGGCTGCTGCTTTTCCCAGTGACCAATTTGAAGGTGACACCGGGGTTCTGAACAGCGAGGTCAGGAATTCACTCATTTGCCACAACTGTCCACCAGCTGCACTGCAGAGCTGCAGCAGCGACAACCAAAGGTAGATGTGAAGGACGCAGTGCCTGGCCCTGAGGAACCTTGCATCTCACGGCCCCGCTGCAATGCCCGAGGGTCTGACGTTTCCCCCTCTTGCACTGTCTGAGTCCTCTTTGGAAATAACTTTTTAAAGGTACTTGTTTATTTTATTGCTCCGTTGCTGAATTATTATAATCAACAGTTAGCATTTAATTATAGCAATTTTATGCTGTAAAGGTTGTTTATGGCTGATGATGTAATTGGACGTTTAATAATATCCTTAATTTAAAAGTGAAAAGGGAGAATCTCTGAAATGAGTGCTGTGTGCTTGTGCCTGTTAAATCTGTTATGGTTATCTAGTGACAACGCGTGCTGTTCACAGCTAGAGTTCTCTGTCATGCTGGTGCTGTCTTTGTGCTACATCATTCCTGACCGAGGAGCACCTCGGGGTGGGAAATGAACGCGTCCCCAGGGCCTCCTTAGATGTCACGTTTGGCTGGGGGGGAATGGCAGCAGCAAGGGCTGAGCCCCTGGGCCCGCTCCTTCCGTCACTGCAGGCAGCACAAGGCAGGCACAGGGCCGTGCGTTTGGTAGCTGGGAGTCACAGGGAGCGCGGTGTGGGCAGCGGGGTGACGCCGTTTGTCGTCCATGCGAGGGCAGGCGGGCAGGAGCGCATCTGAGTCACTGCGCCTCCGGGGCGGTGCGGCTGGGGGCGGTGCTGCTGCCTGCAGCCCGGTGCAAGACTGAGCCTGAAGGCTTCGCAGGCCTGACTGCGTGTTCCACGGCAGCCTGACCTTCTGGTGATGACTTCAATATGATTCAGTGTTTTCTCTTTCGCCTGATCTTGTTGATGAGCCTTCATGCCCGATCCTTCCCCCTGTCGTGGCTGCACGCAGGCCGTCCTGTGCCGTCGGTGCGGTTGCTGCTCGGCTCAGCAGCCGGCATTGGCGCGTTTTGGTGCATTGCTGGCAGCGCTGCTGTTTACTGCAGTGGACCAAGACTTGTAGAAAAATGACTGACCCTGGAGCTGCTCTGTGAATCTTTGTAACTCTGAGGCTCGCTCAGATGTTGAGGGCAGAGCGGTGTGCAGCACTGGGTCCTGGTACTGCTTGCCGGTTCACGTTCGTTGTGATTGCCTGAAATTAGAGCTCCTGAGGCAAGTGTGTGCGAAGGGCGAAGCACCCAGTCCTGGGTGGACGTGTGGAGAGTGGCTGGGATGTAGGTTCCTGTGGGTCACAGTGCTTACTATAGAATACTAATAATAGCAAACAGACTCATTCCATTCCCACATCTCCAGGGTTTTAAAAATCCAGCAGAACCAGCAAAATACCTAAAGCTCAGCCAGTGAAATCCAGCCAGATTTTGTACAGATTACAGTGCTAGTTTCAATTAAATATAAATTGTGCACTTAAAGCATACAGTTTGCTTAAAATGAGTTACTTTGCCAAACCGTAAATGTACCAATTACTAAACTAAGAAATAGCAGTTTAAGGAATCCACGTTTATAAGGTTTGGAAAAAAAGCCTTTCAGGTATTTTTACTGCTTTTATTTAACCATGTGATTCATGTTTAAACCTGGTTAGACTTAATTCATACACAGATATCTTTATAGCAGGCTGGGCGCTTCTCTTTGGCAAGTGCCTGCTGTGTCACCACTTTGTTAGCGAGGGCTGGGGGGACAGAGTACAACTCAGTCACGTCGTCTTACGCGTATCTGAGAAGTCTGTCTCACATTATACCTACAAGAAATACACGGGTGCTCATAATTCATGTTATCTCATAAAATGTAGAAGAGCGTTCTGAGACTGTAAATGAAGGTAATTTATGTATAAAACCTCATCTGTGAAGAATTTATTGCTGTAGTAGGTATAATACGCTTTGGCAGTCTTCTTCCCTGAAACTGGGACTTGCAGATTTGAAAAGAGAAATTACCTTGCAGGCTGAATTATACCTGCTTTTATAGAAAGCACATTATGATGAAGACTTTTGTGTTCGAGAGAGATAAAGACAGCTGCTGGGTTAGTGTTCCTTGGCTGCTGCTCACAGATGTGCGTGCACATCTTCACTGCATGAAGTCTTCTTAAAATCTGTGTTGCTTTCATGGTGCTGCTCTTGTGTAAAATTACTGATGTATTTTGGACCTTGGTGGGAACTGTTTTACCACTGAGGAAACTGCAGAAGTATATCTGCAGTTACAACATTTTCTGGAGCATCCTATCTGAAAGTGAATGTTCTGCTTTGCAGAGGTGGTTTGATAGCAGTTTCATGAAATCCAGTCCTCATTTCCTCATTCAAGGGCTTCACAGGGAGCACGTGGGCTCACCCTGCCCTCCGTGCTTGTGCAGAGCTACTACAGAAGGACCGTGGGGTCCATCCATCTCATGGCCTATAAGACAAAGGTGTTTCCAGGTGACCATGGGGAGATGTGGCTGATGTGTCACAGCAGATTTTGGATGTGGTGGTGGAAGGGAGCCTGGAGCAGTGGTTGTGGTGCAGTGATGCAGTGCCCAGCCCCGGGGAGGTTGCAGCACCATCTCCTCCCAGTGTCAGAGGAACACTGACAGAATGGCATCTGACATGGGAGTCTGTGGGGCACAGGTGTGTCATTGAGCTCCTCTGTGCAGAAAAAATGGCACCCACTGGCATTCATTGATGCTTGCTGATTGGTGATGGAGACCCAGCAGTGTCTGTGAGCTCAGTGAGGGTGGTGACAGTGATGTGAAAAACAAGCCATGCTCCACACAGCCATGCAGGTTGTTACGAGCACAGCACGCAGCTCTTGTTCGTTGTGGTGAAAGTGCACAGCTGGGGGTGGTGACTGTGTGTTGCAGCTGAGCATTTTCTCCATCCAATTATTGTGCTCTTAGATGCAGTTCCAATGGCAGTGAATAGGAGGTGTTACTTTTGGAGCAAATGGTGGTTTTTTTTTTTTTGTTTTTTTTTTTGTTTCTTGTGCTGGAATTCTAAGATTACATTGTGCACGTATGATTTTATAATGTTTGCCTCTTTTGGCCTGTAATGCTTCACTTCCATTAATATTGGTTGGCTTTTTCTCTCAATTTTCATCTCATACAATCATTGCTACTCCAGATTTTACACATAGCGCAAAGTAACGTTAAAACAGGGAATGATCTAACTGTAAATTATGCCACTTAAATGCATGTAGCTGGGAATGAAGAGAAAGAGCTGATAGTGTATGTTAGAGGGGTCCTGGTCCCACGAGGCAGTGGAGGCTGTAGGGCTTATCACTGCAGAAATGGACCAAAGCTCTGCGGGTTGATACAGAGCAGGTGGGATCTTTATTTTCTTCCCTGATGGACAGGTGGTTATGTAGGGGAGTTAGAAGCATGCAGTGCTTTCCTTTGAAAAGGTCTGGTTGTTAATGTGCTGAATTCTTGTGAGGATAGTCAAGAAATAATTGGTAGCAAGCATATTAATGCTGCATTGTTGATACTGGAAGTATTTTAATGTTTCAGAGTCTGATCCATTGATAGTCAAATGCCTGCCTGCTACTACATGTGTTACTGACGTGACATTTATTTGGAAAATGTACAGATCGTGAAGCAAACGTTGTGTGTGTGTTTGTGGTTCTTTTCTTGGCAGTGAGTGTTGGCTATCCCTGAAGTGAAGAGCCAGGTGCTGCGCGGTGCCCTGAAGGTGCAGGTGGTAGCTCTGCAGGAAGCAGTTTCTGGTTAGGAGCAGTTTCCTCATGCTGCAGTACTGCCCGAGATGGCTTTGTGCTCATTTGAAGTTGGCCAGGTGGAAGGGTGAGACAGAAGAGGGACTGCAGGCTGCGCACTCCCACAGGCAGGCCCAGGTCTTGGGGCTCGATTGCCCCAAGCAGACACGTGGTGCCTGCCCAGCTCCTGAGGCCCAGGCAAACCCTGCCTGTACGTGGGGTGCTGCTTTTTGTGCAGCACGCAGCAGTTCTGTTACTTACGTCAAGTTTCTGTGGACTCAGACGTTGTTTCGTAGCATTCGGAGGGCGCCTGCGAGGAGGGGGAGCAGCACTAAAACACCTCTGTATAGCAAACACAAGTTTTTAAGAATGTCTGGGTTGTATTTTTGGAAACAAAACTGTGCTGTTTTAATTAGAGGATGTGAGTGTTCTTGTCAAATGGAGAACTCCCCATGCCTGTGTTGCTGCCCTGGACGCAGGCTTTGGGCAGAGGCCCTTCCATGCGCTGTGATGTTCAAGGTTGCTTCGCTGCGTCTGAGGAAACCCAGAGTGGCACTGATGAGAAACCCAGCATCAAGAAACCCTCGGCGGGGCTCTCAGAGGTGCTGCTGGGAAACGTTTGGTTTTGAGTCGAACAAAACAGAGGCCCAATTCTTAGGAGTATCTTCTTTTCACCTTTCAGTTCAGTGCATGTGAGCACAGACAGGAGCTCAGAGCTGTCTGAGCAAAGCCCGAGCGAAGCGAGCCTCCGTCCGGTGAGTTCTGATGTCATCGCCGTGTTTTCCAGGGCAGCACTTCGGCTGCAGGGCAAAAATAAATGCAGCCTTTTAAGTCTTCACACCTAAATATGTTTGTGCGTATTTTTAGTCACTATTTACTGTTTGCAAATATATCTCGATGTGAAAAAAAAAATTTCAAAGTATTGTTCTCTTAACAAAGGTTTGACCCTCGCCTCTACAGACACAATTTCACTATTTTTCCTCCGGCCTTTAGTTCAAAGGCGCTTCTAAGCACGCAGGCATTGTATGAAGCAGAGATGTGTGCTTTATGTCACAGGAGTTTAGAGAACAATGCGAAGGTCAATTGTGTTGCTTGCTCTCCTGTCACATGGTGGGTGTGTACGTGAATGCATCCCTGGAATTCCACTGTGGGATTTGCATCTTTGAAGCCGCTGCTAAAATTACTGGCGAGGCTCTTCCAAAGGCGGATACTGATAGAAGATTCAATGGAATCGAAGGTCGCCAGCCTGGTAAGCGTTGAAAGATACCTGGCTATGATACTATTTCTGATTTAATAATGCGAATGGGAGGCTAGCCCTTTGTAATAATTAGGACTAATTACTGAAGAGGTGTTGACAGATGGGCTAAGAGGAAACAAACTGCCTTTATCCAATGGCTTAGAGTCAGATTACTAGTCTTGTGTTATCTGTTTCTCAGAAAGTAGAGGCTTCAATCATTCACTGAGTCTTCAAAGGGGAAAGGGATCCTCACAACGTACAGGATTTGGGATGAAGCTATGAAATACGTCTTTGACTCAAAGTAGCTAGATTAATCTCCTTTCCGTAAATTATCATACTTTTAAAGTTTGAGTTACAGATGGAGAATCTGATTGTGGTCCTGCAGAATAAGTGAAATCAATCTGATGGCTGTCCCGTTGTTCGTTACCGCTGCTCGTGGGCTCGCCTACCCTCCGTTCCTCGCTGTTTGTAATGTCACTATTTCTTTGTTTTCATCTCACGCCACCCTTGTTATCCAGATGAGAAGGGGACCAGGGAAGTTACGCAGCAATCCCCCACATGTATTTTATGCAGCTCTCACACTTGCTTCTGGGCAGAAAATGCATCTTCCAAAAGATGACAGTTCCTTACCTTTTTAGGAGGCAGGATCACGGGCATTTTAGGGAGAAGAAAACGGTAATTGGGTTTACCAAGTAATTCCTCACTGATGTAACATTTCCTTAAAATATTTCTCTCCTTTCGGAGGCGGTGGCCATCCAGCACAGCTGGGGAGGTGGGTGCAGCATGGCTGTGTGATGTGGATGGGCTGGCAGAGACATTCAGTGTTAATCTGTTGCCACAAGAATGGGGCTCATGTAGTTTACTGAAGGCAAGGGCTCAGCAGCCCAGCAGCCCTCCCTAAGCCCTATTTTTTCGGAGAAGCACGAGATAAATACGATTGCATTTAATAGCATCAGAAGAAGTAGCTTTCATTATTTATTTACTTTTTAACAGAAGCGGCCTTTCAATTAGTGTTTAAATATTTGATAACAGTTTTGTTGTGCTGTAAAATTGGTTATACTTCGATCTAGCTTTTCTGGCTGGAGGTAATAGGACGGGTGAAAGTTTTCCTAATGAATTTGGTCAGAAGATGACATAGTGTGATGATCTGGTGAAAGACACTGCAGCTCCTGCGTGGCAGCGCCGTGTGCTGGGGCTGATGGCGCAGTCGGAGGCTGGGAGTTCAAGTTCAGGTGCAGCAGAGTTGTTCTGAGCTCCCATGAGAGCAGCGACACAGCTCTGCATTTCACTCCATTTTTGGCCAGGAAGTTTATTGCAGGTGACAGGAGTGAAGTTTGAGGTCACGTGTGTGAACCATGGAACTCTGGTTTTACGTCTGTCCGTTTGCTGGATGTTAATTAGCAGTATTCCTTAAGGCAGGTCAGCTAGTTGGTCAGAACCTCACAGACACAGGAAACAGTGCTGGGAGCTGAGAGCTGAGCATGGTCACTATTCAGCAGCTGTTCAGCTTGGCACCCGCTTTTCATTAATACTAATTAAAATTAATAGATTAATATCATTAACACAACTGTTTAGTATGTGATCAGGCTCAGAGCTTTGGACATGAGAGCATATTTAATGAAAGCATCCTGCATGCTCTTTCAAAGTGGATGTAGCCTTACTTGGTGAAACTGGCATGAAAGAACAGCTGCAGGTTTGTATCTCAAGTACAAGCTTAGGTTAAACTGTTACAATAAATCTTTTTATTCTATATTCAGGTAATATTTGCCTTGTAAATGTCAGCCCTGTTTGCACTGGTATTACAGTGGTTCTCATTAGTTTTCTTAGATTAATTTACTCTCTAACAGCAATTTGACTTCTCTGAATGAAATTTGTTTGCACTTTATTGGAATCCTAATAGACAAATTATTAATGAATTTTGGGCAGTATTTCATAGCATAACAGTTCTTTATAATCTCTGATGTACACTTGAACACAGCATAGGTGATGCTCCCCTTTTTTGTCTTTGTGCTTGCAACCTCCTCCCACTCACAGCTGGGCGCGTTTGTGTTCTCTGTGGAGCATTCATGTCCAAAGGAACTTCAGGACTTCGATCTGTAAGTGGCAGTAATTTTTATTTCAAGCGTGGCCAAAGCAAAATAGAACACACTGCTAAATAGCTGTATAGGTTTCTGTTTTAACACAGTTAGGCTGCTTGTAGAGTAAGAAGAGTTGTAGCTGCACGTACGGTAACCTGGACTAAGATTGAAATGTGGCTCTCATAAAACTGCCTGAAACATTACAGTTAACGTGATTTGAAGATAAGTGTGACAATGAGTTTTGGCCCCATCCTTCCTCCGGCGGCTGTGAAGCCACGTTCAGAGCACGTTGCTGCGTCGGTTTCCGGCAGCTCCAGACTTGGTCCTGCGCCCCAGGAATCGATCGGAGGCGCGGCTGATGCCTTTCAGAGGTGCACATTAATTTCCTATAGGCTGTTTTTATGACAGCAGATCATTTTACGCGTATTTCACTTAATTCCGCACTCTTCAGTTATATTTCACACTGAAGAAAAAAAGCATAGAAGACAAAATGTCATCCGCTGTGTATTGTGTTTCCTGTGCCCTGTGGGAGGAAAAGAAAAGTAATAGAACAGACAAATAAATAAAAGCGGTGTTGAAACTGCCGTGACAGCTTCTGCTCTTGCACCACGGAACTGCAATCAATTTTTTGTCTTCGTTGGTCAGGTGCCAGAATAACAGCATCATATCTTACAAGAGTAGATTAATTAGGGCAATTATAACAGAATAAATTAAATAATCATAAAAGTTTGTCATGGGAAAAATATGTGTTTAGAATTAATTAGTTTTCAAATAAAGCAATACTTTAATTGGGCAGAGTTACAGAATCCTTAATTGCAGGCACAGTTCCGGCTCAAATAACTTCAGTTGCTGTAACAACTTGATACATTTCTTCTCTGTCAATTCTTTTAACAGTTTGTTACCAAAGAAGATTATTGCAGGAAATGTCTGCTCAGACGTCCGCAGGGTTAATGAAGCCCCGCTACCCGAGGGCGCTGTGAGCTGTGAGCAGCAGGCACACCGTGCAGCAGGGCTGCGGCTGCTCTGCTCCCAGCTGTGCTGCAGCAGTCGGACGCCCGCAGTCCATCCCGCTGTGTCGCAGTGAGGCGGCTGGGTGAAGCTTCTTTGCACTGACGTTCTGTATTATTTTCCCATTCTCTTGATTTTCCAGGAGATCTGGCCTTGTCATTTTCTTTTTCAATATTTTTTTTTGGTGTTCCCTTTATGGAGGGTGTGTCACAGAGAACAACTGCTGTGTTCTGTGCCTACATCACCTCATGTACCGAGCAGGTAGTGGTTCCCAGAGTACATCGTAGGGCGTCTTTCCTCATCTGCAACGTGAAGCTGTTGATGAAACAGCAGAACTTTGTGCACCTCAGCTGTATTTCCACACTGCGTTTCAGGCTGTCCTTACTAAAAGCCAGCATGCTGATATCGTGAGGGAGGGGTCTTCTGATTTCAGCCTCCATATATTTAGTGTGAATGTAACTGTGATATTTGGCTGCCTTCAAAATGCTGCCTTCGGTGAGACGTGCAGTGCCCCAAAGGTGTAACGGTGCTGGAAGAGGCCAGGCAGCCGATGGCTGAAGGCAAATGTGTCAGAATGAAAGGCTGAAAAAAATTATCGGTCTGACACAGTGGGAGTATTAGAATGATTAATGTTTATGTTAATTTATGGCTTTTCCATATTGATTAATAGCTTTTTGTTTCAGTGACCAAAGTGTGTAAGTGGCAATGAGATCCATATGCTAACTCGATGTCTTGCAGATAATTACTGTCCTTCTTCCTTTTGTTCCCATGCTGACTCTGTTTTCGTATGGGAAATAATAATTACACAGTGACTTTAAACATTGCAGATAGAAGAATTTGAAGGTGAGCCTCAAGGCAGGGCTGCAGGGCTCGGCGTTCCTGAAGGCAGTGCACTCTTCATGCAAACTTCGTTACTTAAAATCCTAACGTACTGTGCTGTCGTGTCTTCCTGCTGTGGGACACTGGTGTTCTGTGAGGTGCTGACGCTGGGTGAAGCCCATTGCCATGTGCTGTGTTGCAGGCGCTGATGGGGCTTTTCTTCCTGCTCCCATCGCATTGCTTGGCGTCCCGCCAGCTGCTGATCTGCAGTTTTGTTTGCTGCCGATCCGGCGGCTGGCTGTTCCAATTAAAATGTGGAAACTTCCACCTCTGGTTGTGTAAGTGTGAGCTGGGGGAGCTGCTGTCAGTGACACGGGGCTGCACGGCCAGGCGGTGCGAACCTGTGCGTTCTCTTTGACACTGAGGTGTCTCTAGCAAGTTTCTTGAGCAGAAGGTTTCCGTCTGGAAATCTGCCTGGATTCTGCACCCTCAGTGCACACTGCTGAGTGCTTTCCGTCCTGTCCTGTGATTGCTGTGTTTTTTTTTGTGTGTGTGTGGTTTTTTTTTTTGGGGGGGGGGGGCGCCGCAGGGTAAGTTTCAAGGGCAAATATAAAATACAAACACACCTCACTGTGCCTAATTTGTACTTTGGTTATCATTGGTAATATGGAAAATAACTAGTTTGAATAGAATGCGTTGGTTATCCTTACATCTAAACATTGACTGCTTTATTTACACATTTTGCTGGCTGCATCAGACATTGAAGTTTGAAATCAATTTCTTGATTCAAAGATTTCTACTGATTTCTAATTTAAATTTGAAATGCATATTCTTAAAAATAGTGTTAAAGAAATCCTAAGAGTACAGTACAGGTTCGTATCTGCATTTAGCACCAAAGACTGTAATTGGAGCTTTAAACTGAAAGAGCAACGCAGTGGTGTTGGTTGGCGGGTGAGTTCTGAGTGTGCTCAGCACTGCGCAGCGCTCCCACAGCTTCCAGCCGTGCAGGCAGTTGCTATGCAGGCTTTCCTTCTGGATCTGCTTTCAGCAGTGCACCTTTCTGTGGCTGCACACAACACAGACTGTGTTTTTCAGGGCTCTGGAGTGAGAATGCCAAAATCGGGCTGCCTGGCTTTTAATTTGGGCTTTAAATCTCAGTCCCCCTTCATTCTTCCCTAAGCGTTTTATACGTGCTGACTTGATGCTGAATGCAGAAAGGCTTTTCCTTGTGCCGTTCTTTTTCACCCAGGTGCAAACAGATTTCTCTATAAGATTGCCTCGTGTTTTCTCTTTATTTATATTAACAGCTGACTTTGCTGTTTCACTGTAATCTGTCATTGTCACTGGTGTATGCAGAATGAAGAACTGGGCTTAAAAATTGCCACAACGCACCTAACAGCGTTGGTGCACCAAGCCACATCCCAGCTCTCAGGCCTTTCGCTGTCAGTAAAATACAAGCACTTGCTGTTGCTGAGGTGAGCTGTGATCATTCAGCTCGTGCCCCGAGTGGCAGCAGTGGCACCGAATGGCGAGGGCAGGTTTGTGCAGCAGTGCAGGCTGAGAAGAGGCTTTGTGTGAATGGAAAAGGAACCGTGGAAGGAGGAGGAGGATCAATTCATTCACATCTTTCTCAACTCGTGCTGTGCTGGGTTTTCCTGTGGCAGGGTGGCATCTGGCAGACTAGGAATTAAGAAATCCCTGTTCTGTTTTTTACAGCTAGTGGTGAGCACACCTGGATGTGCTGAATTTTTGCAGTAGTAATTTTGCCTGCACACCTGCTGGTTTCAGTCCCCAATCAGTTTGCCAGACATGCTTAGAGATTTATTTCACCTGTGCCTGAAAAAGTGCTCTGACAGTGGAGTTCTACTGTGAGCGAGCCTGAAGAGCAGAGCACCTTTTCCATGTTTTGCTGGAGCCGTTGGTATCTCGAGCAGAACTGTGGAGTTTGTAGGGAGGGAGAGGGTTTGGATGATATTTTAATAGCAATTTGTTTTTGCTTCCATGTGTGATAGAAATACAAGTGACAGGAGTGGGAACAGGAGAGTTGCTGAATTCTGCTGGAATTTTTCCTGTGGGAATCTGTTAATGTTTTTAATTCTCTGAGAGATTTTTCTAAGGTAATCCTTTTGACATTTACATATTTTAAATGACTCTCATAAAATAAAAGCTTAGCTTTTTTTAATATATATGTATAAAATGTGGAAGTGATGATACCGGAATACCACTGCACAGAACTCAGCGGGCTCAAAGAGTATTCTGCAGCCTATAGAGGATCAGCTCTGTGCAGGAGATTAATAGTGAATTGTTCTTTAAAATAATGAAACTTTGGAGGAATTCAGTTGTTGTGGCACTTAGCAGAAGCACGTTTTCAGGACAGAAGAACCCTTTTTGTACCTAACGTGCTGCATGTAGCCGTTTGCTAACTGGAGCGCTGATGTGAGCAGCTGAGTTTCCCCTTGTTGCTCACACAGGGATTTAATCAGGAGCTCAGGGGTTTGCAGCACACCTTGTGAGCAGAGCCTTCTGTGGTTTGTGCTGTGCTGAGGTGAAGCTCAGAATCCAAGAGATGTGACCGCGAGCACAGGAAAGCCAAAGTGGGAAAAATAAGACAAGAAAGCTTTCTTATGAACTCGCGCAGCTTGCTTCCTCAGGCCCCTGAGCCAGATTTCGATTTCAGACCAGCCTAAATGCTAAGCAAATCGTTTAATTAAATTTGCTGCAGATATCCCCAGTTAACAAGAGCAGATTGGTCTCCCTGAGGCTAAATGGAGCTAACGATAAAATAAATGTTGTGCTAATTAGAGAACTCATTTTCTGACACCTGGGGTGAAACTTTAAGAGGTCCTAGAGATTTTGGACTGCGCGTTCATGGATGTGAGCCTTTACTTGTGCTTCACGTGGGCGCTTCTGCAAAATGTACCCGAGGTGGTAAGATCACACAGGCTTCACATTCAGCATGGCTGTCGCTGTGTGTTGAAGTGCAGCATGGCACAGCTGCTGTCTGTCAGCATCAGCTCAGTGCCGTGTGTTCTGTTATCTGTGTAAGGGAGCAGGGAGCGCTGAGCCCCTCGGCGCTGTGGGTGCGCTGCCAGTCTTAGAGGATGCTCCTGTGTGTCTGCAGGAGCTGGTGGGTGCTTTCTGGGGGTTTAATTTCATTCAGGTTCTCATGGGACTTTTTGCTGGCTTAGGTACCTGAGAGCAAGAATGTATCAAAAGTTCCTACGTGATTTGTCCAGGCTCATGGATACAGAAGGCAGCACAGACGCGTTTTTATAGTTCAGCACTTGTGGAAAGATAAACGAGACACTTAAGACTGTCATACTGCTGTTCACTTGTTGAGTCATGATAGGAAGTAATAAGAAGTCATTTCGTATGCTCAATAAAAAAACAATATGGGCTTAATATTAAGCTTTGTTTCAAAATTCACATACCTGGATTGCAAAAAAAACAAAAAAAAAACCAAAAAAAAAAAACAAAAAAAACCAAAAAAAACCAAACCAAACAGAAACAAAACAACCAAGCAAAGAACCTGGCTCCAGAGAGCAAGACGTTGCTTCATTTGCTTATAAATGGAGATTGTTTTGTTTTTTGTTTTGCTGTAGCCAGTCTGAAGATTTTTCTGAGGCGCTGCCCTTGTGAAGACATGCACTTGCAGTGTCTGCCTGATGCCAGATAAAACCCTTCCCATAGGCAGGCACACAGTTGTGGTCTGTCAGCAAAACTTCTGTGTCAGTAATTGGAAAAATGCTATTAAAAACAACCTGCCCAGTAATCCCCACCTGCTTTGTCTTCCTCGCTCAGTGCAGTCTCAGTGCTGTTCCTCCCTGCAGAAGGACCAGCTCCTCTGTCGAGCCGCCCAGCTGTTATTTCTGTGGCTCCACAGAGTGTTGTTTTGAGGGTGACAGCACGCTGCTGCCCCAAGGTGACCTTCTGTGACAAAATTCAGGATTAGAGCACAGGTGAAGCGTGTTTGTGATGGGTGTTCAGAGCTGGAGCTCACCATTCCTGCCCCATGGAATAAAACGTTTAACTCAAGTCTAGGTAGTGTGAAAGAACGCGTTTCTTTTTTCGAGTAACCATGCCTGCAACCAGAAGCTGGAGCACTGGGGAGTGATGGAAGCCTTGTGTAAAAATGATCATAGCTCCGATCTCGTCTGCAATTCTTCTCACTCGACATACATACTGCAGTGCTTTTCTGTGAATGGTTGTGGTTAGAAAGCACAAACAGAGCATTTGATGGTGAAGAAAGGGAAAGACTTTCCAGGAGGATAAGTGGAACGATAAATTATTGCATTGAGTTTCTTGCGTTCAGTGTCTGTTCCTTTTTGCAGCAGAGAGAACAGCTGAACAATTCTGTATTTACAGGGGTGCATGCACATGGCAACTCGGCAACCAGCGAGCTTAGAAGGAAACACCACCTAATGTCAGCTTGCAGATTGGGTGGATGCTCAATCGCTCAGAGCTAAGAGAAATTACTTCCAAAGGATTGTATGTTACCAATTCCCAATATTAGATGCTACTTCTAAGAAAAGCTAAGGTCTTGATCCAAAAAGATTTACAGCTGTAACTTCCCTGCAGGCTGCCTTGCCCTCCATGGTATCCGTGTTGTTTTGCTCTCCCAGGGGCTCGGATGGCTCAGCCGCCTCCAGGCCCACGCTTTGTGCTCAGAGGTTCCAGTGCTGCTGTCCATGCGCTGCGTTTCTCCTGCGGAGGTGAAGAACCTGCTGTCCCCATTCTCTTCTCTGGGTAAGTAAATGGATTTCTGGCTAAGCTGAGCATTGTGGAGACGTTTCCTTTTAAAATAAAGGATGTTATTTAGATAAACAACAAAATGGATGGCTGGTGAATGATGGGTCTGCCGTCTTTGTACGTGTAACTTCTGTCTGGGGGAAAAAGAAGGGAGGAAGTATTGGACTGTCTTATCAGCATTTGTTATTGCTGCCAGGTCTGAGAATGGGTTTATCCATGTCTGGAACCTGAAAACTCACAGAGTGGACGCGGCCCTGGATGGCCATGGAAGAAAATCTGTCTTCTGGTTGGAAAAAATGGATGGTGAAGACAGGCTCCTGAGGTTAGTGAGGCTGGCAAACAAAGCGAAAATTGTTTTTGTCCCTGTTATATACCTGAGTTTAAAAAAAAGAACAACCAAAAAATATAAGGAGCAGGACTATTTTATTTTTGGAGTCACTGATAGCCTCCCCAGCACATACAGAAAATATGTACACATACAGAAGTACAAATACCCAGAATTACTATGATCAGTTAATTTCTTCATGATGCACGTGAGACTGCATTGCAGTGTGACTGCACGTGTATCGTGAAGAAATGAATTGTACCATTTTTCATTGTAATTTCCCAGTGTCCTTTTTACTGCACTGACATCAGGTGAAGTTTCTGCTTAAAGGAAATGGGTTTGAAGTTAGGTGCTTCACAACTGTTTTTCAGGGAAAATCAAATCTGGTACAGTACAGAAATTGTGAGGAGAAGGAGGAAAAGGGGAGGAGAAGAACCAGAGATGGGAGAACGGTGCGAAATGAGCAGGAATGCTGAGCTGCACGCCCGTGTTGCAAAACGCCCGTGTTCTCATTTAGGAAGGGGAGGTTGGGCAGATCTGTGTACCTTGGATTAGACAGGTGATCTGAGCGAGTGGATGCCAAAGTGTCTGTATGACTAGGAGGTGTTCTGACATGTTTATCTGGAGAAGACATCTCTTATAATGCACAGTGGAACTCATTAGCATTTATATTTGTTATCTACTTAAGTACAATTATCAACACTCTCCCCCATAAAATCCTATTGAATGAGTATTGTTTGTATTCTTACAGAGCTTTTCATTACCTCTATTTTTGGTGTATAGCAGTTCATACAGCAGTGCAATTCTGGGACACTGTTTACCTGTATTCTTTGCTATTCTGCTCTAAATCACAGCAGTTTCTTGCCGTCCCACCACATTTTTGTATTCCTAGCACTATGTTTTCATAGTTTGTCATTCAGCTGAACAGCAGATGGGAGTTTCTGTACTGATGTTGAAGAAGCCCTAAATCAGTCAGATTTGCATCTACTCCTGTTCTGTTTACGTGGTTCTGTCAAGCAATACTGCTAATTCAAATAAGAAATGGATGAGGAATTTCTGATGACCCCTTCTCCCAGGCAGTAACAGGATGGGTATCCTGTGCTGCTGTAGTTTAACTCCAAAACTGCTGCTTCTCCACAGCAATGTTTTGTTCTGGGGCAACTGGAGCTGCAGCGAGCAGTGCTGTGCTGACTGGCCTTCTTGGCTGCTCTGTGTGGGACCACAGGGGCTTTCCCTGGTACGAGGAGGTGTATGAGTCTGCTTCTGCATGTGGCTGCGTGCAGCTGGCCACTGAGGCCACTTTACATTTGTGGTCCCTCTTGTCTCGCTCTTTGTCTTCCAGCTGTCAACAAACCTGATCATTCTGTTTTACTGTTACAGTGGAAGAGTGTTAAATATGCTGATGTGTAGTGTTCTTGTCAGGAAAATATTCAAGTACTCATTAAAAAAGTCATAAATAGTTGCATAAAGAAATAGCATAACTGTGTTTGATGGCTCTCTCTTGGTAGGAAAGTGTGGCTGACAGTGAGGATGGTGTGTAGCTTCTGAAGCTTTACTAAGCTCAGTCCTTATTACGTATTAAAGTCCCAACTTTGAGATACTGAACTGCAGGAAGGCAGGTTTCCTCAGTCCTGCTGCTCACAGGACAACTTGCTTTATTGTAAAAGTCAAGGTCGTGACCAGAGGATCTGCCTGTGGGATTTAGCAGAGGGACGGACTGCAGTGACGGATTCTGTCTTCACGGAGAATGTGGGATTCTGCAGAAGCTCTCTGTTGAAGGTGGCACAGGGACGCTGGCTGATGGCCACGGCAGCCAAGGCCCTGGAGGAGGTAGGAAATGCTGCTTTTTCCGGTGCTTGGAACATTGCTTTTGTTTCTTATTTAAGAAAGTTTGGAAGGAGAAACATCATTGCTCTGAAAGCCGCTGCTCGAGAGAGGGCAGCATGAGGAACCTCCGGGGCTCCTAATCACCATTACCTGCCAGAAAAGTGACTGAGTTATATAACTCATGCTCTAATAACAAGGATACCACCCCAAGTTTTGTGTAACATTTAAGTATTTGCAGCTGCTGATGGCCTTTCATGTGCAGGAGGTTTGAAAGCTCCTGTGGTGCCGCTGCTGAATGCTGTTAAAAGGGGAAAAGAGTCCTTCTGGGGAGCTAACAGTCAGAAGTCTGTCGTCAGATGGCCGTTCTCATCTGCTGTCTCTGGCTGGAAGTTGTGCATGCTGAGAGGAGGGGAGGTGCAGGTGATTTGTAATGCAATATGTGGTCTTTCACCTCGGGCTAATTCTTTAACTGGTACTTTGGCTGGAAATAGTGGAATTACTATTAGCAGCAAGAGGTTTGCTCTGTTTGAAATAATTGTAGGGTTCACTTCAGTTCCTACTGTATACACCCACATTGCATACCCATTATCACAGCAGTCATAGACTGACAGCTTTGTTGGCATTTTCCATGTCTGTTTTGTACAAATTGTATTTTTGTTTTCTTTAAAGACTGCTTGAGGACATGATACAAAATTAAATTGATTCACATGCTTGACATTAAAATACCAAAAGTATGAAAAAAGAGGTGATATGAGTAAACAAAAGCAATGTTGTAGTTAAATTGCAAGTTGTTCATAAGCATAGAAGATCAGGAGCTCACCTGGACTGTAGGATGTATATCCTGAAAGTTACAGTGTGTGTGCACTAAGCAGTGTGTGGGATGGCGCCTGCACTGCGAGATGTGGGCTCTTTGTCCCTCAGAAGCTGAGGTGTGTGTCAGTACTGTGCTGGCCTACAGCCAGAATGTTCAGCATTTTACAGAAGTAAGTGGAGAAACAGCCTCTGTGCCACGAAATGAAACCGTTCTCGGGCGCATCCATGTTGTGATCAAACAGAACTGCTCCTGTTTGACAGAGGTGCTCAATGATATTTAACTTAAACCTGAAAAGTGCTGTCTTGCATCAGGTGGAGAGGAACTTGTTTCAGTCGAAGTGCGCACACACTGTTCACAAAGAATTAAATAGTCATAGAGAGGAGCTGCTTTACCCCAGTGTCTCTTGCAATTCATCTCTGGTTTACTTTCATTTGTTTGCTTGGGCTTTGCAAGCTGGTAATGATTTGCTGTCTCCTGAGGTAAGATTTCCTCTCTCTGTGTGAACTTGACACTGGAACTCTGTCAGTTTTCAGTAAATGCACATACATACGCTCCCATAATATGCAGTGTTTCCAAATAGGCAGCACTGTGAGACACAGTACATTTGCAGCTTATGATTAAAATTAAGACTTAATAAGTGTTTATGCTTGGCTGGTGCCCAAAGAAGAGTAATTTTGTCTTAAAGCAGGTTCAGTCCATAAATAATGAGATCTGAACAGGCATTTATTTGTTCGTGATTGCATTTAAATCACCAATTATGAGTTACATGCACTTTTCTTGCCAGTTTGCCAGAAACATGTTAAAAGCTTTATTAATGTGGAAAAGAAAAAGGGTGTGTTTCCTTGTGGCCAGTTTTAGCCACCCAGGAACACTATTAACCTCAGGCAAAGGAAAATCTTTCTCCTATTAAGCAAAACCAATATAAACACAGAACTTCAAGTTTTAGGTTACAGATGTCAAAATACATGAAATAGTATTTATTTCTAAGGCTCAGTTGTCTAATGCAGGCAATCTCTGGAACTGTCAGTCTAGCACAGGCAGCTCACGCCCGACTGCCTTCTGCAGAAAAAATCCTCTTCTCTGCTTCCCTTTGTCCTTCGCAGGCTCAACCGTAGCCCTTGTAAGAGGTCTTTCCTTTTGAATCAAGATAAAATAAAGGAGTGGCTTTTTAAGAATGACTCTTAACCTGCAGAGATGCATTTATCCCAGTGCATTTATCTTCCCTTGTTAACTAAAAGTTGCAGTCCTGGTTTTCTTGTAGTCTGGAAGATGATGCCCTGCGGGGAGCCAGTGATGAAAGGCACAAGATGAGAGTGGGTCACCTTCATATTTACAGCTGGTTTTCTCCAATAGCTAACTTGGTCATTATACTGATAGCAAGAAAGTTGCCAAGAGAAAAGAATCTTTTGTTAAGAGCACAGCTCCAAAGAAGCAGAATTCCCAGATGCTCCAACTTTGGTGTCTGTACACTGCAAGGCTCTGCTATAGCCTCCATCTGTCAAATCTGGAGAACAGTTTCCTGCTCCATTGCTAACTGGCTTTAGAAAATGCTCTGTATATTGTGTTTAGTACATCATTGACTTGCAGTCCTAGAGTGCAGCTGGCTTTTGGCAGGCTAGTTGACAATCTCTAGAAATAGGAAGATGTTCTGGCAAGCTTTGAACTAAAGGTATGGGATTGGAAAGCCATTGCAGCTGCTGCAGTCTTGATTGATGGTTCCCAGAGGAGCCATATTTGTTTAATACCTCATCTCAGATGCTTAAGGAAATTCACATGTCTTGGGCTGTCCAACAGCACTATTGGGCCTTCGCACATTCTGAAATAATCCAGAGTGGCTGGTGATGCTGGATTTATCAAATATTTGAAGTCCTTTACTTTTATGAGATAATGTAGGCTGTTGCTTATTTAATTAAAATAAAAGATCACCTCAGTGATTAAGTATGTGTCTGAGGAAGATGTGTGTGTGTGTGTGTGTGTGTGTGTGTGTGTGTGTGTGTGTGTCAAAAACTTGCTTCCAGGAGCATCGGGTCTTTCTCCATAGTTCCAAGCTCAAGTTCAGCCCCAAGTAAAGCATTTCTGTGTCAGGCAAGAGACTGAAGACCTTGCAGTGCCAAACTGCAAAGGCAGACTCCCTGATCTCACCGGCCATCACCCTGCGGTGGAGATGAGCTACTTCTCTGGCAGAAGAAAGACTTTTGCCCCACTTTTTTAAAGACAAACCCATAATTCATTGCCTTCAGCGCAAGAAAAAGTAGGGGCTGCTACACAGAGAGCAGGTGTTAAGCACAGAATTACCTGACCCTGTTCAAAGCAGGGTCAGACAGCACTGTGGTACAAATACCAGTGTGCTGTTGGTGCTCCAGCCTGCACTGAGCAGATGATTTGGGGCGTTAAGTTCTGCTAGTGCAGTCAACCAGTGAATGAAAATCCACTTCAGATATATACTGTGGCTGTCCATCCACACAAGCTCTGTATTGCCACGCAGAACAGAAGAGAGAACAGAAGTGTCCACAACTGAACATAACAGAAAAACTTCACTACAAAGACAGAGAAAGGGGAAGGAAGCAGGGAAGTGTTTTCAGACTAAGCTGTCTGCGTTCTTACCTGCTGTGATGCACATCACCTGCTCTAAGGAAAGAAGTCAGGAGAGGTAACAGAACAGTGGAAGATGAAGTTACCTCCTAGCACTTCTGTCTGGTCTTTCATAAAACTGCTCACCTTTCATAAAACTTCAATTTAACATGTATTCCCCAGTTTCCTCCAGACAGCTTATTACTGGGAGTACTTACACTAGCCTTAAAAACACAAGTCTTTTAAGGTGATTAGCAGCAGAATTTTGACCTGGAGCATGACCAAATATTCTTGTTTTCCTGATGTCAGGTTCAGGTTTTGGAGCTACCATCCAAGACGTCAGTCTGTACCTTGAAGCCAGAGATGGGTGCCAAGCTGGGCATGCCCATGTGTCTGAAGTTATGGCAGGTAAGGCAAGAGTGCCTGCTAATTGTGAAATGTTTTCCCTGTGATTCATTTTATGTGAAGCACATGAATCTTTCTTCACTTGGATTTTGATTTATTATCAAACCAATCAAGTAATTATACTATTAAAGGGGGGAAAGATTTGTGAACATCGTTAATGTAACTTTCAGAGCTCTCCAAGCTTTAATGGAAGATTTGCAAATACTTAGGGAAGGCTTTATATCCTTAGGATAGGCACAGTTTTTCCATCAATCAAGAGGAAAAATGAGTGACTTACTGAAGCCGGTTGTTTGATACAGCTTCTCGCCTTATTAATGATGAGAAACGATTGGGTTACTTAAAGACAGTGATTGTAGTGGCAGGTTACGTTCACTTTAATGCCCCCAGGGTAAGGAAGCACTCTATGAACATTCCTGTTACCAGCGTACAATAGGAACAGATATTTATGGTTGTACTGGCTTTGAACTAAAAGGTAAATAAAAACAGCTAATTAAAACAACAAAACAAAATAAACAACAGAAAAGTACATTTGCAGAGCACTCTGCCAGCGATGCTTATGGGATGTCAGCAGGGAAAGGCAAGTAGCACAGGAAGGCGGCAGCAGAGAAAGGAGTTCAAGTGGTGGGCTTTAAATCCCCAAAAATTAGTTGCAATGCAGATTCCCTGCTTTACTCCCTGACCGCTGACAGTTCCAGGTCTGCAGCGCCATCTGAGCTGATTTCAACTACGTGATTCCCTTCAGTTCCATCTGAAGATCTGTGTTGGTTTCAGCTGCACAAAGTACTGATCAGCTGCGCATTTGAGGCACCGCTGTCTTCGCTCGGGGCCTGAACTGGGTGAAGTCCAGAGGAATTCAGTTGCTGGTATCAAGGAAAAGTAGGAGAGGCCACAGTGTAAGTCCCATGGAGGAATAGCTAGGGGGGAAAAAGACAAGTAGACTAATCAGGTTTTCATTAAACAAAGTTTATTCTAAAAAGGCAGTCGGTACTCAAGGAAATGAACGTGGCTCTCTGTGGCCTGGACGTATTTTAAGAAGATGAAGATATTGAGGGAAAGTACAGTGTTTAAAATTTTGTTGCCCATACAAGGAGTTCTCTTTCTCACCATGCTTCCCACATGAACTAATCTGCTGATCCTCTAGGAAGCAGAGCAGGTGCAGAGTCTTGTTTTTAAGTAAGTTTTCAATTCTGTTGGCAGTAGGGATGAAGGATAAGACTGGGAATTGGGAGAGGTGAGTTACTCTGTGCAAACTAAAACTTTAGTAAGTTACCACAACTTCCTAGACTGCAACAGACAAGGACAGCTGCAGTCTCACATTTATTCTTTTATTCTTTTATTTTTAATTCTTTTACAAAGGTGTTGAACTCAGTTCAAAGGCACAGGGGAGGAGGATGCTCTTTAAGGGCAAGTAATTATTTGGAGCACCGGAGTGCTGCTCTGTGTTCTGTTTTGTGGTTCCCTAAGTGGGCCATGAGTAACCCTGTATCCATGAAGCAGGACGCCAGCTAACCCAGCTGCACCCTTCCTGATCAGAGGCAGCTCAGGGTCTTACAGGCAGTAGCATGAGCTGGGAACTCTCTCATATACACAGTGGACCTGAGATGAAGCTCGAGCCACGCTCACTGCTTCTAAGCAGTTTAAAAGATATCAACATTTTATTTTGCTGTTCTGAAACTTTTTCTTTCCTCTCATTTGACTCTAAGTCTGTCCTTTACTTATTCAGTGCCTCATTCACTTTTTTCCTTTCTCTTCTGAAGACTCGCAATCTTGAATACGTTGTTCCTTCAGCTTCACACCTTTCTGCTATTACTAATTGGGTGGGGTAAGGATTTGCAGGAGTAAATATGGCCTTCATTTTCTGTACTGTGGGGAAGGCATCGTGTTGCGTAAGGGCACAAACAAAATAATTCAGTGGGAACAATACATGTAGAAACTGGAAATGCAGAGTTATTACTTTATATAAACTATAGCAATTATTCTTGTTGAGCTGACAGCAGATCACCTTCTCTTCCTTCCTTGACAGTTATCCAAATGCAACATCGAACTGCTCTGTTTAGGAAGAATGATGATTTGTAATTTAAATTTTCCACTGACACCAGAACATGGCTGGCAAAGTCGTTTCTCCAGAAGTGTCCATTATGTACAGCTGAAATAAGTGGGCTGTTGTGAAGCACTGCTTGATGAGGCCAGGCATCAGACTGAGAGCTTCTCCAATCTTTCAATAGCTGTTATTAAGTTCAGGTATATGTATTCATTAAAGTATTACACGCTCGAGCATGTCAGGAGGAACCTCAGGAACTACAGGAGCCCTTGCTTTCACAGAAAAAAACGCTTTTTAAAACAGACCAATCTCTCACTGCAAATTCCATTTCTGAAGTTAAGTTGAGATGCCTGCAGCAGAAAGAGAAATGTTTCTGCTGGCCATTTGCTGTGATGCTGGGCACCCACTGTGAGGTGGGGAGCACCCACAACACTTGGCCACCCTGTTTTGAGGCAGAAGACCCAGCTCTGCCCGTCCCAATCTTGTTTTGTTGGATAAGGAAAGTCTGACCATCCAAGAAGAGCCTCAAGAAGAGCAGTCTGCTCACAGAAGAGCACTACAGTAACAGCTCTTCTCAGTTTTTCTGTCCAAACTGGGGGCTTTCTTAAACTTAATGTACCTATAAAATACTTTGGGTTTTTTTTTAATTAAAATACATTTTAATTCAGATTTTTATTCTTTTCTTTACTCCAACGTTTAAAAAAAAAGAGCACTCTCCATCCAAAATACCTAACATTTAACATTGTGAACTTGCATATATTTGACAGTTATTCTTTGCTCTGATGTTATTTTAACAAAAAAAAGGATTGTGCCCACATGTGGCCAAAGCAAGGCCTCTGCCTCTTCCAAAGAAAAGGAACCTTAAAGTCAGGAGTGAGACTTGTACAGGATTTGAGGTGAGGGCAGACCTGCTTTGTTTCCTTATTTTAAAGAGCAGTTTTGTTCCCTGCATGGTAAGATTTATTCCTCATTTAAATGTTTCTTTGGGCTGAATAAATCTGAAAAAGAACGCAGTGCTTTTACTCAGCAGCTTTATTTCCCAGACCACCCATCTCTTGTTGGTTAAATTCCCCCTGGAAGAAATAATCACCCGTGGGAGAGCAGGCTGGGCCATTAATAGAGGTGGTGAGCTCTTGGTCAGTGCAGGCTTGTAGCACACCACTGGCAGCAAGTCCATGTGAAGAACCTCATTCAATCACGCGATGCCGGTGACAACTATTTCTTTATAAACATCCTTTAACTTGAGTTTGTTTCCAACACTAAACAACAGATCGTAGGATCAGGACAGGTTTGGAAATAACTGAATAAGCTCTGGGATGCGTTTCTTAGGTTGGTGTCCCTGCAGGAGGTGGTCATCATCCCAGTGTCTGTTTGGTGCGTTGTCTCTCTCCTATTAAAAGAAAACCCTGCAGCAGATGCTTGTTATTTAGTTGCTTTTCATTCGGGATTTGCATCTTCACTCACGCAGCCAGTTGGTGCTTACAGGGTCATTAGTCTTTGGCTGGAGCGATGATGAATATTTTCCTTAAGTGTGACATGTAATCCAGTAATGTTCCCCTCTTTGAGTTATTTCAGAGGCTTAAATAAATTAGGTGTCTGCCCAGGGTGCCGTGCCCTTTGGCCTGTGACATCATTAATCAAAATAGCCTTCAGTTGGTTACAGTGGGACTCGGGCGCCTGTTAACCCCTTGGTGGCTCGCCCAGAGGTCTCTGAAGAGGTTTGGTGTCCAGCCTGATGTGCTGCAGTGCCTGCAGTCCCTGTGAGCAGCCCTGCTTTGGCAGCGTGCAGCTGCACTGGCGCGTGGCTCTTCTCAGTGCCCGCATGGTTCTGCACAGCTCGATGCTCTATTTATTTTTCTATTTCTTATTTTTTTTAACAATTGCAATGAACTTTAGGCCACGAGTTAAAGCTTCAGAAACTTCAGGCAGTCTTTTTGCAAGTGTTGTACAGGGCTATAGATTGGACTTTCAGTAATCTTCTGTGTGTGAATATAATATACATGCATGCATTAGATATCTGCTACATGCATCAAGTATAAAATGTTACGTGGTGATACAGAAGCTGAGTGCTTGTCAGCAGTTGCTGGTAATGCTGTTAGTAAAAGTGGTGGACACACAGAGATGCGTCCTTACTGGTGGCACTGGCAGTTAGACTTCTAAACTCTTCTCTATTACACCTGTCAGCATTTTCATTTACTTTCTCGATGCTTGATCTAATAAAACCTAGTTGGAGGTGAGAATTTCACAAACAGACTGCTCACTTCTCAGTTTTATTTTTCTCTTGGTCAGGGCAGCTGTGGTTCACAACCGTCGCTTCTGGCCGGCTATGAAGATGGATCGGTGCTCCTTTGGAATTTGTCAACGGGAAAAGTGTTGAGCCAACTGATTTGCCACCAGGAGCCGGTGATGAGCCTTGACTTTGACTCAGAGAAGGCCAAAGGGATCTCGGGCTCATCCGAAAAGGTGCTTAGCATCTGGAGCCTCAATGAGCAACAGAACCTGCAGGTCAGTGCCGCTGGCCCTTCAGTGTCATTTATCCCACTTTGCACTAACAGTTTGATAGACTAAAAAATTATTTAGTCATGGAGAAGAGTTGTTGCAGACCTCTAGCTAATTAATCACAGACTGGTTAGAATGCTTGTGCTATGTGCCTAGACTTAACAAAGGACGGTGAGGATTTAAAAAAAAAAAGGCTCTCACATGTTTCTGGTTTTACTGAAGTTGCAGCAGGCGTGCAGGCCTAGCATTTCTCAAACCATTGCCTCCATGTCTTCATTTATCACGTTAGTAGTATCCAGCTCTCAGAACGTCTCAAACATTATAAATGACTTACAAAAATGAGAAACAAAGGATTGCTTTTCCAGAGGTTCTGCTTGAATGGATAGAGTTTTCCTTTTGCTGTGGAGAAAGACAGAACATTGCATGAGATACCTGACAAACTGAAAGAACAGGCATAGCCTGGCTAAGGGGATGCGAGGGGTAGGCAGCTAGCTTCCCTTTGCACTTCTAGCATGCTAGCTGGAGACAGGGAAAGAATAAGTTCACATTGGTTTATGTAGGTTTATGCCTGAGCTATATGCACCTGGAGTGGCAGGTTTAGGGGTAGGTCTCATAATCACCACCAGTTCAGTCTCTGCTCGTGAATGGCAATAAATATTGCTTAATCTAGACAACTTAAGCAAGTGTTCCAACACTGCCAAGGGGTTAAGGAGGTTTTAAGTAGGTGTGGAAATAAATTGTGTAAATAAAGGCTCTTGAAAATGGCCCATCCATTGCCCCTGCACTGCTGAGCGCTTTATTTTTTGCAGTTGTTGGTAAGGCAGTTGTTCCCTGAACACACATTGCCACTGTGTGCCCCTGTGTATCTCTTCAGAACAACTGGGTGCATGGATTCAAGGAAGAAACAACTGCTCTTAGCGCTTGCAGCTGTTGCAGATTTTGTGAGGCAGCGTGATGAGTTGATGCCATTTTCTGAACAGTTACAAGAACAGCAATTCCCCGGGCGTTTGGCAGTGACATCATGTGGGGACGCCGTCAAGAGCTGCGATCTGATCACCGCAGCACTGACGGATCAGCACGGCACTAGCATTCAGTACGTGCTTTACACATACACCCGACTGAGGTGCTGTTTGCAGCACACAGAGCTCACCAGGTGCTGAGGAGAAAGCCAACTTTAATATGCAGTTAGCCACGAAATAGGAGAGGCAGTCTAGATTCTGAATGGAAGCAATGAAGCAGCAAGTGAATGTGATTGAAGCAGAGTTTAACAAGTCTGGTGCATAGCTGTCCTAGTTGGGCTTTGTCACGTTTGCCCCCACAGCCTACACCTGGAGTCCATTGCTCAGGGAAGCTGAAGGACAGTGAGTAGGTAAGGCTCAGTAAGAGACCTGGTATTGAGCCTGGTTTTCTAGAAATCTGACACCATGGCAGGTTTCCTTAAGATTCGGATACTTGCTGTTGGAAAGGAAGTCATTCCTTCCTATTAATTATAGCAGGGCATTCAAAGAAAATCCTGCTCTTCACAGCACGTTACACTTATGAGTGAATTGTAATGCAGGGTAGGACTTGGGGAAAAATCACAAGTTGTTCACCTGAAATATTGCAGATGTTTTCCACAGAGCGCTCACGGTCAGTTACGCCTTCAGAGCATCACACTGATGGCCCTATTTCTCAGGAGAAATTGAAATGCCAAATGTTGTAACCCATAAGTAATGCCTTGGTGCTTCGTGCGTGGTGTGAATTCCCCAATAAAGTGCATCTTTCATGTGAGCACTACAGGCTGTCAAGGACATAGCTTGTGGGGTTTTTTCTCTACTATTACATTAATAATAAAAACCAGATGGGGACTTTTCTTTTTTGGCATTCCAGTTACCTGAGGTAATGGTAGATGGTGGAAAGCCACTCAGTGGCACGTTATTTTTATTCTAAAAGGTTTTAATAAGTAAACGTGGTGCGTAGCTATCTGCTGTTGGAGAAATAATGATGCAATGATGGTACTTCAGCTCTGTTTTAAGTGGCAGCGTTCCAGTGTGTCAGTGAATAGATGATGAAGGTACTTCATCATTTATCGCTATGGGGAAAGTGGTGCATTGTCTTGTACAAGAAAATTGCTGAAATCATCTCTGTCAGCAGATGACTGGATTGGTTATGAGCCTTCTGATTTGGCTGAGATAGTATAATTAAGTGGTTACATTTGTGATGGAAAGTAGGAGGTAAACAGCTTCCACAGGTGAATAAACGAAGCAGAACTAAAATCCAGTCATCAAAGGAGCACTCGACTTTCATGGGGCAAGAAAGAAAATTCTATGAAAGCTGCAGTGTAGGTAAGCATGCAGGTTCTGTTGGTCGGGTTACCGAGGTTTTTCCCTTAAATGCAGAAGTTGAAGTTGCTGCTGTATTTGCTACTTTTTAAAAAACAGCTCAAACACATAATTTGGGTGTAGGAGAGGCTGATTTTAATAAGAAAAATCGTAGATGGCAAGTGTTGAGGAAAGGAGAGGTGGATGTCTGGTCTCAGCATGTCAGAATTTCTTCATGAATCTGCCAGTAGATACAAGTGTCCTTGGCCATGACTGGCTGGAAGCAGCTCACCTGTTCGTGGCTTTGTTTTCTTAATTCTAAATTAGCTTTCTGATTAGGAAACAATGTTGGTATGTATTTGGCTACAGTGTTTCCCTGTTACTGACACTGTGGCCACATCCTGGCAACAGGATTTCACCTGGCTGCAAAAACCTTGAGCAAGTTGTTCTCTGTTTTTCCTCTCTCACCTCCTGGATTTGCAAATTGTGCACAAATGCCCACTGTTCCCTCATGTTCCATAGCCAAAAGGCATCTCCATTATAGGCTTCACTTTCAAGTTGTAGCGTGCTGCTGACATGCAATTTCACCCAGTCGTCCTGATTTTGCTGTATGGATCTCACCTACATAATTGACAGTAATGATGGGAAGCACCACACCCAGGACTGGCTATAGCCATTAGCTAATAATCTCAGTTACAGAGAAAGGCCCATCTTACTTGCAGCTGCCAAGCCGGTGATGTAACAGCTCCTCCCCTTCCAGTAGACACATGGCAACGAAAATCCCACTGAAGCTATGAGATATTACTGCAACTGGGGAGTTTGGAAGTATCTATCAGCAAAAAGCACAAGTTCTGCAGTAGCAGCACTGCAAGGAGGCCCACAGACAGCCTCCTACCACTGAACAGGCTTAGCAAAACTCGCTGTCCCTTGTGAATTGGTTGAAGACACACTTGTCCTTCTCCATGCAAGAAGCAGGCACATGTCGTTTGGTCTTTTTCTCAGTGAGGTGCAGCCCTGCTGCTTGAGCCGGGCACTTGTTACATCGCTGAGAAGTAACTGCTTCCAGCTTTGTTCCTGGAAAAGGCCAGTGTGCCTTCAGTTGCATGTGAAAGCAACTCTGATGTGTGGCTGGAGTTTCAGTTTTCTGAATTCTGTGTTACAGTTAACACAACCTGAAATTAATACGTGCTGCTATCCTGTACTACAGTCCCGTAACATCATGGAACTTTCATCTTGAAGGGAAGTTACTCAGATAAAAATGTGCTTTTAAGTCCCTTTTCCTGAAAACAATAGATAACATGCATTGCATTAGATTAAGCTTTGCTTCAAGAGATGGTTGTTACACATTTAGTCCTAAGAAGACAGCAGCATGTGTCATTTCTAAATGTAATCCCTAGCTGTGCTTACAAATAACCACAAGTCGAGATCAGCATACACTTAAAAAGGTGTCTTCCCATTGTGACAAAGCTGGGCTATTTCAACACAAGCTGCCTGTGTTTCAGGGACAGACTGCTGACTAATGTAAGTTACCTGAGGTGAGAACAGCACAGTTGTATGACGTGGGGCTTTTCTGGTGTTTCAGGGGAAGTTCGTGACAGTGAAGCAAGCTTTTCTTTTCAAGGGCTGTGCCCAGTGAGTCAAGAATGAAGTTTATTACCTTTCAATTCAGTTGTGCCCCTCGGAAACTTGTGCTGCAGTAGTCTGCAAGCAGAAACAAAAGACTTCAAGGTAGAAATCAATAACTTGTTTGTAATCCCCTTCTTGGCATTTGCTGTAAATAAGTCCCTTGGGGAGAGGCACTGGAACTACAGATTTCCTGACCCTGTAACGTAATTCCTGGAAGCATTCCTTTCTCAAGAATCTGGTAAATACTGCTACAGCTTACTGGGGCTTTTGTGAGGGGTTACAGTAGTAGAAATAAGTAGTGGGTAGTTTAAAGGACAGTTCAGAATCTCAGCATGGGAATATTGCAAGAGAGGGGAAGATATCTGGCCAGAGCTCTGAACGTTGCCACTCACAAAAGAAGAGCTGGAAGGGCAAAGCTGCGCAGTCTGATTCTCAGTCTCAGACCCTTGTGCCACAGCTTCACTTGTGACCAAATGTAAACAGCTTTAAATGCAATACAAATTAAAAACACACAAGGAACATTCAGGGAATGGCGCTGGAGATAGTTAAGGTCAAGTTAACTGTTCTCATTAATGCTTTACCTGCCGTGTGATGAAAAGCATCTGTGTGATGCCAGTGTGCGTACGGGTGAATGGTCTACCTTCAAAATCCCAGAAGGTTCTATTTTCTTCTGCTTGCCTGAAACGATCAGAGCTCATCTATGACTTTCTCACACAGGTTCAGAAAACACACGGACTTGTCAATGCTGGCATATCTGATATCACCATCCGTCCAGACAAGAAGATTTTAGCAACAGCAGGGTGGGATCATCGCATCAGGATCTTTGGCTGGAAAAAACTGAAGCCCTTAGCAGTGCTGGACTACCACACCGCAACTGTCCATTCTGTGTCCTTCTCAGACCACAGCAGCCCCACTGACAGACTGCTGGCAGCTGGTGCAAAGGATCACCGCATCAGCATCTGGTCCATATACACTCAGACGTGACAGTTTGCATTGTCATGCGCTGGGAAGTAGGATCGATGAAGCCATTCCTTACACAGTACCTCAAACCTGGACCTGGTGAAGTAGTAGAACTTTTTTTCCAGGCAGAGGTGAGTGTCTGGAAATTGCTAGATTAAAATTCTGTGCTGACTGTTCATGTGGAAAGTTCCGTCTCCCATGGAGGGGAGTTGACTTCTAAAACTTACAACAGGCAGAGCAAGGCCAGTCATGAACAGTGACAGAGGACTGGCTGCTGAGTTCTGCTGCAGGTTTTGCAACAGCTTTTTCTGTGGCATATTGCTAAAATACCTTGGGCCAATTTCTGGAAAAAGAACTGGAATTTCTCAGCCTTCTGTGGGAGCAGAATGTCTCTGCTCGTAAGTCACTTGTGTATCTAACAATCTGTATCAGTGTAAAATACCTCTCTTCTGTGAGAACTTACACCCATTAAACCAGCTCCAGTGGTTTTTCATTGTCAGTTACTTTTTCTTCCCTGTAAGTGAAAGGCTATCAGAGCAGCCTTGATTTGTTCGCACTTCTGTCAGTTTCTAACTTAAACCAACAGCCAGGAATGTGACTTGGGACGGCCTTTGGCATTTATGAATTTCATTATGTCTCCCGTCACCTCAAGTCTCACAATTAATCACAAGAAGAAAAGGGGAAAAATAACCTTCCCCTGCACTGCACTGCAAAGCTATGTAAAGCCTTTTACAGAGCCAGTGCTAAATCCTTTCCATGGACTGACTAGCTGAAGGATTTAAACTCAGCAATCCAATTAGCGCCTTCTCCTTGGAGAGTTAGGGTAAGTTTCAGCATGGCAAGGCTGGGATTCAGCTACACGACTCACATTAACATGTAGGGGAATTTCATGGATAAATCCTTACCCACACAGTGCAGATGGATCCATTAACTTGTCATCTCCATGGTCACAGAAGCTGAAATTCTTTCACGAAGGAGGGTTTTTCTGAGTGGTGAAGCATTAGCATTCTCTGACTGCACCAAGAAGATCTCTGTGAACAGACTGTCCTGCTTTGGTCCCTTTGAAGTCACACAACTGCAGCTGTCCCACAGAAGCACTCAGCTGATGCCAGGTTGTTGGGGACCTAATTTCAGAGACTAAAGACTATGGAACAGCTCCACAGACAGCAGTGCTCGTGTTGTGCAGGTTCTGCACCAGTGGTATTTTGCTGTAAATGTTTTTCTGCCTTGTTACAAGGTTAATAGCAGAGAAAATGTCACCAGAACTGTAGTGAACAGCAACATCAAGAGATTCCCAAAATAAAAGCCTGATGTTCTTGCTCTCACAGAAACAGCACCCTGTTCTACCAGCTTTTCTAAAGAAAATTTGGTCTTGCACCTTTTGGAGTGTGACAGCACTTCAACAATTCATTTCTTTGAGTGTTTCTTTACTGTTAGGCAGCTGCACCAATGATCACACTGCATTAAAAAAGGCAAATCCTAATTTTGAGTGATCCTGAGTCAGAGGGTGGTGCTGGTGTTCATTACATCTATCAGACACTGTTGCCTAGATAGCAATGGCTCCATCTGCACACATCATCCACCTCCCACGCAAAGGAGGAGTTGCCTGTGCCATACACGAGTCTCCAGGCCAGGAGGACAGAGTCCTTCTGCACAGACCTGCTGCTAGAAGAGACTGCCATCTCTTCCTTAGGACACAGCCCAGGTGTAACCACTCAGGTTTTAGTCTCCACTTAAGATTATAAACCAATCGCTCAGATTTTTAATAAGCTGTAAAAGCCACGTCCCCATCCGCCCTGTGCTGTGCAGTCACAGCCCCTTTTCTTATCAGTAAGCTCTATGGGAGAGATGAAGGTCAGTGCCCCGCAACTGCTGTCAGGCTGGTGGCTGGGCACAGTCAGCTCTCCATCTTCTCATGCAGACTCCGGGCGCCCTGGGACACAAGATCAGCACTGCACAGCCACCTCTTCACACTGCTGCCCGAGGTGCAGGAAGAGCTGCTGCCGTCATTGTGATCAAGGCCAGAGTGCTGCCTCAGGATGCCTGGCACCACAGGCACTGGACTGCTCCCTGCTGGAGCCCAGCATGGGTATTCAAGAGGCACATGGATAAAATGCCCTCAAGTAATACATACTTTAACTGGTTGCTGCAGGAAATAAGAATGGCCAAATCTGCTCCCTGTAGAGAAGAAAACCACTCCAGCCTCGTGTTCTCGAGCCAGGTCTCAAAGCAGTACAGAGCATTACTGTAATGAAGCCACAGCATGTAGTAAGTACCTTGATGCAAATACTGGCACAGAGGCAGCACCCAGCCACCCGCTCCAGAAGAACAAACACGTGCATTAATTTGAAGTGCTATTAGCTCACAGACACTGTTAGAAACTCTTCAGTATATTCTTCCCTCAGAAAATGCCACTTGCTGTCAAGGTTGATCTAAATTAACTACGGAGATTCACAAGGGGGACAAAGATTTACTAATAGGTCTGTTGGAACACACACTATGTGCCACTGCATTGGAATAACTGCCTTTTGCTAGGGGTTATATAGCTGTATTTATCTGACTAGACAGATGTAAAAACTCAGTCATGCAAATACAAACTGAAAACGAGAGCACGAGCTGCATCTGTATTCTTAGCAGCAGGCAGAAGAGGCAAAGAGTCTCATCAGCTTCAGGAGGAAGGACACGTGCAGATCACTTGCAAGAACAGATCCATCCTACACTTTGTTCTTTTTGCCTTACCCAGGCACCATCCATGACAGGTTAGTGCTGTAGATCACTGGCAATTTTTTTTAAACAGTAAAGAGAATTTTAATTTTTTTCACATTACAGTTTCCTTGAAATGAACAACCAGACTGATTAGTTTGGTTTAGAGCTGAGCCTAAATGCCATAGTTTGAACTAGAATTACAGTTTTCTAAAAGTTTATTTGCTTAAGGAGCAGACCTGGACCTTCCCAAAGCTGAGTAACTTCCACAAGAAGGATGGTGTATGTTCATATAGACTGTAAAATGCAGTTATCTGACAGCATCTAGAAAAGTACAATATTTCCAGAGGGGAGGGGGGAAATATTGCTAAGGCTCCTTGCAACTGAAACACAAGCATGGTCATCTGTCAACATTTCAGCTGACTTTCTAGCAGGAAGGTTTGAGTAAAGAGCCAACTTAAGTTGCTGGCATTAGCTCTGGAACATCCCTGTTGAGAATGGAATAGGGCTACCCTGTACCTGGCCTGAAGGATTCAGGAGCGAAGCTGAGGACAGCCAAGTTATTACAGAAGGCTTCCTCCCGAGAATCACTGCCTTTGCACTACAAGAGGGAAGAAAGCAACAAGCATCCATAAACTAATAGAAAATAAATCCCAAACACTAACATTTGTTCAGCAATTACACAGAATATTTATCACCACTGCAATGAGTGGCGATCTCTGACACCCCCCAGTATTTTCTGCAAATGAACCCATCAGTCCCAAACCTTTCTCTTATCAGCACCTGGGCCATAAAGCAAGCATTGCTGACTTCGGTGTCGGTGAGAGGGAAGAGGAGATTAATGGTATATGAGCAAAAAAGGAAGGAGGCTGAGGGCCTGCAACAGGACCGCTGCTGAGGTCAGCCCTGTGCCATGCATTGCACGAGTGACCACGAAGGGAGGCTGTGCAAGCTCAGCTGGGATCATATTTGAAGGAGCAGATTATTATAGTGAAGACAATATTGGTTTCTGAACTGCTTTGATTTTGAGCTTACTTAAGATGCACCTACAAAGCCATCTTCTTAAAAATTAATAAATCTTTCCTTTAATTCAGTCTGCCAAGAATGAAGATTGAATGCTGACTACTGCAGGAGACACCGTAGTGATGCAAACCAAAGGACTAGGGATTAAACAAGGATTACTCAGCACTAAATCAATGTGCTTCCCTTTGGCCTGTGTGTCTGTGGTGTGAAAGTGTGGATGGTTACATAAAACATGGTCCATGACTACCTGGATTAACACTAGCCCATGTTAAAGCAGTGCTGAGACAGAAGATTTGATATTTAAGCATAACTATTCTGTGTATTACCAAGAGAAATAATAATAACGATGGCACGAGTAAGGAATAAAGAACAGCTTTTTCTTTATAGTAGTCTGCAATTCCAGCCTGGATCCCCACGCTAGAGTGATTTTACAAGTAGGCCTGGCTCCATTTAATCTGTGCACTGCAGGTTTATTTTATAACGTGAAGAAAACTAACAATGAAGATTGCAGCGGTTTTTGGCAGTTCATTTGAGGATCTCACAGTATGAAACTAAACACAACAAAAACGTGCTGCCCTATTGGCTAAAGGAGGCAGACCTGAAGCACACTTGTTGTAAGACTTGCCAACAATACCACATTAAACACAGCAAGTAGCCAAACTCCCCATCCCCTGGCCGCACCACGCAGCGCCAGCCTTTGGTCCCGACTGCCTTGGTTGGGCACACAGCTGTTGCCATGTCTGGCATTATTACCAGCCCCCCTTACCAAATAACACACATAACGGCTTCATTTGGGTGGAGACATCTCCTCTACTCATTTTTAAAGGATATCAGCTTCATTTACTCAACCTATTACAATTTCTTTTTCCCATAACGGCGTCCTCACACCCCCGGTACATTTTGTGCTCATGTCTGAAGAGGTAAATTTTAAGTTTCAGCTATCGGTGGTTTATTTTCCTTCAGCACAATCCATCACAAAAACATTGGTGCTATGTGTTATTAAACCGCGTAGTTGGGAACATGGCAACACAATTTCTCAGTTTTGAACATTCCACTCCCCTAATTAATTGAATACATCTGTATGTTATACCAACATTACTGTACAGTGCCTTATTCTGACTTACCGCATAGGAATTTGATGTGCAGTTCAGTGTCATAAGAGGAAGAGAAAGGGAGAGGGCACGAAACTCAAATGGAAGCAGCCCTTATAAGAGCTCAGATCTCCAAAGAAGAACCTTGAAGCCAAGCACCTCCAGCAAGGTGCCAGATGCCCTGCAGGACAAGGACAGCACATGAGAAGAGAACCCAGACTGAGCAGGAGGTGAAGTGACAGCCTGCCTTTTAGAACTCGTACAGCAGCTTCAGAAGTACTTGCTGTCGCCAGCCCACATCCTTGTTTAAAGGGGTTGGACCATTAGGAAATCCTACAGACAACTACGGGCACCTGCAAAGGAGCGTGTGCTCACCCAGGCAAACACTCAACTTGTGCTCTGCTTCCCACACCAGTGGCAATAGCAGCAGAAGGGCTGAGCTCTGGAAGCAGCCACACGCACTGCAGCAGCACCGGCCCAGAGCTGCACCAACTCCTTACAGCAGAGCAATGCAAATACTTACTCTGACAATTGCCTACTTCAATTAGAAATTCTAATTTAAAAAGATGGTACATCAAACTGAGATTACAGCTGGGATGCTATTTGTTCTCAGTTTTTATTCAGAGTGCATAAATCACAACATTAAAAAAACCAAAACACTTTCCATACAGACACAATCTCTCTCCTACCAGCTGTGGGGATGATAGATCCTGATTATGTCCAGAACAGGGAACACAGGGAGGATCTTGAAATGCTCAGCAAGACCTGCTCTCCAGCTCTGGCATCCCATGCACACACCATGCTGCTCACTATGAACGAGTTCTGGCATAGGTGGAGGCAGGTGAACTATATAATAACTTCCAACATGGCAGACATCAGACATGTGGTATTTGTCTTGCTGGTTAACTTGAAAGAATTGCTGATGTGAAATCTTGGTGAATACATCATGCTCACAGAAAAGCAGGTAGTCTGCTTTTAACACAAAGCTCATGGCAAGTGTTGTCTCTTCAGGTACATTTTGCTCAGATACTTTGATGGCATGCAGGCTTGGCATCATGCTAAACAGAGACATTGAGTCCCTACAGCGTTATCAGCTGACCCATCTGGCTTGAAGTAGATGACAACAAGCAGGAAAGGGAATAGCATGAAAGACTCACTTCGTGTTTGCAGAAATAAACCCGTGAGGCAGCACTCAAGTAAAATCAGAGCAGGAGGAGAGCTGCTGCGCTCCCTCTCACTGCTGCGCTCCCTCTCACCGTCCTGTCTAGCCCTAAGACGTTCAGCACAGGAAGGTTTTCACACTGGGTACCAGTGCCTGGTGGGGTGCAGCGAGGGGAAGCAGCTGCCCAGAAGCGAGGGATGATGAGAGCACTATGCAAGCAGAATAAAGAAGGCAGAACTGAGGCAGAGCCCAGCCATCAGCCACGTTACAGCCACTAAAGCAACTCTTCGTGCGAGGACCCCCGCTCAGTGTGCTTCAGTAAGCTCCGCATGCTTATTCCATGTTTAACTTCCTTTTCCAATTCAGACACGGCCCAGGGACTTCCTCCAAGTTTATGCCAGCACCCATTTCAGCAGCAGCAGCACGATGCCCTGCCCCTGCTACAGCCCGGGCTGTTAGCACAGCTATCCCCACAGCAGTCTATTGAGCTACAAAAACCCATACATACCCCTTCCTTCCCCAGGGCCCAGCACCCACTCAGCACGTTCAAACAGCAATTACCAGATCCCCTACTTAAGCTCTGGCTACACGCAGAGCAGGGCACTTGTTTTCTCGGTGAGGTGAACAACATGAAACGCCCATCCTCTCACGGAGTTGACAGCAGCTCTCCTTTATCAGCTACAGAAGCACGACCTGAGCTTAAGCTGCAAGCTGGTATTCCAGTTTCTGTGATTTTACAGCAGGAGCCTTAAGAATGCATACCTTCTCTTCACCATTACAATGCTCTGTATCCTTATAGAATTAGGTCCTACACGTGACTTCTGTGGCTTTTGTTCTTTATCACTTTGTTACTAACTCTAAATTAAATTTTAACTTGAATAAAAGTGAGTGATTTATTGTAATTATTTTGTATAGGCTGCTCTTCATAAACTTTTTTTTTAATCTGGAAAAACATTTAATTTCCCATATGGAAAGAACACATTCATCATACTTTACTTGGATATACTTGGCCGACTATTGCACATATATGCAAAACATATGTGATATATTCAGGGCTGAATTTCATAAAACAGAAATGCTATGAAATGCTATATAACAAATATATTACACAGACACATGCGGCCAATTTATAGAACTATGGTATCTTTGGTAAATTCACAATAGGTCATTTCCATTAATGGTGGGAGCGAGTGCATTTTTTTATAGCACATGCAAAGCATGCACGACTTTCCATGCATTTCCTGACAGGAGGCAGACCTCTGAAAAGCAGCATTTTGCACTACAGCACACGAGGGCACATCCACGTCTTTCAAGGTAACAGATACCTTCAAAACCAGCTCCTGCTTTTCACCTCGATCGCTTGTACAACACACTGGGCAAAAGATGAAGCATGAAATACTGCACGTGGAGCTCAGCAAACCTCAGGTACCAAAGAGATTCTCACAGACTGTGGGTGTCTGCTGCTTCAGTGGAGAGCACGTGGCAGAAGCACGTGGCGAATTCATGGTAACAGCCATTCGCAGCAGTCCCTGGGCATGGTTGCTTTCACCTGGGATCAGGTGAAATTAATTTGCTCTTGTAAATTAAATATCTTACTAATCAGGGGAAATACGATAACTAACAGGAAATAACTCCAATGTTTAATAAAAGCACGCAGGCAGGTAGGTATGCAATGCTATTTTGGCTGCACGTCTCATAGCAGAGCCTTGCAGCAACAGCCGAGTTACTGCTGGCCGATTATCGCACACACTAACCCACAGGTTGCCACACTTCCTTATTCGCGCCCACGTGCTTTCAAGTTCACATCTCAGGTTCCTAAGCCAGATCTGTATTTCTCTCTCCCATTGCGTATCCGCAAGCTCGGGCACAAGTTTTCTTAAGGGCTCGTTCCCCAGGCGTTCATCCGCTCGGTGCGATGCGCTGCTCTTCCCTCTGGAGGGAGCTTGCTCTTCGGGCACGGCCAGCGGCCGCCAGCTGCAGGGATGCCCGACGCCGAGCAGCGCCCGGCCGCGCGCCAAACCGCCGCAAGCGCTGGCGCAGGGGCTTCGCGGCGCCGCTCCCCGCCCTCCAGGCCAGCGGCTGCGCGGAGGGGAGCCGCAGAGCAGAGGGAACCGGGGGGGAACTCGGGGAGGAACGTCACGGCGGAGGTCCAGAAACGTCGACCTGCCGGCTACCGGCACGGAATCCGCTCCCACCAAAATCCTACGGCGCAGGAGGACAATTCTGCAGGTGAATATTTGCTCTCTGTGACCACGGAGGAGGATCGCAGCCACCAGAACAGGCTGAGAAAAGGACAACGGGGCTCAGCAGCTGTACAGAGCAAGCAGTGACCAAAGCAAATACAACATCCTGCCCAGCCCAGCAGCTGCAATCCGACTTCTGCTCTTACTGCAGTCCTCAGGTCATTCTGCACACAAAGGACATTGATGCACCCTGTGCTCGTGGGCACGTGAGATGACCGAGAGCCCAGCCGTGCTGACAGGTGCCTCCTGCTGACCCCCTTCAATTCCACCCAGATTATCACCAGGCCGTGCACAAGCAGAAAGAAAAATAAAAATTAAACAAACAAACAAAACAATGAAGTGTGTAAACAGCATTCATGAACACAAAGTACAGCTCGGTCTCATCTCACACTCTTATCCCTACACTGAGTTTAGCTGGATCCTCCAGAAAGGATGTGGAAAAACAGCAAAACAAGCTCCCAGAAGCCTGGTAACTGATCAAAGACCTCCCTTGTTTCACCTGCGAGTGCCTAATCCTCTATTTACCCACTGCAGCAAGCAATGTGTTCTTCAGACCTTTGGAGCAACCAGTAAATTCAGCCTGTACCTCTGGAAAATGGAGCCACATGGCTAATTTATTCTCTAGTGCTCTTTGGGAGAGACAAAGGATGCTTGTACCCCTAGTGTTCAAGCCTGTTTTACCAGCAGCTTTTAAATACACAGCATTATGTGTGACTTGAGGCAACTGTAAGTGGAAGCATTGTCTGGAAATGCTGCAGGTTTCTTTCAGGTACATGCCACAGGTCTCAGTGACAGCAGGTACTGAGTGAAGTTTAAACATACGTGTAATCAAACCACACAAAGTCATTTTTCAAATGAAACTGCAACGCAGGTATCACGCACAAGCCGTGCCTCGTTTATATCTCGACTAACTGGCCGACAGGTAGCATGAAATTAAAACATTACAGCTCTGTGCAGTTTTCAAGAAGATTTCCACTGCTCCGAGTGCTGTGCTACAAACTTCTTCATGTTTGCTCGTTGCAAGTGAATTTTCTGTTGCAACAGAAATACAACCGATTGTGTCTCTCGCATCTGGAAGTCTCATCCAGTGAGACGTGGACATCTCACAAGGAGGAAATACTGGTGAAAGCCCTCAGGCAGCGTGCTTTAAGGGCTAAAACACGATGCAAAATGGGCCACTAGCAAGCCTAATACTAACATGGGAAAGAACCTTGCGAATTGATGGTTTAAAAGCCATCAGTGAAAGGATGGAAACCATTTAAACGCTTAAAATGATCGGCGTGACACAGTTTCATGTTCTTCTGGTTCCTGAGCAGGACTCCCTGCGCCTGCAGGACAGCACAGAGGACAGCATGGTGACCCTCGGGGCCCAGAGCCCACAGCCACAGGTGAAAATCCTGTGGTATTCCTCTAAAAGAGATACATTGTGCTTCCTACAGACAGGCAAGGACCTCGAGTTGCTTTCTGCAGGAGCACAGTTTGGTCCTGATGTCGACTCCTTCAGTCCTCTCACTGCTTGGGAATCAAAATGCATTTGAAAAAGCGTGTGGCCAGTCTGCAGTAGAAGCCAGCAGCACCTCCTGCTGCACTCTGTATGTTTTAAGAAAACAGGTGCCAACAAGCATAAATAGAATCGTACCATATTCATTTCAACGTAAGACCCCAACCCTGCAAGCTGCTGCATAATGGGAGACCACCAGCAACCGGGGAGACAAAATGGAGGGGGCAGCCACCTATGAAGCCCCACTGTTTGCTCGGGGTAAACAACTCCTGGAGCTCCAGTGGAGCATCCCTCCTTATTTAACAGCCACCTCTTGCAGGGGAGGCTTCAACTTTGGCGCAGACAAACTGATGGGCATACAGAAGTAACCAAACAAAGAAAAGAAAGAGAGGGAAAGAAGAGGAAAAACATTTATAAATGTCATTGTCTGATGTCTTTCCAATTTAAATGTAACACGATTATCTACATATATCTACAATTATCTACACTATTTGCAGATACGATTCTTTGGTTATCTTCATTTTTCCCTCACGTTGCAACTATCAAGAAAAAAAATGTTTGTATAATCTTTGAAAGAAATAATAAATATAACAACTTCATTAAAGGTTTGACCAAAGCTTTGGCACTAATCCATTTACAGATAGCAATTCATATCTGAGAACTGTGACACAACAGTGGCAAAGCGACAGAGCACATCAGAGAGCTAAGCACAAAGCTATTTTACATCAGCCTTGCTGAGAACATCAATTATGGTTTTGTCAGACACAAAGAATCTCACAATTCACTGCAAATGTCAAAAAAAATACATATTTCTTGCACAACTCTTTTTCGTGGATCCAGATATATTTTTATAACAGAAAAAAGAATACATGACATGTCCCCGTCAGCCTGCACCCCTCCTCACACCCTTCCAAAACGTTTTGTGAGCCCAGTGCCAGCTGCCAGAGACAGAACAAGCGCTGCTGCTAACACTGCCACCCGCACAGCACAGGGTCATACTCTAGAAGACACCGGTAAACAGTAGCAGTTTGAAGTGAAAATGCACAAACGTGAACAGAGGACTCCAAAAAAAAGAAAAAAATAATAATGACCCCTCTTCTTTTCATAGCGGGAGAATCAGGAACGCATTTATAATACTGTATACCAACACGGCAGAGCTGCTCAATACCTTCTCTGAACACAAAAGGACTGACAATCGGCAACCTTCTGACAAGAAATACAAGCCAGCTATTCAAAACACACCGCTGGTAAGTGTGACAGACAGGCTCATCTCCTCGACAATTAAGGAAAAACCGAGGAGAAGTTTAAGGACAAAAACCAGGAGTACTTACCAGCTTTAAGAGGGAAGCTGCAGCGAGCAGGGAGGTGCAGATGGGCGCTTTGGGACTGCCGCCGCTCGGGGCGGCCGCATAGCAGAGGGGCATTCTGGGGAAGCGCCCCTAAGAGGCGCTGGGGGGGGGGGGCGGGAGGTGGAACACGGCCCCAGAAGCGCAGGGAAGGACGCGGGGGCGGCTCACACGTTATGGCTGCGAGAGCCTGAGCCCCGCGGCCATTCGCTCCCTCGTCCCCTCACCGTTTTAAATCTCAGTCTCGGTTTCCGTGCCGTCGAGGAGCCGCACGTGGCGGTGCTCCCGGCCGGGCTTCTCGTCGCAGCTCCGCAAAACGCGGCTGCGCCCGAACGGCCCGGCAGCGCCGACACCACGCGGCCTCCGGCCCCGCCGCCGCCATCAGCCCCACCGCCGCCCACCCTTCCCCTCCCCGCAGCACAGCAGCACGAGGCCGCGACCCGCAGCGCCCATCCCCCCCTTCCTCCTCTACCGCTGGAACCCCGGAGCGGACGGCGCCGCTCCCGGCCCCCAGCCGCCGCCCGGGGCTCGGTGCCCGCTCCCTCACTCACCGCTCCCCGTCCTCCCGCCCTCTTCCCGGAGCCCCACGTTTCACACGCCGAACTCCCGCCGGGAGCGGGGCGATAGCAGCACGTGGCTCCGTTTATCAAAGCGCGGCTGCGGGGCAGACAGCGGCCCGCCGCTCCTTCGCAGCCCGGCGGCTCGGGATTGGCCGGTCCGGACGTCGATCCGATCGAGCTGACCAATCGGCTCGCTCGCGAGGCGGGAGAGAGGGAAAGGCGGGAAGGGATTGGGGGAGGGGAAAGAGAGGACGGCTAACGGTTACGGCACGCGCCGGTCGCTCGCGTCGAGGGCGCGTTACCGCGGCCCGTAGTCGTAGTTGGCGGGCGGGGCGGGCGGGGAGTACACGTTGGCGGCCGCGTTGACGTGGTGGTGGTGGTGGTGATGGTGGTGGTGGTGGTAGCCGTGCCCGCGGATGCCGGGGAGCGGGTAGGGCGCGGGCCGGCTCTTCGCCCCTAGGTAGTGGTCGTAGGCGGCGGCCGGCGGGTACTTGTACGGGTGGTGGTGCAGCGGCTCCGAGGCGGCGGGCTCCAGGCGCAGTTCGTGATGCGGCGGGCTCGGCCGGCCGCCGCCGCTCAGGGGCACGAGGCCGCCGGCGCCGCCCGGCAGCGCGGGGCTGAGCACGCGCGACATGAGCTGTTGGTGCGCCGCCTCGGCCTGCAGCGCCGCGCCGCCCGCCGCGTCCCGCTCGTAGTCCCGGCGGCCGTCGGCGGCATCTGCGGGAGCACCGCGTCAGAGCGGCGAGGAGCGGCCGGGGACCGCGGCGGGGGAACGGGACGGGGGGCGGGGAGGGGACGGGGCCTCGCGTAGCGCCGAGCCGCCGCGCGCCCCGAAGGTGTAACGTGGCACGGACTGACCGGCCTTCGTTCCGCGGCGCCGAGCCCGGCAGTGCGGGACGCGGGCGGGAACGGGGCGGGGGGCCGGGAGCTGCGGGACTCGGCGGGAGGGCTGCTGCCGCCGGAGCGGCGCTGAGCGGGTGGGAGCTGGGCGGGCCCGGCCGAAGAGCGGAGCGCGACGCTTCGAACGGCCGGCGGCGGCGCCGAGCTCCGAGCGCGCGGCCGCGTATCCCGCCCGCAACGCGCCGCTCACCTTTCTCCGTGCCGTTCTGGTGCGCGGGGGACGACACCGGGTTTCGGGATCTGGCGAAAGCGCTCATGAGAGGGAGGGCCCCGGGCCGGTGGTTCCTGGGCCTGGAGGGAGAAGGGGAGAAGTGACGCGGGCCGAGCGGACGGAGCCGGGCCAGCACCCGGCGCTGCCGCACGCTGTGCGCTCGGAGCGGGGCTCCGTGCTGCGGCCTCACCAGTCCTCGGGGTCACAGTCTCTGAATCCCTTGGCGAAAGGGTTGCTGGCGATCTTCAACTGCGTGATCTGCAGGGAGAAGCGGGAGGTGCTGGAGGACAACGGGTGGGCTGAGCGGAGGGCGCCCTCCACGAGGGCCCGCGGGCCGGGCTGCCCAGCGTGGGCTCCAGGCTCGGGAGGCGTGAGCGCACCGGTAAGAAAGTGCCACGTCGTGTGGGTCACCAGCGGAGCAGCTAAGCCAAATCGCTGGATAAATCATACTTATGTATTTATTTAATTCGCCGGGGAGAAGGCGGGACGTTCTCTATATTTAAGCAAGTCCACGGATAATGAGATTGTGAGTTTCCGGAATGGATTGAAAAACAAACTCTAAGCCCCTCAGTGACAGTTCCAGCCTTAGAGGTCAAACTGATAGAACGCGGGAGAGAAGGAGCAGCTGTCCGGAGCCGTCAGGCAAATGCCAGCCGGGCGGATCTCGGCGGCCCTTAAAGGCGCAGCCCGACCCCGCTGGTGGCACGGGGACACGGAGCTGAGCTCCGCCACGACGTCCCGGCGCGGCTCGGACTGCCGCTCCGCGCTGCCTGATGCGAGCGGGCGATGGCAGGGCTGCTGCCCGGTGAGGGGCGGGCCGGGTTGGTGTCAGGCGTGTGACTGCGTCCGAGGCGGGAGCTCGCGCGTCTCTCCAAACAAAGCGTGCGTGACGCTTCGCTCCGTGCAGCCGCGGCTCGGTTCGTGCACGCAATGAGGTCCCTCCCGCCCCACCCCCGGTGCCCCCGCCTCACCCGGTGGTTCTGGTAGGCGGTCACGGCCGTGAAGCGCGTCTCCTCGAAGACGAAGGTTTTGAAGTTCTCCTCCGCGTATTTCTCGCTGTCTTTCCGGGGGTCCACGTAGACCACGTGAAAGCGCGGCTGGTATCTGTGCATGGAGTTCAAAATGATCTGAATGATAAAACGAGCAAGGAGACAATAACTGATCCAGGCGGAGCTTCCAGAGAGGCGAACGCGGCCCCGGCCCCGCCGCCTGCCCGGCCCCGGCGCTGCGGGTGGAGAGACCCGCGGCGCGGAGACGTCCAGGGCTCGTCCCCTCCCCTCGGAGCGCTTACATGGCCGTTATCGTCCAGCAGGTTGTTGGTCAGCTTGAGCTTATCGAAGGAGACGATCTGCTTCATCCACTGCGCCCCTTTGGCTGGAGAGTCCGGGTGGTAGTGCACCCTGCCGGGCGTGGCGGGGTCGGCCTTGCCGGCCACAAGCCAGGAGGAGCTGTGGAAGGCATACCTGGGGGCGAGGGGGGGGGCCGTCAGCCGCAGCTCCGAGCCCCGCGGCCCCCCTGGCTCCCGCCCGCAGCCCCCGGCCCGCCGAACCGCGGGGAGCGACGCCGCACTCATTGCGGGGGGAGAAACGGCATCTGATGGCGTGTGCGGATGGTGGGGGGAGCGCCGTGCGGGACGGGGCGACGCGCGGCCGCTGCGTGGCACGGGGCGGCCGCAGCTCCCAGAGGAGGGGGAACGGCAGCGCTGTGAGCCGCGAGCCGAGCCGTGGGTGCGGGTTTAGCAGTGGGTGCGGAGCTCTGCCACCCTGCTTCGTTCTTTCAAAGTCCGCATTCAACGGTAACGGTTAAAACAGAGAAACCAATCTTCTATCCGCGTGTTTACTTTACAGCCCGTGTTTGCACAGGGGGAATTAGACACCATTGGGCTCAGCAGAAACATTACTTTTTAAAGATATACTCAATTGGATGTTATATATCCCACTTCCCTTGACAAGCAAACATTTCTAGGACGCCCTGAGAATTTGGATATCTGTCCAAATATTTATATATCGGACCCTGCGGTCCCTGCGTGCACTGCCTGCTCGGCGTCCCGAGTTGAAGCCAAACGTGTAACTGCGCCTTCCAGGGGCTGCCACACCGCTGCCCGTGCCGCTCGGCGAGGCCTTCCGGTGCCGCCGCTGGAAACACGGGCAGGGCCGGGGCTCGGACAGCCGCTGCCTGCCCCGGGCACTGCGGGAGCCTCGGGGGGATTTCTGGGGGCAGCCGAGCGCTTCCCGCTGCGCACGGGGAGCGGCAGGCGGGGCTCCGGACTGAGCAGGCGGGGAGCTGCGCCCTCCGGCCCGGCCGTGCCCGGGCGCTGTGCCCAAAGCGAGGAGGGGGGAACACCGCTGCCAGCACAGAACTCGTTATAACGGGGCTGGGGAGGGGGGGGGTTACTTACCGGTAGCGCTTGTCGTCTACAGGGACGAAATCCATGAGGAGCATGTAGTCAGCCATGGGGTCCATGCCGAATATCTTCACCTGGAAGGTGGGGAACATGCGCCTGCCACAGAGAGAAAAAAGCTGAACTCGGGGCCGCAGGGAGTCCCGAGAGGTCGGCCCGGAGTGCAGGCGCCCCGCAGTGCCCCCCGGCCCTTCCCCTCGGGCTGCCCCACGGGTTCCCCGGGTACCGCTCGCATTCGGGGTGGGGCTGTCGTATCCCCGGTGGCATCTAGAGGAATAAGTCCCGTCCAGATTGTGCCGAACACCCTAAAACGCTCAGGGGCCAACGAGAACCACCACCTCCACTTGGCAAGGGGAGACACAATAATTTTCTCCCGCTGTTTCACCACATTTTCAAGTGAACTGACTCGAGACTGATGCAGAGCCGAGCCGGGACAGGGACCGGGCCAACACATTTCCCAGGGAAATGAGCTTCTGCCCCTCCAAAATCGAGCAGTTTTACGGCAGCACTTAAAACGGCGGCGCGATCCCTGGGGCCAAAGGGAAAGTCTCCAGCCCAGAGGGGCGAACGAAACCCTCTGGCCGGCAGGGATGAGAGGATAATCGGAATCTCCCCGCGAGCCCCTTCCCGGTTCGGCCCTCCTCCGCTGCCCCGCCGGTCCCGGTCCGCATCTCTGCGGGGAGAACGGAGAGCGGGAGGAACCGGACGCTCCGGGACGGTGCGGGGAGGCCCCGAGCTGCTCCCGCCGCGCATCTCCGCGTGGAGCTCCGCGGACGCGGCTGAGCCGAGTCCGCGGGTGCTGCTCTAAGGGCAGCAACGGAAGGGGCCGGGGCGGCCCCCGCGTCCCTCGCACCGTGGTCCGGCCCGGCCCGCATTGATTTCGGGACGCGCCGAAGATGCGCCGCCGGGGCAGGGCTCGCACGGCTGCCGTTCTGCTGGATGCATTTTCTCCCCGGATAAGAATCCGGGAGAGCGACAGCGGGCGGCGTTTCGGGGAAAAGATTTGCAGCCGTTGAAAAACCAAACTCCGAACACCTCCTGAAAAAAAACGCCCCGATCCAAGCCGGCTACGAAGGGTTCTCTCCCGCTCGTTTTCACGGCACAAATCTGCGCTGCCGGGCGCCTCCCGGGGCCGTTTAGGTTGCAGGAGGGCTGTGTGCCCCCGAGCTCCGCACCCGACCCCGCCGATCCTTCGGCCCGCACCGAGCAGCGCCGCGAACCGCGTCCCCTTCCGCGTACCGCTGTGAGAACTCCGGAGGCCATTTCCAGCAGTTCCCTCTGTTATTATTTTTAAAAGTGTAAAAGCCCCCATTAGCTCCGGTTCCGGTGTTTCTTGTTTTAAAACGAAGTTTTTAAAACAAACAACCCGAGTCGATAAGAGCCACCTAGACAAACAGCGGGGCCGGCCCCGAGGCACTGCACAGAGCGCACTTCACAGCGCCGTCCCCGCGCCTCGTCCTGCTGATTTTACCCCCGTTTATGCTATTTTTAGCCGGCCCGCCCCCTCCCGTCTGAAGATTTGTCATTGTCATCAAATAAACGAAGAGGAGGAGGAAAGCCCGGGTTTTTTTTTTTTTTTTTTTTTTTAGGGGCCCTTTTGGAGTCGCCTACTCGCAATCCTTTGGCTGTCCTCGGCGACCGAGGAAAGCAGCGCGGGGGGTCCCACCGTAGCGGCCCTTTCACCGCGGAAAGCAGCGCCGGGCCCGGGAGCCGCACGGAATGCCGCCGGGTGCCGCCGGCCCGGAGCTGCTCCTCGCCGGGCGCGGGGAGGCTCGAGTGGAGTCACTTAGAAAATGTTTTTGAAATGTGCGACCGCGCACATGAGAATCTATTTACATTTTCGCGTCTTTACTATCCAAAATCGCCGCGGGGAGAGCAGAAACGCGCGGCCGTTTTGAAGCCGCTCCCGGGGCTCATCGCAGCCACCCCGGCTTCCCTGCCGCCCCCCGCCGGGACGTCGCAGGAGGCGGCCCGCAGCTCTGCCCGGAGATCGCAAAGAACTGAGGCGATTCCCGATCAGCATCGGGATTTCTCCTCTCCCCGCGTTTTGCCCGTTTCGAACGAGGCCGAGGCCTTTGTTCCCGGCTCCGGAGCAGAGCTGCCGGCAGAGCCGCGCTCGTCATTCGATCCTCGGGAAACGCGCTCGTCCTGGAGGACGCTTCGAGGCTTTACACCGCCAGAACCGGGGGCTGTTTGCAGTCCCCGCCGAAAGGAAAAGATCCGCCCGTACTGGAAATGTTTCAGTTAAAGGTACCGCGGCCGTTCTTTTTTTTTCCTCGCTCCGCACAGCGCGGCCCGGCGCTGCCCGCCGCACACGGAGCCTTCGGGCCGGGGCCGCCCGCGCGTTTCGTACCGGGAGAAAGGCGAAGATGGACCGCCGGCAGCCCTGTGCCAGCCGCCCCGACAGAGCCCCGCTCCCCCCAGCGTCTCGCGAATCGAAGGGGCTCCGGGCCGAGCCTCCCGGGCGTCCCTCCGCACTGACCTGCCGGCCTTGGTGACGATCATCTCCGTGCCCAGCTGGTTGAACTCGTCCCACAGCGCCTTCATCTCCAGCTGCACGCTCACGTTGGCCACTTTCGGATTCTTCTTCACCGGCGCCTTGGCCGCGGCGGCCGTCCCCGCGGAGCAGCCCGAGACGGCGGCGGGCCCCGCGGCGGCTCCCCCGGCGCCGTCGGGCGGTTCGGGGCCCGGAGGCGGCGGGTTGGCCCCGGCCGCCGCCGCCCCGCCGAAGGGGTAACCGTGCTGCGGCTGGGGCGGCGGGTGCGGGTGCTGCTGAGCCGTGCAGGGCTCGTAGTGCGGCGGTTCATGCTGTCCGTACGGGTCCCCCGGGGAGGGGGAGAGGTGGTACCCCCCGGAGGCGTTCAGGCTGCTCAGGCTGTTGGCCGTGAAAGCTGCAACATCGCAAAAATGGGACAGCTGGGTGAGCCAGGGGCTGGAGATAGCTGAAATCATTCCAAAAACAGGCGGTCAGGGCTCCGCTCCGGCTCCCGCTTTCCCTCCGGCTCCGCGCCGCTCCGCGGGGTGCCCTCCGCCTCCGCGCCCGGCCCAGCGGGGCCCTCCCCCTTTCCGCTCCGCTCGGCCCCAGCCCCGCTCCCCCCGGGGCAGGCGGAGAATTCGCCGCTCCCGCTGCTGCCGCCTCGGCGCCGCGTTTCCCCCTTCTCTTCTCCTTTCTATTCTGTTTCTTCGCAAACCCGAGACATCTGCCAAGAGCCCGCGTTATCTTTGCTGAAGGCCTCCTTCGCCGCAAGCGAATCGGGACAAAAAACCTCCCGGCACCCCTCAAAAATAAAATAAACAAAACAAAACAAAACAAAAAATCCTCCATAAACAAAAGGAGGAGGAAAAACCCAAAGAAAGAAACCGGTTCTTATTTCCGTGTAGCGACGGTGCTGCAGGTAACGTCCCTGGCTCAGGAGCCGCGGAGCCGTGGCTGCCGGGGGCAGCGGCTCCGCTTTGCGTCTGTTCCCCCCCGAGGAGGCCGGAGGGGACCCGAGCGGAGGAGCCCGAAGGCACCGAGAAGCCTCGCACGGCCCCGGGAGCGCAGCCCTCGGCCGCCGTTCCCGAGCGGGCCTCACGGAGCGTGACGGTTGGCCGGGGTGCGGGAGGCTGCCGCGAGCCCTGCCCGATCCTGGAAGGCACCCGGAGGGTTCGGGGAATCTCTCGGGTTATTTCCGACGGAGCCCCCGGGCGCGACGGCCGTCTCGGAGCCGGCGAGGGCCGAGCCCAGGCCCGCCGCCGCCCCGGGCACGGCCGCGGCCGTCGGGGGATGCTGCAGCGCTTCGGGGAGCCGCGAGGACGAGGGGGCGCGAACCGAGCCCGGCTCTCCGACCGGGATTTGAGGACCTCGTCCCGACTAAGCGGGGAGCGTCGAAAGTTGCGGGCCCGTGGCACCGCCGAGCGGCCCCAGGTGCCCGGCCCGGCCGCGGCGCGCGGAAAGCCCCGAAAGGCGATGGCGGAGGGTCGCGGCCCCGCCGCCCCGCGCTCACCTTCCATGTCCCTGGTGACGGTGCTGAAGTGCATCTTCTGCGGGCGGGCGGCGGGGCGGGCGGGCGCGCTGCGGCCGCCGCTGCGCTCCTCCAGCGCTCCCTTCCCTGCGTGCTCGGCGGCGGCGGCGACTGAAATCAGAGAGGCGATACTGAAAGCATTTGCCTTGGGAGACAGAGGGCTGTTTTCGTCCATAGGGGAGACACCAATGCGGCAGCAGCCGCCGCGGCAGCCTCCCACCACGAGCCCCCCCGCCCGCCCCTCACTCCCCTCCTTTCTACCCCACCCCCCCGGGGGGGGGGGGGGGGGGCCCCCCCCCCTTCCAGAGGGGGGGGGGGGGGGAAAAAAAAAAAAAAAAAAAAAAAAAAGAAGAAGAAAGAAATCCAACAAAAACGCCGCAAACAAACAAAACAAACCCAACAAAAAGCAAAAACCCAACCCCAACCCTTCCTCCCTGCCCCCCCGGGAAGGGCGCTGGGGAGCACGGAGTTTCCCCGGGGCCCTCTGCGCAGTGCCGCGCACCGCAGCGGCCGCATGGAGCCCTGCGGGAGAGGGGAGTGGGGATCGATGGAAACCCCACGGTGTTTTTCCCCGGGGCCGCCGTTTCTCTCCACTCAATTTCTTTCCCTGCGGTTTATTAATTTATTTCCTCTCTTCCCTTCCCCCCAACCACCACCTCCTGCCGCCCGCCCGTCCCCTCCTTTTCTCCTGCACGTAGGGAAAGTGGCTCCCTTAGAGGCGCGTTTCCCCGTTCAGCGGCTGGGAGGCGTCACACGGAGCCGGGGGTGTTTGCCTGCAGAAGCAGCGGCGGTGGTAGCGGCGAAAGCGAAGTGAAACTCCTGCCGAGACGGTGTCAAAGGGCTGGGGAGGCCCTTCCCCGCCTCCCGGGCACGGCGAGCGGCCGGCGGGGAGGGCCGGGATGTGCTCGGGGCGGGCGGAGGGGCGGCGGTGTCAATCACGGCTCCGGGAGCCGACGGGAAGGGAAGAGCCGAGCGGAGCCGAGCCGAGCCCGGAGTCACGCTGCGGATGTCCGGCACCGAGAGGGGGATCGCTCCCTTCCTCCGTTCCGTATCCAGCGGGGGCTGCGGGCTGCCACGGCCCGGACGGGGCTCGGCGGCCGCGGGCAGCGGCGCGTCGGGTGCGCAGCAGGCGTAGGTACCGCCTCCAGCCCCGCGGAGCGCAACGGGACCCCCATCTCCGGGCCAACAACAGTCACACACGAGCTTCGGAGCGTTTCCTTCACCACAAAAAATAAAATCAAAAAGCGGAGCGAACGGAACGCAGCCGGCGTGGTGGAGGACGAACCCTTGCGCGGCCCAGCTGCAGGACAGCCCGCTCCGCCGCGGCACCTGCCCGGCCCGGGTTCGCTCTGCCCCGGTTCCCCTCCCGGTCCCGGCCGTGGCTATACTCACCGCCCGGCAGCGGCCCTTCGGAGAGCCGCGGCGGCCCCCGGGCCGGTCCTCCGCATCGGCGTGGGGCGAGGCTGCACCGCCCGCCGAGCCCGGCCCGGCCCCGCTTCCCGTTCCTGTCCCGGTCCCGGTGCCTCCGGACGGGCGGCCGCAACGAAGTCCCGGGGGAAATGCCCCGACGGGGCGGGCGGAGCCGTGGGGCGCGCCGGTGGCTACCGCCGAGATGGGGGTTGCATAACCCGAGCGATGTGCGGAGAGTCGGAGTGAGCAAGCGGGTTATATATAGCTGCCCCGTCTGTAGCCTGCGGGGCTTGATTCTTCTGTTGAAATATTATCTTTGGACGTGGTAAAAATATTTGCAGAGAAAAATCTAGACTACTCGTACATATTTGAGCATATGTTCCTGCAGCTAAAGGCATAAGGGCAGAACGTGACACGATCGGGGTTTATTTCCCCGCCGCTGCTGTCAGCGCTGCTCCCGGCCGGGTGCGTTCCCTCCCGCCGCACCGGCACAGAAAGCGAAGGCGCTGCCGCTGCGGCCCCGCGCTGCTGCCGGGCTGCGGGCGGTGCGGGAACGGGTGTCGTTAGGAACCACGGAGCGAAATTGTCGGGGCGGAGGGGGAAAGCGGAGAGACGGGAGGGTTACTGCCAACGGTGCGGGGAGGCCACGAGCTGCCGCGGGCGGGACGTGCCCGGCTCTGGGTCAGCCTCTGGCGCGGGAGGAAAACGAAAATCTGGAAATGAAGTCCTGCACCACAGCACGACGGCTGCTGCTCGCGCTCTGCTTGCCCCGGCCATTTCCCAGCTCATCCCCGTATCCCCGTGTGCCTGCCTAAAGCCCCGGCCGCGTTTGCCGGGATCTCGCCAGACCCCCGGGTCCCCGTCGGAGCTCTGTGAAGCGAATCCCCGTCTCGCTGAGCACCGAGAACTCGACGCGGGGGAAAGAGCCGGACTCCCCCGCCCCTGGCACACATCTCCTAAGCCCCCAAATCCTCAGGCCCCGGAGATAGAAGAACCAGCGGCGGCACTGGAAAAACCGCTCACCGTATCCCATCCCCGCGGCCCCCCGATGGCAGCCTCGGCCCCGCCGGTGCACCCCGAGACCGGGCATCGCCGCTTCCCTATGATCCCGCTGCCCTCCCCGGCAGCAGTTGGGGCCCCGCACCCCAGACCTTTCAGACGAGGCGAGGGCTGCTCCCTTCGTACTCCTCGCGGCACCAGTCAGCTCCGGGGCCGTGCCGCTCCGGGCCACTGTCCTTTGGATTCCTTGGGCCGGCCTTCCCCCCACAGCCCGCGCCCGGGCTGCTCCGCAGGTGTGTGCCACTGCCCCGACGGGCTC
>NW_024884867.1:11614334-11792241 GCF_019232065.1 Centrocercus urophasianus
AGAAAGAAAGAAAGAAAGAAAGAAAGAAAGAAAGAAAGAAAGAAAGAGAGAAAGAAAGAAAAAAAGGAAGGAAAGAAGGAAGGAAGGAAGAAAGGAAGGAAGAAAGAAAGAACATAGAGAAAGTACATAAAGAAAGAAAGAGAAAGAAAGAAAGAGAAGAGCGAAAAGAAAAAAGAAAGAAAAAAGAAAAAGTAGGAAAGAAGGAAAGGAAGAGAAAGATGAATAAAGAGAAAGAAATAAAAGAACAAAAAGAGAAAGAAAAAAGAGAGAGAAAAAGAGGAAAGGAAAAGGAAAAAGAAAAAAGAAAAAAGGGAAAGCAAATAAAGGACGGAAAGAAGACACCGGGGAGACGGGCAGAACGACCGCAGCGGACGGAACGCAGGGAAGCCGCCCCGCCGCCCGCACCTGGAGCGGTTCGCACTCGGCGGTTCGGTCGCCGCCCCTCCGCGGGGCCCCGCGCGTCCCCCGGCCCCGGCCGAAGTCGGACAGCCGCCGCTCGCTGCTCCCCTCGGGCCGCCCCGAGCCGTCTCTCCCGTTTCGCGGCGCCGCGGCCGTTACGAGCATCGACGACGACCGCTCTGCGTCCGGCGGGGGTTCAGCCGCCCGCTCCGGCAGGTGCGACGCCCGCGACGTGCGGCACGGGCACCTGAGGCCGTGCGGGGAACGGCTCCTGTCCGGGCCTCCCCCGCCGCCTCCCCGGGCCGCCGGCGGGCCTCTGAGGTGGTCTCGTTTGGGGTCGGGGGCTGCGGGAGATGAGGGAAGAAAGGAAGGGAGAGAAAATAGAAAGGAAAAGATAAAGGAAAAAGAAAGAGAGGTAAGAAAAATGGAACAAAAAAAAAAAGAAAAATGAAAAAGAAACAAAGAAATGTGGAAAAGAAAGGGAAGGAAAAGAGAAGGAAAAGGGAAAGAAAAGGGAAGGGAAGGAAAAGGAAAGGGAAGGCAAGGCAAGGCAAGGGAGATGGAGGCAAAACTAAAAGTGTGAAAGAAGGAAAAAAACGAAAGGGAAAGGAAAGAGAGACAAAAGCCCTGAGAAAGAAGGAATTGGAGAACAAATAATTATTGTTACAACCAGCACAAGCCTCATGCACAGCCGCCGTATTCTCGCTGCTGGGCAGGGACGCGCCTGGGAAAGCTGCGGCTCACGGCCCCGCTCTGCCCAACCCCGCGGCCTCGCGTGGGGCTCCGCTTTGGGCTCTGGCTCCCTTTGCCAGCCTCGGCTCCGCGTTATACGTTACGGGGATTTGCGGCTGGCTTTATGCGGTCACTTGCCTGCAAATCCCAACACAGAGATCACGCACGGGGAAATTCTCAGGAATAAAACTGTCAGCCGCCCACCTCCAGCACGAAGCCAACAGGACTTCTTCCCTTCTTTCTCCCTTTCTTCCTCTTTTTCCCTTTTTTTAAACCCTCCCTTCTCCCCCCGTTTAACGGCAGCTCGTTTTGCCCTGCGCTGCCCGCGTTGGGGCCGTGCCGTTGCAGAACTCCTGCCTGGCCCCAGCGCGGGGCTCCGGCACTTCGCGTCCTCGCCTGGGCAGCGCAGGAGCCCCCACAGCTCGCCGGGCGGGGGGTGCAGCAGGAGCTGCCCTAAACCAGTCGCTCCCTGCCCCCCTCGTTCTCCCCGCGCTCCGCTTTCCAGGAGCTGAGCACCGACTGCCTCCGGGGCCGGGGACAACCGAGGGGACGCCGGCTCTGTCCTTGTGCCTGGTGACGAGCCTCTGGGACCCATTCCTCGGCAGCGGGGGGCACAACGACAGATTCCCCGAGGACAAAGTGGTCCTGCGAGGGGATGGAAAATGCGTGGAACGAGACAGGTTGTGCGGAGGGACCCGGAAGGCTTGGAGGGACAGCGTTAGTTGGCAGGAGGACAGCTCAGCCCGGCACCCACTGTTGGTCCCCAATAGTGGTAAAGCCCTATCAGTAGCCCTGCATGCTCTTGCTGCCCCAGGCAGCTCACAGATCTACAGAAGTATAAACGTATCCTGGTGGAGATTAGAAGCTTGTAAAGAAAATAAAACAAGAAGTCTGTACTGCTGGGTGCTGCGCGGATGCAGGCTGTGCGGCTTCCCCAGTTCCTGCCCCGCTCCCCCCAGCTCCTCTGGGTGCTGCCCTTCAATGCTGTCGAACAGCTCTTTATGGAGGTGCTGCTGTGCCTTGCTCCATGTGTGCGTGCATTTGCACCCAGCCTTTGCAGCCTGGCACTTTCCCTGCTCGTGCCCAGCCTGGAGAGCAGAGCAAAGCCTCTGCTGGCTGCCTGCACCACAAGCATGCAGGGAAATGGAGATGCTTTTAGTTTGAAGGAAGGATCCCCCACCAGTACCGAGGTGCCAAAAATGGATCCACTGAAGCATATTTCCTTACTGCAGTGCAAATGTGGGGCAGAGCAGTAGGAGCCACTCCTGCTCTGCAGGGCAGGACGGCACTGCTGAGCCGCAGCCAAAGGAAAAGTGAGCACAGCACTCCTAACTGCGTCCTGCCTGCGGGGTGAGCAGTGCACAAGGTGTCCACTTGCAGTGAGCTCACTGAAGGGAAAGGGCGGCATTTCTCAATGACTCAGTTGTGGTTGCACTGGAGATTTATATTCGCTTGGCCCCGCAGCAGCATCCTGTGCAGACATTTGCTTTGGCTGAAGCCAGCCCAGCCCGTGTTTGGATGCGGGCAACGGGCTGTGCGGTGCTTTGCCTCCCAGCAGTAGGGCCCTGATTGCGGCAGCCCAACCGGGGCAGCAGTTCCACAAGTCCTCGTGTGGAGAGGTGCCATGGAGCTCAGCCACCATCCAGAGGTGTGGCGTCCCCAGAGCTCCCTGCCTGCAGCTGCTGGAAGCCCTTCCTTCAAAGGGCTTTCCCCTCTCCTGTTAGGACAGCAATACCCTGTCATTCCATGCTGCCCCACCTCGTTCCCTGTCACAGCAGAGAGTAGATCACCATTGCTTGTTCTGCAGCTCTGTTTTCATGAGGATTTGGAGTGGCAGATGATGCTACATATTAATCACTGCCACAACACAGTATGCTAGCACAAACAAATTAACACAAACAATAATCACAGGGCTCGGCGTCCTGACGGGAGGCTGCACAGTCTGCAGGGCTCCTGCTGGGACAAATCTTTTCTCCATGTAGTCGGGCATTTAATTGCATACATTGTGAACTTGACCCAAGCACCATAAGGAACGGATGCTTCAGCTGACCTCAGCTGCTTCTTCAAATCCATTTGAACACAATAACCAAACAACTCCAACCCAAAGATTTCTCTTCCTGTGTCAACGCTGGAGAGGAACCCTCTGGACGGCGGCCAGCTGAGAGCTACCCAGGCTCCTCACTGTCACTGAGGGCAGCATATGGCAGTGCAGTCTCTGGGAACACAGACCAGACCCTAAAATGAACCTGAGATGCTTCCTGGAGCCCGTATCTGACTTCAAAAACGCAGTGTGGGTTCTGCCACCTCGCTTTTTCTATTCTCCTTTTCTCCTCCTTCCTTCTCCTTTTACTCACCTGTGCTCGTGCCCATCCATGGGATTTTATGACCTGTGGGTTGCTCTCTGCTTATTTGTTCTTTCCTTGACTCCTGCGGGACTCCTCGCCCATTTTCAGAGTGTTCTGAGGGGTCCTGCAGTGGGGAGGCGGGTGAGGGGAAACTTTTGCCCTCTTGCTGGCACACAGCAGCATTCCTGACAGCACTGCCCTCTCCCCAGGGATGTGAGGATTTGCTGTAGGGCTGCTGAAGTGGGCAGGACTGCCAGGCTGCCATCCCATGTGCCTTGCACCCTGCACGTGCTCCTGCTGGCAGCTTCCCGGGTGAAGACCCGGCATCCTGCAGTAGGCATCCTGTGGAATGGGCCTTGCAGTCACTGTGTGAGCCCTGCTTAGGGCGCTGCTACGTTACCAAATTACCCAACCACTGGGAAACACAGCAGAGCTGCACAAAGCCCAGCACCCCAACCATTTCCTCTGCTGTGGCTCACACAAGCTCGATATGGGGAGCCCAGGGTCACTCAAAACTAAATTAAAGCCTTTTGCTAGTTGCTTCTCAGTGTCTTCAATGTAAGCAACAACAATGATGTATTGACACCTTGGGAAAGCTGTTTGGTATTGAAAAGGGTCCAGGATGATTTTGGCTTAGCCTTCTGTATTATTCATTTACTGTATTTTTAGGGTTTTTTGTATAAAATAACCCCACACCATTTCCAGCTCTTCTCTGGCAACATCTTGTTGACTCCCTCCTACTCTGTAACTTCACTTTCCATTTGCAGTGGAAATGCCAGCCTGCAACCAGGAGGGAATTGATGTTCCCATGGATTATTCAGTGTTCTTTTCTGATTCTCCCAAAGAATACTTTCAATGGAAAAGGATGGTGAGATCCAACCTGCTCTTGACAAAGTGGCTGCGTGTCCTGCTGGGCTCGGAGACAGGTGATGGACATGAAGGCACAGTCAGAATTCCCAGAAGTGACAGAAAAAACAGCCGTTTTCTTCCCCCAGGAGAAAACCCGGCCCTGGTGCAGGCAGCTGGGGCAGGCAGAGACCCCATCATGTGAGGAAGGCACCGAGCATGGGAAGCTGCAGGACGCTGAGTGGTGCTGGCTCTGTGCTGAGGGCTCTCCGTCTCTGCCACACACCCTGTTGAGGTCTGCGGGCACTCAGAGCCACAGCCTGGGAAATGCCACCATCTCCACAAACAGCACAGACCGAGTGGCACTCGAGGGGGCTCAGTTTCAGGAGCTGCCGATGCAGCGGCTGGTCTTTGTTCCTTGCCAGCACGACTCGGCTCACGCCTTCCTCTGCGGAATTTGCACAAGGACAGATTAAAGAAAGCCAATTTCCTTTCTCATCAAATCAACTCCTTCTGGGGCAAACAAAGCCACGAGCACAGCGCTCTTGTCCTCCCGTGATCTTGTGGTTTGCTCTGGCTGGAAGAGGCAGCTTTGGAAAACCCAAGCCCATTTCCTGCTCTGCGTGCTGCAGTGTGTATCCTCGCCTCAGCTCTGGAAATGCTTTGATGGATATTATTAGGCCCGGAAAGCATTTGGAGCTCCTTTCTTCCGTACGAGCTGACCAAAGTGCTATGGGATGAAAGAGGGGCAAATTGGAAGGGTTTGTGGATGCTGTGGGTGAGGCGGCCTTGCCCAGGAACCCACATTGTGCTGCTGCCTGTGGTGGGGAGCAGAGCGGAGAGCCGTGAAGCTAGATTGCTGCTGGGCCCCAGGGAGGGAGGATTTATCCATGCTCACCTGCCAAGAGGCAGAGCTGTGGTGGGATGGACAAAAGCCCCGCTCTATTGTTGGTGCTGCTGGCTGGAGCCCAGGTGCTTTGAAACTGGGACGGAGTCAAAATCTTCCAGATCCAGGTTTCCATTCCTGTGCAGTTACAGCACTGTCCTGCCCTACAACTCATTTCACTCAGTAACTTTGAGGCAGACTAGTGCGGGCTGTGGGCACAAAAAAGGACTGGGCAGGCTGAGGCACTGCCTCAGAGGGGAAAGGCTGTGCTGGTTTGTCCTCGGGATGTCTGTCCCTAGGTTTGCTTGCCCACCAAGGCAGCTCCTTGGAAGGGAGGGAAGGGCTGTGCTCTGTAGTTCTGGGCAAATGGAGAGGGTGAGGCTGGAAGGCACAGTGCAGCACCAACCCGATGCCAAGCTGCCCGCATGCAGCCCAGGGTGATGGACTCTGGCCTCTTCTTAAATCCATACATCAGGTCCAGCAGATCCCATTTCCTACCCCAGCTTGTTCCCTGAGTGAGGGAAACCAGCCGCTAGCCTCTCTCCCACTCTCCGTTGCCCATTCCGAGGCCCCATTCATGCTCAGCCCTGCAGTCATCAGGAATGAGAGCCTCTCACCACTTTGAATGTAGAAGTGGCTACAAGCAAAGCCAAGTAAAACCTTTCTGCAGCTTTGTTTTGCGTGGAGCTGGGGCTCTGATCAGCGCTTTGCCACTAACACAGTCAAGAAATGACAGTGCGGAAATCTTGGGGAGCGAACAGCATTTGTGGTTATTGGTGAAATCCCATATTAGTAGAAAGGTCTGGTAAGTGGAAGCAGGAGTCGCTCTGACTACAGCATCTGTTGGATGTGGAGAGTGGTTATGACTCTCTCCAAATACAATGCACATGTACTGGGGAAAATGACTGCTACAATAACAGGAATAAATCTTAATAGAGACTTGGGTGATAACAGACACCATAGGGGAGTTATCAAAATGAAAAACATATGGCAGCGTCTCTGCCAGACCTGAATGAAAACCTTCAGAAGGACCAGCAGACCTTGTACCTGAAAATGATAAAAGAGCAGAGGAGACAGTGACAGAGGAACGGGGCTGAGGAAACAAGCTGAATCCCATCATCGTGCTCTGCTGAGATACTACAGCCGTGAGGGTTTGGTGTCAGCCCTGCTACCTGCTATCCTCGTGGAAGAGTTGGGATCTCAGTGCTGCTCAGCTCAGTCTTTCCCACTTCTCTGAGCTTTGGCAGGGAGAAAGGCTGTGAGCCAGCCTGGACAGGGGCCATTTTTGACTGTTCAAAGAAGACATCAACCTGGATTGTTTATCAGTACGAGGGCCCATTTTCTCTGACTTTTGGAAGCAATTTGGGGCGAAGTTTGCAGGGAAGGAATTGTGGAAGAGCAAAGTCAGAACAAGGAAAGTTCAGGCACAGCCCTGGGCTGCACGGGCAGGATGGATTTGTTTTCCTGCAGTTATAGGAGCTACAAACTGAGCCCAGACTTCATGGTATGGCAAAGAACAAGCAGACGGGAAGCTTGGCTGACACTGACAGTTTCTTGGCAGAAAGCAATGAGAGACAGGACAGAGCGACGTTAACTAAAATCACACCTTCTCTCCAGTGCTGGGAAATGTCTTCAGCAGAGGAGAAACCACAGATTAGCCAGAGAGCAGAAAACCAGTTCAACTCTCCTTGAGAGCAAACTGGCGGGTGATGGTCAAATATGTGTGCAGCAGAAACAGAGCTGGACTGGCACAAGAGGAGGGCATCGTTTTTCCCTGGGTTTGCAGGAGGGGAGCAGGAGGAGTGAAGAGCATCCCCAGGATCCTGGGGCACGGGGAGGTGTCGAGGCTCTGCTGATCAGACCTCAGCTTGGCATCAGGAGTGGGATGTGCTGCCCTGGGGGTTGCACACCATCACAGGGACCAACTGCTGCTCCCTGATCCAGCTCACAGGTTTGTCCCGTGTTGAGCCCTGTGGCCATGCAACACTGGGACTGGGCCCAGAGACAGGGTGAGTCCCAAGGGGGGACCATCCCTCCCCCTTCCTTCTCAGAGGTGAGTGTGTGGGCTCCAATCATCCCAGCCTGAGAAAACTTGTGGATAGATAGCACAAAACTCAAAAGATAGCTGAGGAAGGAGTTTACCATGGTCAAGACACCTGGTGTGCTAGTGTTAGACAACCAGGGGCACCAGCAGTCAACAGAGATGTTAAAGCAATGGAGACAAGGCTGGAGGGAGAGAGGACCACACAGTGGTCCTATCCTAAGTACTAAATGCCTGCAAGCTGCCAGGGACTTTGCCCCTTGTTTTCATCTTTTTAATTGCATCCCAAGTCTGCAGTCCCTGCTTGGAGCAGGAGTCTGATCTGCGTGTTGGACTGAATTTGGTGCCTGGTATAGCCCAGCTGCACTGCTGCAGGAGCCAGTAATGGAAGCTGACTGCATCCATTACCTATCTTGATTTAACCCAGGTTTACTAACTGAGGCTGCAGTCTTGTTTGCTTACAGTCAAAAATCATCCCTGTGTAGGGTACCAGCAAGGAGATACCTGAAGCTTTGAGCTGATCTATTCTGCCAGGAGGACAACTCCTGCCCTTGCTTTCCCAGGCTGGGAATCACTCATGTCTGTAGCTGAAACAGTAGCTGAAATGAACTGTCCCAGGGACAGGGAGTGGACCACTGCAGCTCCAACAAGATGCAGATGCCTGGCATTGGCTCACACTGAAGAGCATCAGGCAAAAGGACTGGAGATCAAACAGCATCTTTACAACAGCCCAGACCAGAAGGTTTGCTTTACCGCGCGTTTAGTCACAATAAACTAGCCAATAAAACAGAAATAAGCGGTCACCAAAAATTATTTCAGTCAATAAAACAGAAAGAGTTTAACAAGGAAAAATAAAATGCTAACGCTCCTCCTCTTTCCTGTCCTATAAAATGTGTAGGGTTTTACGTGCAGCGAGGAAATGCAAAACTTCCCTGCTCTTGTGGCACCAGAGTGAGACCACTGCTGCAGTGAGTGGGGCAGCAGCCCCAGCGTCCCAGCTGCAGGATTTGGCCGATGCCCACACCTCCCCTCGGCACGGAGCGCTGCGCTGACGCTGCCTGTGCCCACACAGCCACAGCTCCATTGGGAGCCAGGCAATGAAACGGCGGGCGCTGAGCTGGGCTCTCACTCCGAGCAAACGGGGCTTCCGCGAGGCTTAGAGACCACCTTCATGCACAGAGTGACCCCCTGCGTTTAAAGCAAACAATCTTGACCTCTCTATGAGTTTTAACCACATAAAAGCTCACCTCTTGGACTCTCCATTAGGTTTTATGATGTGCTTCCATATTTAAATGGACATGACTCACACCAGGGTTTCTGCCGTGCCTGTGAAGGAAAGAAAAGATGAATGCCAGATGTTACGTGTGACTTACTTCGGGGGAAAAAAAAGGAAAGAAAAAGAAATTCAATGAGCTGGCTTTCACAGCTCTCCCTGCTCAGGTGAGCATCAGGTTGGCATCTGAATTAGCTTTAAAAATACCAAAATTTCCTCAGAGTGAATTGACTGCCACAATCACGCCTAGCTACGGCGCTTCTGATGGGAGGAGACAGAACAACAAGGCTGTGGTGCTGGTCCCATTCCCAGCCCAGAAAGCCAAGGTTGTTTCCTGGGACACCATGGCAGACCCAGGGCAGTGCCAGCCTGGGGCTGCTGGAGAAGGCAGAGCCCGGGGCTCTCTGGGCCAGGTGAATGTTTTCCAGCCGTGCCTTACAGCTTTCCAAAACACCGTGAAATCACACGGTTTTCTTTACCCTCAGAATTACAATACAAACACAGTGCCACGGCCCCAGTGGGGACCCAGAACCCAGCGACGCTGTTTATTGTTGGCAGCGCAACGTCTCACAGGGCTCTGGGACACAAAGCGGGCCAATTAGAACCACTGCGGCCCCGTGCTTTCCTGGGGCAGCCGGCACAGGACGGCGCCCAGCGCCCCGGCTCAGCTCTCCGCGCCGCGCTGCCCCGCACCGCTGCCTTCCTGCGAGCGCGCAGCCTCTCCAGCTCCACCTCCTCACCACAGGGATTCAATTGTCCGTCTGAATGCCTCTGGGTAAACCTGGCAGCTGTCAGCACCTCCTTGTTTATTTGTGGAGAGGAAAGGGGCGAAGGGCAGCTCTGCTTTGGGGTGATGTGGTTCCTCCCCCGGAAAACCCCGGGGAGGGCACAGAATCCCGGCCGAGCTGTGCGGGCCGGGGACGCACGGCGCTGCCTGGTGCTCTGCGGTGCTGGGGGGGAGCGGGCGTTTTCTGCCGAGACCTCACATTAGAGCTGAGCCCATCGCCGGGAGCCTCCCCCGAGGAGGCCGATCTCTTGGTGCCTTTGCAGCACGGCTTGTTGCTGAGGCACGGCTGTGCTGCCCGCCTGCGGGCTGCTCGACCCAAAGAGCCGCGTGGAGCAGACACAGTTATCGCGGTGCGGCGCTGAGTTGAGCCCTGGAGCTTTGTGTTACAGCTGATGAACCTGGAACACCAAGAAGCTTTGCAAAGGCCTCCAGAGGTCAAAGTGAAGCCGGTGCTCAGGTGCTGCCCCTGTGCCACACACCCAGCGCCAGGCAGGGCCCAGCACAGGGCAGGATGGGGCAGCCCAGTGCCCTGCGGCAGTAAAACACGGCCATCGCAGGGCTCTCCGGCTGGCAGAATGATTGCTCCCTCTCACAGTGCTTCCTGGCTGTGCCATCTGCCCAACGCCTCACTTCCCCAGGGACCCAGCACTGAACATGCTGTGCATCAGACTGCACTCCTGTGCACACCATCAAACCAGAATGGGACTCTGCTGTCAAACTTGCAAGAATTTAAGTTGCCATTTTTTGTCTAAAAGTTTTATGTTTTCCTACAGCAGTAAGAAGAAGGCTCCGTAACTTGAAAACAACCCTTTGTTTTACTGAGAGACTGTGACTCCACTGGTGCCTTTTCTTTGCCTGTAAGCCATAAAGGTCTCATTGTGTGAATGTGAATCTTAGCTAAACAATCCCCTTTCTGGGCAGCAAACGCTTCTGAGAAGACAGATTTCATTTTTACGCGCGGTAGCAGGGATGGAGGGGTGTGAGGAGTGAGGTTGTGTGGGGCCATTTTTCAGGCTGACTCTGGCTGGTTCCTTTCAGACTACTGGTGGTCCCCAGCCATCCCAGAGGGGACAATGTGTGTGGCCATGCTCCTGTTGGTTCACTTTGTGAGAATCTGGAGTCCCCAATCCACCATGGGCCACAGTGGCAGCGCCTTCCCCTCCCGTGGGCATCGCCTGCCCTCTGCCTCAGTGCTGCTACGCCTGATGGAAGAGATTCCACTGGTTTGCTGAGCTAATGGGATCCCAGCTATGCCAAGCAGGGAACATGGCGTTAGGTGCTGCTGCTGCATTGCAGTATTGAGCCCACTCACTCACCTGCAAGGTATTGCCTTTTCCCTGTTTCGCCCTAGCCATCTATGCATTCCATTTGATGCTCTTTTCTGCAGTAGGCATGGAGAAAGGTCAGCAACCACCACTGGGAATGTATGGGGACACACAAGTTCTCTCCTCAGGCCTGTTTTCTGCATGTGCACCAACCTCCCCCTACTTCCTTCTTCCAACAACATTTGCTGTGCTCTCCCTTGGATCTGACTTGTGTCAGCGTTTTCCAGGCATTTCTCCTGAGTCAGCCCCTACCAGTCCCCCCAGCCCTGAGGATTGGGGTGGCTGTGCAGTGTGTCACAGCGCAGGGTGGGCTGGGCTGGGTGCTCCCACCTGCATCCTCTGGCCTGGAGCAAGCCAGGCAAGGCAGCACAGGCTCGAGGGAGCGCCTGGCAGCTCGGCTTCCTGCAAGAATGCCTGGGCTTCTGCACCAAGTTCAGCTCCCAGCTAATTCCTCTCTATTCCCAAAGCTAACGATACAGACAAATCAACTATCAGCTGCTATCTGCTGCATTTAGGGTTGTGCAAAGAAGGGTCACCCAGTTGACCAGCACAGCCTCCAGCCGCAGTGTGAGATGCCCAGGCTCGAGCCATGTGTCAGTCCTTCCCTGTGCTGGGAGCTGGACACGTGGAGCACAAAGCAGGGCTTTGGCTGTGCTGAAGTCACGGGAAGCAGATGCTGCTCTGTGAGCACAGGGGTGAAGAAACCCTCCTTTCTGGCACAGGTGGGTAAAACCTTAGAAATGTAACCAGCTGTTCCTGCTCCTCCCAGGGCCCAGGGCTCCACGTGGCCACTCCTTCCGACAGGTGGTTGGGAGATGGGCAAGTCGTCATGAAACAGGTCCTGCTGCTCTCAACCAAGGAGAGCTCTGCTGCTGCAGACAGATGAGGCTGAAACTCCACACTAAGCATGTGTAAGGACATTAAGCTGTTGGAACTAAAGGATAATTTGAAAAGTATTTTTCTTAATACTAGTATTAAGTTTCCCTAGCTTTGCAGTTGGTAAAAAGAAAAAGAATGTCCTTACTAAGGGAAAGCAAGTGAAAACCGAACTGGGGAGGAATTAGGAGGTGGTAGATGCTCGGAGCCAGGTTCCCTTGCTTCCCTTGCTCAGTGCTCAGGGTGTGAGGAGGGCCGTTCCCAGACCAGACACCACTGAAACGCCCTGGGAGACACTGGTCTCTGCTCAGTGGCAAATTGCAGCATGGTGAGAGGGTGTCAGCACGACCACATAAGCTCTCATGAGCAGAAGCATCCGCAGTCCTGCCCACGTGGGGTTGGACTCCTGTCACGGTCCTGGAAACATGCAGGTTAGGTACAGCCTCTCCTCTGCCCCTCTTTTCACCCATCTCTGTCCCATCAAAGGGCTCTGCACTTGCCTCCACTTCCACTTGCTTGGGAATGGGATGCAATGCCAGTGCTGCACCTGCGCTGCTGAATGCAGGGAGCTGATCAGGTGGTGGCTGTGGAGCGTGCTGAGCTGCTGCGTGGCTGCTGGGCACCAGAGGACCCACGGCCCTCACAGAGGAATTCCCGTGCCCTTGTGAAATGCCCCTGTGAATGGAGGCAGGAAAATTAGCTGCAATATGGCTTTTTGTGATCGCAGAGAATTTGCTAAAGGAAGGAAAATAAAAAAAAAGGTTCCGTTTTCCTCTCACTCCCCATCCCTGCAATGTTGGAAAGGCTCAGGAAGTGCCCAGCCATCAGGAACAATGTGACAAAAGCCCCATGCCATTTTCCCTGGTGAACCTGGCGGGGTCCCAAGCAGGCACTGTAACAGTCAGTGAGAACAGGGCTCCCCAGCGCCCCTTGCAGAGGAACAGCACTCAGCTCCTCTGGCTCTTCCTCCTCTTCTGCTGACCCCGCTGCTGTATCCTCAGCACAAGGAACCTGTGGGGAGGTCTCACCCCAAAATGCTTTTTGAGTGAGCACTGAGGCTGCCCAGCTGTCTCATCCTGAACTGCTTGTGCCCTTGCAGACACTGTGGCTGTGACAACGGGCAGCACGCATCCCCGGGAGCATTCGGTACTTCTGTGCCCAAACCAAGCCCAGCCTAGGGAAACACACCGGAAAGCCGCCCTCAGAAGCCTTGTCTGTGCCCTGCTCAGCTCAGGAATTGAAAAAAATCCCTGTCTCCAAATTCAGAAGATAGCCTTAAAAATCATTAGACTCTTAAAATAATAATTTCTGTTTCCCTCTATTCTTCATTTAGGCTACTGAAATGAAGCCAAAACCTGCTAAAAAGTGAATGTGGAGATAATGAGTAACCCCAGTACTCCAGAAACAGGAACGTGCAGTAAAACATCAAATTTTTCAAGTCCTGCAACCCTGAGAGAGTCTGCAAAGAACCGAATCCACTATGAGCCCTGGTTCCTACCCTGCCTGCCCTCCTTACCCGACCATAGGGAGGAGGAAGGGCAGGACCGGATTCCCCGGGTCGCACCCCGGTGCATCCCTCACACTGTGTGAGGTTGCTGTATGGACAGGATGGGAGCCACCAGGATGCTGCCGAGGCTGTGGGGCAGCGCGTTGCCAGGAGCCCCCACCACAGCCCAGTGTCCTCCAGGGCCCCATGCAGGCCTATGTGCAAATGCTGTGCTTCCCCAAATAGATGCTTTTCTGGGAATGTCCCATGGCCCCACGGAGCCTTGCCTGGTTGGTATCGGATGACCAAAGCCGTTGCGTGCTCCCATTGTTCCCCAAGGTGGTTATTAATAGAGCACCATAATAATAGGGGATATTTATAAAACACCTCCGTGCATGGGAATCCAGAGCAATCTGCAAACCTATGCAGGTCCCTCTGCCAGCCCTGAGCGGCTCTGGCCATCACCACAAAGGGAAAATGAACCCTATACTGTATTGAGTGGAACGAGAAATGTGCGGGCTGGAGGGGCCGCTGCAAAGGGCTGCTACAAGATGTAAGCGCTGGCACTGTGCTCCCACGAGGGCACAGGGTCAGCAAGAGTCCTGCTGTGATCACTTCCCTGCCAGAAGGGTGGAACAGGGCTTGAGGGGGGCATAAGTACTCCTCTCCAGGTTCCAGCTGCAGCCTGGCACTTGGAAGAAGGAGAGCTCACATGAAAGGGATTCAGGTCCTGCATGGCAGCTCGACCAGTCCCAGGCTCCTCACAATGCCCTCGGGGGCAGGAAGAAGCTGTTGCCACACTGATGCTTGTGCCCTCCCTGAAGGGTTTGGTTAGAAGGACCCGTATGCTGCCCTCCTGAGACACTGGGGCCGAAGGGGCCAGGACCCCCCCTGAGGATCTGCATTTAGATCATGAGGTGTCACACGTATGGTGAGCTCTGCAAGCCTGCCAGGCCCTGTACAGAAGATGGACAAAAATTCAGGCTCTGGATTCACCTTACAGATGGGAAAAGTTAAACAAGGTGCAGACCTCAGAGCAATGCCAGCCCCTCTGCACATAGTGGGCTGGGCTCAGTGCCTGGGAGCTGCCATGCAGGTGACCAGGTGCCAGATACGATCAGGACAGGGATGGGACAGAAAGGCACAGACAGCCTGGCTCTTGCCCTGTACCATCAGCTTCATAAAAACAAAACAAAGCAGGTCCTCCCTTGAGCTTTGCTTAAGGAATTAGAGAAATGAGGCCATTTACATCTTTGCACGGGCGACTGAGCCTGGCAATGACCTTTGGTCACTACAGAGCAGGGCTGGATTTGAAATGTGAACTGGAGAGCAGGAGGTGAAAACCTCCATATCCCATTACAAATCCCTGGGGATGCCCAGGGCTTGTCAAGTCGCAGTGCTTTGCTGCTTATTTATTACTGTTTGTCTACCATTGTAGCCATTGCCGGGGCTCGCGTTACTGCTCAGGCAGTGGTCAGCAGCTGAGCGGCCTCTGGGGCCGGCTCTGCTCCCGGGGGGCTGCGGCTGCTGCCCAGCACTGGGGCGGTCGGGGTGCCTCTCCCTGCCAGTGGGGAGAATGCATTGTTGGGTGGCACAACGCCCAGGTGACAGCCGTGCGCTGCCTCTGGGATGTGCCAGATGGGGTGCAAAGAGAGCAGGAATGAGAAGTGAATTCACGCTGTAGGATGACGAAGTGTACAGCCCACACAATCACCATCGAGATAAAGTTTCCCGAGCCGTATTATGGTGAAATTATTTAACATACTATGTGCACAACTCACAACAGATAGCACTTCTCAGTATTAGTTTTGGTTCCTCTATCACTTCCAGGATCAGTGTCAGTCACAGCATACAGCCAGAGGCGTCAGGGCTTTGGCAGGAAGGGGGTGAGGAAGCCCTGGGCAGCCAGCAGCAGCAGGACCAGAGCAGCTTTGCTGGATCTGCCCGCCAGACACAGGGGCAGGTTCCCACAGCTGAACAATGGAGTTTGCAAGAAGACGTTTTATACGAGAAGTTTTAGCACCCCTGTGTGGCATCACTCTGCTATGTGTGAGCTGAGCAGCACACAGAAAATCTGCCTGAAGCTTCAGGGGACTCAGCAGCAGCCTGTGTCTGCTGAGGGGACTGAGAGTCTGCCGGGAGGCCGAGCCCCAGCAACCACCTCATCAACAGCTCAACCTCCAGAGAAAGCTGCAAACCCTCCTCACAGCGGGGATGGACACCGCAGGGCACCCAAGGCAGTTCCTTACAGGTACAGGAAGCTGTCTTGATACAGCAGAGAAAATAGCGTGCAGTGAGCTTGCAGTGATAAACTCACATAGATCAATGTGCCTGGCTGTGACATTCCATGCTTTGCAGCAGAAGTGATGATGATTACATTGCTTACAGTGTGGGACAGCTGAAGGAGGTTTCTGGAGCTGCTGAAAGTTAGTGGAGCTGTGCTGATTTCCACAGAGATGTGATGTCTCTTTTTGTCACAAGTACCCGCTTATTTCTCACGGGGACTTAGGCTTTGAGGAGGTGGCGTGCCATTTTCAAGGGTGAGAAAGCACCTATGTGCTTGCCTGCAGAGTTTTGCCACAGGTTTGCCACCTGGAGGTACTCAGACAGTGGTCAGTGATGGGGGCAGAGAACAAAGCCCAGCAAAGAGGGGTGCGATGCAGGGCTGCCAGATTGCTTGGACTCTCTTGGAAATACAACCTTGAGTCTCCTTGACTCTCAGGGGGATTTATGCTGTTAAGTCGATTCTGGAAATGCTAATCCAGAAGTGTGTATTTCTCACAGCTCTGTCTGACATGCCTTCCTCTAGGACAGGCTGTGCTGTGTAAGGCAGCTCCAAGGGTAACTTGTTAACCTGCTGCTGTGTGTCAAGATCCCACACGTCTTCTCAGTTTTTCACTGCTGGGAAGTTCCTTTGCTGTGGAGCCATCCTGCTCGATGCTGCAGACGTGTTTGGAGCAGTGCTCTCACTGCTGTGCTCTCAGTGTCCCTGCCACCAGAACAAGGATGCTTGCACGACTGCTCCGCAGCCAAAACACGCTGAGGGAGGGTCAGGGAGCAAAACTGAAAAAAGAAATGCGGGACTGTGAGAAAGTGCAACACAGGTTTAGTGCTGGATAAAGGAAATTCCCAAGAACGGGCTCACTGGTGGCTCTTCGTGCACAAAATTAAGCTTTATTAATCCAATAAAGCAAACTGTTCGGTGAAACCATTCCAGCAGAGCAGCCGATGCGCTGAATAGGATTAACTTTGCTCTCACAGCAAGTAAAGACCATCTCTGTATCCAGTGCTGAATTTTTCGGCCTTGTTGCACTTTCAGAGCCTGAATTTCTTATTTTTGATTTGCTTTTTTAGCAGAGGCAGATGGTGATCAACCGAGACAGCCCAACTGAATACACAACAGAAAATGCAGGGTTTCACTGAAACACAAATGGGTCAAGTGTAAATCAGGACTGTGCTTCTGTGATCCAAAAACTTGAATTGGCTCTAGTTAAAATCACATATCCTTGCCTTTGTTTTTGTTACTTTTGTCAGGAGTAGAGTCCAAAATATGTAGGACTCCAGAGCAGCTTTGGGGATATCACATTTTCAGCCCAGTGGCTGAGTTGTGCCGTAATGTTTTTAGACTTCTTGAAAACATGGATAGAGAACAAATTTGACAAAGCAGAAAAATCTTTAAATCCAAAGTCTCCTTAAAACTATCAGTGTGTGTAGTTGTTGCAAAACATTCTGCAGAACCTGTTCTTCTATTGGTGTTCCTGTGCTCAGAGCACTTTTCATTTCAATGCCGGGTTTTAGCAATTTCCACCTTGTTTCATGCTCTGACAAATCTACAAATGCTTTGCCTTGCCTGGTGCGAAGTGCTGTGCTGTGCCAGAGGAGACAAACAGCTCTGGAGACGAGTGGAGGCAGGAAAACACATTCAGCTTTTGCTGCAGCACTCTCCCTCACTGAGCACAGAGGCAAAATGCAGTGTGGTTATTCTGTGCTCACTGATTTCCTTCTGCCTGGCTACTGGGTCAGCACTGGACTCATTTACTGAAAATGTGCCTCCTTGCCAAACCTCCTGCCCAAGATGTATGCTGGGCACAAAGTGCCTCTGAGTCCCCGCAGCAGCCTGAGCATCCATGTGCCTTCCCATCTGCGGGGTGAGAGGGGCTGCAGGGCACGACTGAAGTGATGGCAGAAGAGGTATAAGCTGGGCAATTGTGGATTTTCATTGTGTTTCAGAAGTCTCATTCAACAGCCTTTCGTGGTGCTTCTGCATGTAACTATCAGGGCACCTCTGGACACGGACTGCTCACCCCAAGTCTCCATGCTGCCCACGTTGAGCAGGCAGGTTGTCCTGGTGAGGCAGCGCTGGCAGGCAGGGCCACCGATGTGATCTCAAGGCTGTGTTGAAGAGGGGTAACTACGTTTCCCTGTTTAAAGTGCTGGCCAGCCTCAGCTGGATAAAGTGTTCCCTTCTTAGCTGGAATCATTGTCCTGTCCTGGGAAACAGCTGCTGTGACAAACTTAGGGGGCAGCTGCTGCGTGGAGAGGGCTGACGTTTCGGTGGCACAAAGCTGCTGAGCCCAGATATGTGCAAGCAGAGATCCAGGGCTCAATGGGAGCCCCACGAGCCCTTCTGGGCTTCGCACAGCTTGAACCAGAGCCCACAGGGGGAGGGAGTGGTGGGACGGAGAAGAGCCTGAGGCTGGGTGCAAGCGTGATTTGCAGGACTGGGGAAGGGGCCACCACTGCCCAGAGCACTGCCTGCAGCAGGGCATGTGGTTTGGGATGGGGGAAAGAGGCCTCCGTACAGCTGGGTGTTGGGGTTCCTTGCAGGCTGCCCAGACCGTGTGATCCTGATACTGTTAATTTTGCAAATATGCCCAAGTCCAAAGACATCTGAGTCAAGACAAGCTGAGTCAATGCCCCAGCTAAGTGAAAGCTGGTGAAATACAGACTGCCCTTTTTCCTCCTTGCAGCCCCGGCGAAGTGCAGTCTCTCAAGAAGGTCTTTATAAATGATCAAAGCATCTGTGTGGCTTTTCCACTCACAACCCAAGGTCCAGTTTAATAATGTAGCTTGTTAAATAAACAAGTGGCTATGCAGAGCCCCGGCACTGTGACGATGGAGAAGATCCGGTGTTCTCTCCCCACTTCAGCGCCAGCTGTTGATGGACATCTGTCTGTAAAACATTGGGCCTTTTACTGTTTTTAATGCAAGAAATGCCTTTTCCTGGAGACCACCACTGAATACTGCTTTGTCAGAAAGGCCCCTTCACAATCCAAACAGAGAGCAAGTGAGCATAGAGGATCCATTACCCAAAACTCAACAAAATCTTCCTCACCCATGAAAAGTGTAGGAAGATCTGGGGATGGGGCTCGGCAGCGGGGGGAGCGGTTCCTGGAGGGTGGTGAGCTGGGACTGCCAGGGGAAAGGGATTCCATTTCTATATCCAACTGCTGGCTAACAAAATTAATCCCTTACTAAAGAGAATGGGAAGCTGGCTGGCTTAATAGGTTCATAGAGTTTGATTTGCTTCCAGTTTTCAGAGTTTCTATACCTTCAGATGCTAAAAGCACAACATCGACACACTGGGGAGACAATCTCTCTTGTAGATACAATTTGGGTTCACATTTTGCATGTGCATTTGGATTGCAAGCTTGAATCTGATCTCAGCGACCAGAACGGGTGACGCATCCTTTTGTTAAGCAGGTTTGTTTTACTAAGAAAATACATAAAATGCAAATGCCAGTAATATATTCCTTTAACTGAGCCAAATTACACATTCTCTTGTGCTCTCAGATACCTCCACAAGCAGCATTATTTTGTGTTGTGTGCAGAGCTGTCAGAGCAGGAAGGCACAGCAGAGCTGTGAGAAACACCGCAGCGCAGCTGTCAACCCCAGAGCTGCCCCAGAGACCCCCGCCATGGGGCTGAGGAGGACGAGGGTTACAGCAGCACTGCAGTGCCACAGGTCGCCTGGGCTTCACCTCGGTGCTGGCACACGTCCCCACATCCATTTTGCATGGGAAGAGGTGATTTCAGCATGACAGGTAAATTCAGGCTTTCTTAGTGATCAGTCCTGAAGGAGACATCGGTGGCCAGATAGATGTTAAGTGCTAATGAGAAACGGTCCATCAGAACTGGCAATGGATCCAGCTCTGAGGTGGTAAATAACCCGAGTGCTCTTTTGGCAGCAGAGCAAAAATCTGGTTTTGTGCAATGGTCAGCAGAGGTGAAATCAGCCAGAGCAATCTCGGGCAGGCAGGGGGCTCCGAGGGAGCAGCTCAATTCAGGGCTTGTTTCACTGCCTCGCCGTATTTGCGATCCGTTTTTGTGCCCGGAAAAGGTTTGCTTCAGTATAGGAAAGTTCCACCCGTCTCAGAATAGCTTCCATTTTCCGAAAACAATTTGATGTCATCAACAATGATTTCACCCTTTGCCTGTTCGGGGTGAAATTGCAGCTGGGTGACATTCTCACGTTATGCATGGGCACGCGCAGCAGAAATTCCTTCAATCTAAGAGCGCTACACCGCAGGGTCACCTTGTCACCTCCCCACCTTGTCAGCACCCTTTGGCTCCCACCAAGGGCAGGCTGCAGTGCAGCCTCGGGGCTGAGCTCCTGTGCCGTGGCAGCGCCGTGACAGCGCAGAGCCGGACATCCATCTCCCGGCTCCTTCCATTCCTGTTTTTCACAGATGAAAAGAGCGATTTCCTACTGGTAACACCCAGGAGCTGGCAAGTTTCAGCCTGGAGTGATTTCTTTCTCTTTTTTTTCTTTCTAAAGAGCAGCGATAAAAATAACCCCTGGGAAAAAAAAAATCAAGCACTGAAACCCGCGAGGGTCTGACGCAACCTTCACTTGCAGGAGCACCAGGGCCGACAATTCCATAATAAAGATCTGAGGTATCACCAAGAAAAATAGGAAGCAGCCAAAGAGAAAAAGGTCACCGCAGGCTGGCTGTAAACACGCTCACTTTGCACGTACCTCGGCGTTGCCGGTGCGACTGCTCACAGGCAGCAGTGTGACGCTGCACTTTTGGTGCTTCAGGTATTTATTTTACACTCTGACTCCCAGTCTGAGCCTCTGAATGTAAAAACAATCAGAAGGCTGAAGTGTAAATTCTCCCTGCTGATTTATTTACTGTTGTGTTTTTATAGCACCACATGGCTCTCAGTTTGCACTGGGCCCATTCAACCAAAACGCGTGTCATACACTTCCAGAGAAATGAATGACTTTATAAATTCTCTACAATAATAATCCCACTACAGGAATGCATGCAGAGAACACCCAGACAGGGCTGGAATGTTTTAAGAATATAATATTGTGCTTTTTTGGTCAGGGAAACATATTTCTCTCAGGGATATGTGGTGTGGCCCAGGCTCCAGCCCTGTCTGCCTACCACCTGTAATGAGCCCTCCGGGAGATTCTAGTTCAGGCCACCCAAACCGTGAGCTGGGCAGAGCCATCAGTGCCGTGATGTTAACAGCCCTCATGAAGCCCGGCCCAGCGGAGCCGCGAAGCGTCCGCAGTGGGGAAGAAAGAAAGAAAAGGCTTTGATAGGAAAAACATCTGATCTGTGCTCTCTAATCTCCGCTTTGTTACTTAAAGTATCTTTAAAAGGCTTAATACCTCTGGAACAGGGACTTCTTTCTCTTCCCTCAGAAACTCCATTTAGAAAAGCAAGAAAATGCTTCCAGAAATGGAGACCCTTTGAAAGAAAACTTCAGCTGGGGGGATCTGACTGCCTATTTCAGAAGCTGTTTTTTTCCCCTGTTTTGTGGCCAAGCAACGCCTTTGTCTGGGGTGAGAAAGCAGCTCCTTCTGCCCATCCTGCCGATGGAAAGCGATCCAAGCAGGGAGAGAAGACACTGTCCTCTTAAACGCATGGCGTGGTCAGCTTGAGTCACTCTGCTGCCAGGGAGGCAGGCTGGCAGTGCCAGTGGCACCCAGGGAACGCGTGTCGTGCTCTCTCCTGCCCTGGTTTGGAGCAGGGATGCCGCTACAGCTACAGGGTCTTGACCAGGTAACTGTCACCCGGACGGGGTGGCCACTGCTTCTCTAACACCCTAAGCCAGGCTGGGATGCGGGTGGCATCCTCTCCAAGGGTGGCAGTGCAGCCCCAGTGCAGTCACAGCTGTTAGGAATGATGGATGCTCCTATCTCCACAGACCCTGTTAACCCAAATCCTAGAAGGGAAACATCTGAACAAGTTTCTGGCTCTATTTACAAACTCCCTGGACACAGTCCATGCTAAGATCTTTTTCCCTCCTAGCAGAATATTTTTCTTTGGGCCTCAGGGATGTTGCAGCAGCTGTTTGTAAACATTTTGCATTCAAAATTAGCAGGAGGGTGAGCAAGGGAATCACATATCAACTTTGTCCTCTCAAGCATCTAAAAAATGTTGCAGCTACATTGGTGCTGCCCCTGCAGATTTCAGAAGCCAGCCAAACGAGCCAGTAGCCACTGGGCAGCTGCCGTGCCCCAGGCACACAGCCCACCACCCGCTGCCTCTGCTGGGGCTGGAAACCAGCCCAGAGCCTGCAGCCAGGTAGGGACCAGCAGGGAGGTTTTCTGGAGGAGGAAGGAGGCAGAGGCCGATATGAGTGTTCAGAGCCAAGAAGCCATGTGGAGGACAGGTGCTCTGTGGCCAAAGAGGAGGCTGGGAGTGATGAGCACTTTGGAAACCTAGTGTCCCTCTGCGAAAGCCTTGTGTGGCTGCAGGGTGGCATGAAGCTGGGCTTGAATCCAAGTCCTGACCTGTGCCCTGCAGCCCGTGCCCCTCACAGTGTCCAGTCCTTGAAAACCAGATACAGACCTGGGTCCCTCCCTGTCCTCCACCGTGAGCCCCTGCTCCGAACCAGCTGAGTTTTGTATCAAAAGGAGAAAGCTTCAAAAAACAAAAAAATGCTAATAATCTTCCTGCACAATAACAGGGGCAAAATTAAATCCTGTCACTAATGCATGAAAGGATTTTGGGAAGATTATAGCTTTCTGCACATCCCAAAATGGTCTGGCCCCTGTGAGACCTTGAGAACTGCTGAGTGAAGCTGTTGTGCTGCAATTCCTGGTGACATCTGTGGTCCCTACAGGACCGTACCCTGACACAAGTCCTTCAAACCCGAACAGCCAGAGCTCGTCACCCCTCAGCAATCGCTGCAAGGCTCAGAGCGCCGGGCACTGCAGGGCTGGGGCAGCTGCATGCCACCTGACTTGGCAGAGCTTTATCCATCCCTTCTTGTTCTAAGGTTGCCCTTGAGATTGTGTTACCTGTCATCATATCTGGGAACAAGTGTATTTTAGGAGACATCTTTAAAACTACACCCAGCAGCAGGCCCCTGTTTGTACATCACTTAGCGTTTGCTCCCAAAGGTGCATCTGCTGAGGCTGCTGCTCATTTCCTTTCTTTTCGGATGCTACTCAAGGTAACCTGAACCTTAACACAGAAAGCAAGCAGAAGCACACAAACTCTGCAGACCCCTAGCATGCAATTAGCAGCATCAACGGCCTGAAGTGGGTCAAGGAAGCCAACCATGTCCACCCCCTGCTTTCGCCTCTCCCAGCTTGCAACCCTGCCTGACACCAGATGCATTCCCTCCGCTGCTTGCTGCCATTCAGGCACTGCCTTGCTTTTGCTGCCTGTCCCGTCAGACTGAAACAATACAGAACATGTTTTACAAGGTAATTCTGCAGTGAGGAGGGAGAATTTGTAGTTTTATGGAGCTTGTAAACCCAACTTGTAAAGTCCTTTAAAGCCCACAGCTTGGGCATTTCAACCTACTGGCACTTAGGGATAAAGGCTGGTGGAGGGCAGGGGTGAAAGGGGCCAAATTCATTGCTGAGGGGTCTGCAGGCACAGGAGATTGCACAGGGAATGAGCCTGTGATTGTTTGACAATTACTTTTACACAATTAGCCTAACTCGTCTCTGTTACCTCTCAGGCCTAGCTGTGTCCTCATGCGGATGTGTGAGTGTGAAAGAGTCCAAGTCAGCGCTGCTGAGACACTAAAAGCACGTGAATGAGCTCCTGGTTTGCGCTTTGCCAAAAATGGTGGCAAGTGCTGCCTCTGGCAAGTTTTGTTTATGTGCCTCAGAGGTCGGGGTGAGCACCCATGGGTGGCAACGCTGCAGGAATGCGAGGCACTGGTGTGCTGGAGTGCCCCGAGAAGGAATAAATAGCCATCTATTGCAAAGCACCAACCATGAACGTAATTGAAGGCAAATGATAATAACAGCGAGTATTACAGAGGGGCTTCTAATAAAGCCTGCTCTGTGTCCCGAGCCAGGCATGTACCTGCCACTGTGGGCTGCACAAGGTAATTATTCCACGGGCAGCCGGGATGATTGATGGAGATATTCATTAAACACAAACCTGACACTTTGCTCTCTAAATCCAAATAATCCAGCCAAGCTCTCTTGGAATAGGGCACCCTCCTCCCTGCACGTTTTAAAGGAGGGTTTCAAAACAAAACTGGCAGCCGTGTCCCGGAGCCCAGACCCAACGGGGCGATCCCTGCTCAGTTCTGAGGGCCGAGGGCAGGTGCTCGGCCGGGGCCAGCTGTGCACACACGGACCCTAAGCAGAGAGTATTAGGCTGTGACAGCTGCAGCTGGCTCTGAAATAAGCACTGAGCATGGAGATTATGATAGATTTTGCCTGTATTATGAAACTGATTTTATATCATATATGAGGTAAAAACGTTCTGTCTCTCAAAGGGATGGAAATCCTTTTGCACGGCCAGAGCCACCAGCGGAGCAGAGCTCAGGGCTGCTGGTGGGGTCATGCTGACAGCATCTTGTTGCCTGGTGGCTGGTCAGCACCGAAAACATCGATATCTGACTGTCTGGCTTTTGTCTGAGGGAGAAATGATTCTTTCTTTTCTCTCAATAAAAGCAGCTTTTCAACTCCTTTCTCTTTTTGATCAACAACCAGGCTTCTTTGGCCCAGTTGTTTTTGTAGTGATAAAGCAGGCAAGAAGGACTCATCTCCTGTTTCTTCATTGTCACCAACGAGGGACGTCGTTCCCATCAGGGCTGATCATGTTGTGTTGGCTGCACTCCTGAGAAAGGCCCTCACGACAAGGCTCCAGGCTGCTGGCAGGATCTGCCCGTCTGTACTGAGGATCCTGATTCCAATGGTGTGGAAAAGAAAGCCAAAGTGATGGGTGCTGCCCAGCCCACAGCCCTGATGCCTCTGCTCCTCAATCAGCTGAGAATCTCAGCCTGTAGCCAGTGACTCCCTGTGCCATGCAGACTTCAGCAGTAGCTCATGAAGACAGCAGCCTTACAATGCTGAACGGTACGAATGGCGTAAGTAGCATCACTTTGTTAGTTCTCTGGTACCTGCTCTTAAGGAGAATGGTGTTTAGGAGAACTGTGGAGTACTTCAAAAAAATACTTTCTAACATTGTTAGCAGGATCTCTGAAACCATTAAAACGTCCAAGTTTGTTCTGATGGGCTTTTGTTATTGGGGTGAGCTGGCAGTGAATCTTTATGAGTATGTTGAACTATGTGATTTAGGAGTGAATGGGACATGTACTCAGTTCTGAAGCAGCTCTCAGTTTTTTATGACTGAACTCGTATCTAATTCTCCTTTAGTTAGTACCACAAAACAACAGCCATGTCGAAACTGAAGAAAAGCATTATCAGATGATCAAAGTGCTGGAGTATAACTTCAAACCATTTAAAGCATTGGCTGGCATGCCTTAATAAAAGGAAGTTCAAATTTGGACACCGTAAAATCCCTGCAAAAGGCTGTCAGTGTCTGCTGTTTTCACATGAAATTAGATTTTTTGTTACCAACTCTTCCGTGAACCAGCAACGAGCATCTCCAGGGCAGCGACCAGCTCCTGGGACATCAGCAACAGCTCTCTAGGCAGGTTAAGACTCTCACCTTTGCTCTCAAGGAGCGAGGGAAGTTCTCACAGTGGGCTGGTGGGAAAGGGGCCCACGGGCTCTCAGTGAAGTGCATTGGCAGGTTTGTCTGAGGATGGATGGTGCCCCAGCAGCAAGTTGCGGATCTCCAAAGTGGGGATAGAAAATGATGACTTAAACACATGATCCAAAGGAACAAGTCAAGGGGAGATCCCCTGATGGGCCATAAGGCATTTGTTTGAATCCTTGGAAAGTTTAAGTGGGTTTGTCTTTCCAGGTGATCCATCAAGCAACCCTGCTGCGAGAGCAAGGACTCTGCAGCAGGCAGCCGGCCTCAGCACAGCCTGCTCAGCACAGGTCCTGCCCTGCCCTGGGCTTCTGCCACTGTGCTGGGGAGGATGGAGCTGCTTCTCTCTGCAGACAGACTGATGGAAAGATCCCATCTGCCAGATGAATGATGCCACTTGGACTATGCTGGACAGAACTGTGGCAACAAACCTGTGATTTACACCTAAAATCATGAGCATGTGAAGGACCAGCCTGCTGAGTAGCAACTGTTCAGAATTTGGACCACGTGTCTTCACTGTTGACCAACAAAACGTTGCCTTTTCCCATGAGCAGTAAATGGGGCTCCTCTCTCTACATCTTACTCAGGGCTGTCTGCCTGCAACTTACCAGGCCCCTATTTTGCAACAGGAGTTGGTGGGAACCAGCACTGCGAGATCCTTCTGCAGGGCAAACACCCTCAGAGCTGCATATTCTAGAGTTCTCCATTGCTCCTGATTCTTTTTCAAGGTGGTGAAAGGCTCATGGTTCCCCAGGTGTGTCTGACCGCACTGGGATGGATCCTCACGTCCTGCATGAGCCAGGTGCTGCTTGCAGTGCCTGGGGAAATGAGGGAAGCAGGATGCACGGCGGGCTTCAGGCTCACCTCATGACATTATTTAGTCACTGGGGTTATGGGAAATCGCCCGAGCTGTCCAGGAACTGACAGTGGGACCCCATCCTGTTATCATGCTATATAACTGGCCATGAGGAAATGACATAAATACTCTCTTTTACTCTGTATTTTATTTTTCACTATTGTGAAGCATCTTTTTTGCTTTGTTTCTGCTGGTGGCGTGTGACCAATCATAGTGCTCTGGCTCCCCACATCCTGCTGGGCAAGGTCCACCTCTGGCCCTCAGAGGATCAGGCAAAGGATGTGCCTGTTAGCCACTGTTTTTTCTTGCTGCTCCAGTGATGTTGCCTAGGTCAGGAAATAAACCTATTTGGAAAGTGGCAGGAAGGCAGGCTTTTATCAAGCTGCCTGCGTTGAACATACACAGCAAGATGGGCACCGTGTGTCAGCCAGGACAAGGGCTATGGGGCTCCGAGTTCCCATGGGTCCAGTTGTTGTGATCCAGAGCGACTCCAGGTCGCTGCATCCTCGCATCTGGCTCTTCCCTCTTGGAAACCTGCTTCTGCCTGGAGTGACCCATTCAGCAATGCCATTTATGTGACTTTGGCACTTTGCACCCTGCCTATCCTGAGAGAGGAAGTTCCTTTTCTTTGCGTCTCTGTAAATATATTAAATGTTACTACAGACTAATTGCTCTCCAAGAGCTATACACCAAACTGCCAGTCAGGCAACTCAGAAGACTAAGCAGAGCAACAGCCTGTGCGGTGAGTACAGGAAAGCCATTCACTGGCTTGCTGCTAATTTTTACCTTGCTCTGTGTGCAAGCTCCTGGAGGCCAGGGCTTTGGCTGCCACGAGTCCACCCACACCTAGCCCTGGGCAGGCCCCTTCCCTAGGAGAGGGAATCCTCTGGCTCGTCTGCTGTGAGCAGCCCCGTGCAAACAGCCAGGGAGAACTGTCACAGGCGATTCTCTGATTTACAGCGGCACTGTGGTAGAGTATTTCTAGCTCAGTTAACAGCTGTTTTGTTAATTCCCAATTTCTTCCATAATCTGTACATTTTTGTCCAGCTAGGACATGGACTGTGATATATGATGGAGAGCTCTCCCATTAATCATGTACAAGTGAAAGCATAAACTGGCTTTTATTAGTTTTCAGAGTGCCAGGTCACATAAATTAACTAGATCCTGTATTTAATGTGTCCTGAACAGTGTAGCCTACCTTTCCTGGTATGACAGGAAACTTGCTATGCCTACATGGGCAGCAGGAACATACCCTGTGCAGCCCCTGGCCTGACTTTTGCCTACACTGTCACTCTGGGATTTGGCTGGGTGCACAGACAGGGGCAGGACCAAGGCACATGGAAAAGCACTGCTGAGTGACTTCTCATCTCCACTGGGAGCTGCTTGGTGGCACAGAACAGAGGGACGTGAGACAGTCTGCAGATCCACTTAGCACATGGGGACATACACTGGAGACCCGGGTCCCATCTGTGCTGAGACTGCAGAGCAGCGTATTTGAGGTGTACAGCAAGGGGCAGCAACCACTGGCAGCATGCTATGTGCTACATGCTGGTAGCCAGGCTGCATTTGCTGTAGGTCTGTCTTTCTTGCTCTCCCCATCCTCTGCATAGATCAGCCACTGCTCACCACGCAGCTACATGAGCTGTAAGCTTGCTCACCCAGGGCTGCAGGGTCACAGAGCTGATGCCAAAGCTCTCCAGAAATAATAGGCCTGGCCTGGCCCTCACAGTGAGTTCTGCAATGGGACATTCTTACAAACCTAGCCCTATGTAGGAAGCCAGGGAACTCTCTGAGGCCCAGCACTCTTCTCAGCTGGTGCCCGTGTGATGGGGATGTGAGTGATGTGTCTTGGTACCATTCAGGGACCATGTATAGACATCCCTCTTGTACAAGGATATATCTGATTGCAGGAAAGGTGGGGTTGTAACGCACCTAAGCTGAGATTCAGAAACAGAGACAGAAGATAGATCTTTCTAATTCTGCTTCTTATGCAGTAACTTTCCTGAAACTTCAAGAAACAAAAATCTCTATTATAATCACAGCATTGCTGGGGCTGCCCTGGCACTAGATGTTAATTTACACTTAGGATAGCCTGCTATCTCTGACAAAAGGGTGTTTTTTTTTTACCATGACTGGAGGTCATCGATGGGGAAAACTAAGGCAAATGGAGATGATACACTGCGTGTGCAGAGCCAGAAGCCTCCTGAGTGAGACTCCACGGATGTACTGTGAGACCATGAAAAGCTTTCTGAAATGATTTCCCTGTAACCTAGCATGCTTCTGCATCCCAAACTCAGCTGTTTATGGCAAACTTAGGCTACGAAAAAACCAGTGACTCAGCTTCCAGTGGGTTTCACTGCATATGCTTTTCCTGTGGTAATGCAGCAAGTAACCCTCCAAGGGCTCAGGTTTTTTGAAAAGAGGAGATGTCACAATTCATTTGCTGACCTGGCATCCCTGATTTGCATAGGATGCTTCTGCTCTGTAACTCTAGAATAATGATGGTGATTATAAACACATGAAGGAGAGCGGTGAGGGTGGTGAAATCCAGTGTAATCACACATGGGCTAAGGTGCTGATGGATGGGCCGTGGTTTCAGGATGCCGGGCTCTGCGCAGCCCGCTGAGTTCCCATGGGCAGAGGAAAATGCCCTGCAGGGGCTCTGCAGCTCTCCCAGCAGGAATTCTGCTGCCCCCATAAGGGTCCTCACCAACACAGAGCCACTGCTATTGGGCAACAGAGAAAATAAAACATTGCCTCTATGAAATGCTGTCATCCAACTCCTGTGATGAGAACCTGTGGCTGTGTGTGTGCAGCCTAGCCAGCCTGTGTCTCAGTCCTGCAGCTCAGAGAACCTGGCTCAGCAAAGACAGAGCAGCTGGAGTACAAAGTGACCGGAGAGTTTCTGCCTGGTCATATCATATCATATCATATCATATCATATCATAGAATGGCCTGCTGGAAGGGTGCAGAGGCTGCTCAGGTGCTGCTGGCACAGACTGGGGCCATCTTGGCTGCCATGCACTTGTGCTTGAGCTAACATCATAGGTGGGCCTATGTTCTCTCCTGACATTAAATGTACTCTTTTTATTTTGCAGCTCCTATTCTTCTTTGTGACATCAGAAACACCTCAGTGTGAGGATCGGATGTGACACCTCCTCTCACATCACCCATTCACTCATACACAGACTACTAACCTGTGCAGGATGGTGTTACAGTGGTTTGGTATGTCAGCAAAGAAGTTGCACTGTTAGCAGCAGGCTTTAGAAATCCTTATGCTTCTCAGCTGCAGAGAAGCCAGGGCTCACCCTGACGTGTCTACAGTCAAAAATCAGGGCTGAATGCCACCTGTCCAGCACTGTGTCAACACACCCTGATTTGCTACAAAGCCCAGGTTAAAAGCACTGACATGTTTCATGACTTCATGTCAAAACTGTTCAACTGTCCTCAAACTTAGAAGCCTATGAAGGCGCTGGTTCCCTCTGGGAAGGACATTCAGACATTAGAACATGACACACAGTAAAAAAGGGACTACTGGACAAATACTTAGCTTCTTGATTTTCTGTAGCTATGGATTATGTGCTTAACTGATTTCTGCTCCTCTGTCACATAATTGCCCTCAGTAGGGAGGCTTGTTTTAACCAAATGGATCACATTTTTCCTTGTTCTATTAAGAGCAAGCCGACCACAAGGAAGGTTTTTATGGGCTCTGGAGGAGCTTTTTACATTCCTGTAGAATTAAATTAATTATCTGTTGGGAACAAGGATTCCCTTTTCCCTGCTTTGACTAAAATTCCCATGACTAATTGCCATAGTGCCATTCAGGCACTCACTGCCACACAGGAATGCGTTTGGCTGGGGGACAGGTAGCATCCCCAATAGCACACGGGCTGCCATCCTTTCCTTTTGTTTGAAAAGAGTCCATCATCTGTCACATCACACAGCTCCATTTTGGCACGTATGTGCTCGAAACTCAGTGATGATCACAAAGTGTATTGGATAACAGTGTGGAAGGAAAGGAGGGATGCAAAAGAGATACCGAGCTCTGCAGGAAAACCCAAGAAGCATTTTTAGTTTAGAGCTGGGGCAAATTCTCTTTACAAAAAGCAGCTAGTCCCTTAGAAAATACGTTCTCCTCTTTTTGATAGAAATACAGATTCACCAGCTGTCCAGTTGTTATCTGTGCTTTTAAAAACCATTTTAAAGATAAGATAAGCTCACCAGTCAATCAATTTTGTTACTTAGCAGCAAATACAGATAAATCGCAACCAACTGGCGTGCAACTACCTAGCAAATACCTTCCCAGTTGTTAAAACAGTTCAAGGATTTTGACAGTGACAGCTTGGTCAGTTTACCTTAAGAAGACCATACAGTCTGCTGTCTGATCACAGCCTTCATGAGCACCTCTAGAAAACAAGCATGTGAGAAAATGGTGAGCTGACCACGGATATGTACCACATCTCTAGGTTAATGCACTCTTCTGTACCGCAGCCTCAGTCACAGGAGCAAACCCTCCATGCAACTTCATGTTCTAGACACTAGAAGCAGATAGAAGTACTTAGAGCTACAAGCTATACGTGCATTTCTACATACAACAGAAGTTACACATTTCTACATTCTTATAGCTGTGTCTGGAGTCTTTATGTAGTTGATTCAGGAGACCACCTACAGCAGAAATGCAAGAGAGACCCCACGGGTCCTGCGTGCACAGCTTCCAGCAGAGCGTTAGAAGATTTGGGCAAGGGGTTTCTCCCACTTCTCTTGGAAGATGCTTAGAAACCATCACCTGGATGGCCTCTAGTTTTAGCTTATAATTTAGCTCGATGGTACTCACGGTGTTCGTGCAAGTCCACAGCCAGGTGCACCCATGGGGCTGAGCTGGCCCAGCAGGACTTCCCCGCTGGGATGGTCTGGGTGGGAAGAGGACCGTGTGTGCTGCACATGGATTGTGGGAACTCGGCACCTTTAAGACAATTCTGCTGCTGTGTTCATGCGGGAGGAGGAGTTTCCCCCTTTCTTTTTGTCCATGTGACACACACTGAAGGATCCCTGAAATATTAAAATAAACAGAAAGCTTGACTTGCAGAACCTGTCTGCTAAGCCAGGAATCACATTTCTTGCTGCAGTTTCAAACCGTCATCCAAAGATTTGTAAAACATTGACAAAAACCTCTTTGCCCCCAGAGCTTTCAACAAAAACAACAGCCCAGCACTTGCACCCATCCCTGAAAGAGCAAATGTTTTAGAATCTGTTCCCCCTTCACTCTCCTTGCTTTTACACCTACAAAAGGAAGATCTCTGAGCACATGCTCCTTTGTGATTTCAATTCCTTTTCCATTATTTCTCTCATGGCTGATTTAAGAATTAGAAGGCCCCAACATGCCAGATGTGGGGGAAATGAGCTTAATGGATGCAGTAAAAGAAACGCAAGGAAAACCCCTGATCTAAGGCTCATTTCCTGCTAGCTCTCCTCACTGCCTGCTTTCAATGAGCAATGCATAATCTCTGGTTGGACAGAGCAATGTTCTCTTGTGAAGCAGGGCTGCTCTGAGGATAGCTTATCACTGCAGTGTTTTGTGGCATGAAGCACAGGGTGTCCGCAGGATGGAGCCTCTAACCAGATTCTACATGGATCTGCATAGACCTTACAGATATGCTGCTGTGTAAGCTCTCTTCCTCAACAACCTGAAGCGCAGACACACGGGAGGACAGGGCAGGCTTAGTCCCAGACTGAGACCCGGAGGTCTGTGGCACAGCCAGGACCTGAACAAGGTCTGAAGGAATAGTGTTCATGTTCCACATAGTAGACAAAACTACTTCTTCACCCTTGGAAATTTCTAATGAAATGTCTATTGATGTCTCTATTGTGAAAAGAGAGGGACTTCCCTAAATGACTTTGCCAGAAAAAAATCTCAGTCAACATTCATGGCAGGGGTGTGAGCTTCATAATAACTGAATACAATTTAATCTCCTAATACTTCTTGGTACTGAACAAATACTCAGAAAGATGCTGGAAATGTCTTACTTGACTGAGATTCTCACGAGGTGATGCACGGTTTTCAGGTGATGGTTCTTTATGGAATATGTGACAGCCCCCTCTGTCCTTGTGCTTGGTGAGAAGGTTCAGCTCATAAGCCACTCACAGAAGCCATCAAACCTTAAACTGAAAAAAAAAAGAGAGTCATTTCCAAAGGACCTTAACCAGATCTTTCTGTTCTCCTTCAGAAGGGCAAACTTCACCAGTCCTAAGTAATGGATTATGAGAAGGCATTTGACTTGGAAACTCAATTTAATTCTGTTTTACACCCAAGCAAGACAGCTGACAGTATCCTCACCGTTTGGACCCAGACTTGCCACAGTAGCTGCTGCCAGCTGAATCCCCAGAGCTTCCAGCAATGCAGTCTTTCTTTTGTCTGCCCCCCCTGCAGGACACACTGAGCATAAGGAGCATCCTAGGCTTCCTCTGTGTTGTCAGTCTAGATGAGCCTCAAGAACCAAACTGGGAAGTTGGATACATCCAGACAAGACCTCCATGACCACCTCTCAGCACCTGGAAGTATTTCTCTTTTCTGCTTCCCCTTCAACACTTGTGTCCACACGTCTCACAAGTCTTAACAAGCAACATCCTCTTCCTTTTCCTTTCCCTTTTCTTTTTTCCTTATCCTTTTCCTTTCTTTTTTCTTCTTTTTTTCCCCTTTTTTTTTTTTCTGCATGAGTGTGTTGCCAGCTTGGTTTTCCTATGGCTGGTTGGCTCTGTTTCAAATTCTTCTGAGCTCACTGAACAATAAACTTCTCACTGCTTGGTGAAGAAACCTAGAGAGGCTCTGGATAACCTGAACCTCTTATTTGGAGAAGAGACTTTGGCCCTGCTAAAAGACCAGGATTTCACTGACACCTCCTGGCTGTTCATTGCTTCCTTTACACTCAGCTCTCTTGAAATGCAGAGCCCAGGCTTAAGTTGACATCTATCAACTTAATATCCTGTATTTCAATAAGATCAGGACTCTGTTTTAGCTCTTCTGCTGCACAGAGTAACAGCTATAAACCCAGTCAGTCTAGTAGAAGGCACCAGGAACTAACCTGGTTCTGGGAACAGAAACCTGCTGATCTTCTAGAGAAAGGAGAGAACAATTGGTTTTGTACGTAGAGAAGTCTTTTCATGCGTCAAGGCAGGCCAAACAGTCTCTACCTCAGTGGTGAGAGCAGCAAGACAGGAATTGGGAACTGGGCTGGGTTTAGCAGTAGAGCTACAGTAATCTCCTGTATGGGGAGCCCTATGCAATGGAGATGTTTGCATACAGCTTATCAGAGAGGACTGCCCATACAAGCCCAAGGGACCAAAGAGGCCAGAAAAGTACTGGACTTAATATCTCAACGATTCGCCAAGGAGGTGATGCTGACGTGGTGGGACAGAGGAGGGCATACAGTTATAAACCTTTATTAGGTGTGGATGATAACAAAGGCACTTAGCAATTGCTGTGTGCTTGGGCGTCCCAGGAAAACTGACTCCAAAGCTGGCATCTAGGGAAATGAGCTCTCCAAACTGCAAAGCACAAGAGCTTTGCTGAGAATGTAAGTCAGCTCTTTATTGAATGGTGCATGAGATCAAGTGAGAGAAATTGTTTCACCTGAATCAGCAGATCACTGCTAAGTCATTGCCTGGGCTCATCCATGCACACAGCGAGCACGTCTGGCTGGCTGTCTGGCCCACAGCGCTGGCTGAGAGGTTTGCAGCTCTTCCGACACAAGTGCTGGGAGCAAGGCACAAGGTGCTGGGCTGAGCTGTCAGCCGACAGCTTCCAGGGGAGCCAGGGGAGCTCCCTGCAGCTCCTTCCCCCTTGCACTCTCTGACTCCCATGACCTCTCTGCAGATGTGTAAATGGCACCGGAGAGGCCTGTGTGCAGAGCTGGTAATTTGTCCTCACCCAGTCTATCCCCCACTGGTATGCAGAAACATGCTTGATGTGAGAAATGTGTCCCTGGCATAAAGCCAGGGCCCAAACAGACAAAGAAATAATGTTTACCCCCAGGGCCTTTCTGACAAACAATAAAAAAGCAATAGAGTCAAGATAGATTACGCGTCAGCTAAAATATTACCTCTTCCTGCCAATTCTTATAAAAGAAGGCAAAGCCGCTCTTTATACTGAACTAAAACTTCTGTTAAAACACTCAAGGAAAATAATCATTTAAACAGCATCTTTCTTTTTAGCCAATGACATTAATATTCTTGTTAAATCTTTATTGTGACAGTCTGCTTTATGGGATGCAACAGGCGCTTTGCTTTGTTTGAACACAGAGTCACCACAGAAATCTTGCAGCCTGAGAACGTCTTGATGATAGCATCAGGTGGTCAGGCACTGTGCAAGCAGAGGAATGGCCTACATTCACCCTTGTAAGGCCCAGAGAACAGCTGAGGTTGCTCACTGGCTTCACCCTGCCATGTGCAGAGCCCTCTCCCTAAGGCGTCAGCAAACTGCAGCCACTGGGGCATCGGTTTGGTGAGTGGGATCAGCAGGCTGCCTGCACCTGAGCCAGGAAACTGCTGCCAGTCACTGGCTGGATTCTTGTGCTCACCTGAATGGGCCCTAACCGCAAGAGATGAATAGGCACCGTGTGAATATTTTATTCAGTAAACTTGGCTCTGCTGTTGTGCAGAGGGTGAGGCATGTGATTTATTACCTACAGGAATTTGGACAGCCCCTGGCTTAATGTGAAAACACTGGCAAGTGTTAGGAAATTCATGAACTTTACACACATGATTATCGATACCTTTTATTAGCAAACAGTCCTGGATATCCTCCCTTTTGAAACAGAGTCGCTGACCAAGCAGGGCAAACCAACTATGTGGAACTAAGGTAGCACATCACATGCTACCATTTGTGAATGTCACAGCATCAGAGATTTTTCAGGGCAACAATAGCAAAATGCAATGGTACTCCTTAGGAACAGACTAAGAGAAGAGCCTACACTTCTGCAGAGCCTTGGTAGGTCTCAGGCACCTCCTGTCGCAGTGTTCAACACAGAGGCAACACCACTTCCAGCCGTAGCTCTCTTTGATGAGCACTGCTCAGCATCCCTGTGAATGTCTATGCCATGGCATGAGCTGACAAAGGAGAATCATGCCTTTTTCACAGACAGATATGATCAGAGAGATGAGATAAGCTTGAGATTGCATCCTTGGCTTGGCAAGCCTAAAGCTTTCTGTTACAGAAAGCTATTCTCTGTCCGAATAGAACTGATCTTGAATAGAGGGCTTCCATGTTGGCTATCAGATGAAAATAAATGTTTCTGTGATTCAGTCAGCTCCTACTTACATCCTTCCGTGCTTGTCTGAATCCACAGATCTGGTGGTGAGACAAAATGTTTACTCACTAACATCTGCACCTGAAATGGAGAGTTTGAAGTGGCACAGATAAAGTAAGTACTATATAAACTAAGATATATTTTAATAAAGATATTCATTGAGGCATGCAGTTCAGACCTTCCCAAAGCCCACAAATGGTGTTTGCACAGTAGAGATCAGATAGGATGTCAGACTGCACACAGACATGGAGTGCTATGCTGTGCAGGAAGGACCACCTCATTCTGCGTGTGACTTCAACACTCACTGGTGTTGATGACTGGGAGTTAAGAGGTTGTTAAGATTACAGTTAAGTATTTAAACCTACACTTAATCAAAACCTATTTAAGGACAAGCAGCAATGGAAATTAAGCCCCTCCAGTTTAATGGTGTGTAAGAGTGCAGTCGCTTGGGGTTATTAAATAACCATGAATGAGAGGGAAAATAAAACCCGCCTTCCAAAGTAAAAGTAATGGAAAATGATGGGAAACGTATTCAGAAGTAACGGGCTGCCTCATCAGTCAGGAAGTCTCGTAGTGCCATTTCTGTCCCTGGTTTGAAAAGAAGGAAAAGTGGCGCGTTTATCTTTCAGAGATAGCAGCGTGCTCCGTGTTCCACCCAAAGCAGGGAGAACTCTCCCCAGGAAGCAGCCAAGTGGCACACGGTTCAGATCAGTGGAAGCGGCTGCACTCCGACCTGCTGCTGCTGCTTTTAAGGAAATTCTGGAGCACGAGGGAAATTCCACTGCAAAGAACTGCAACTTGTGCGAGCGTTTGACCAGAGGTGGATGGGAAACCCCAGGTGGAATGAAGTCAGCGAATCTGATATTGATTCCTTTCCACTTGTAGAAAGGCTGATCCTGGATACAAGTGCTGAAGGTTTTAAAGGTAGCATATTTCATGCCAGTCTACATAGCTTTCTGGAAAACAGGCTTTGCCAAACTAACATTGTTTTTTGATGGAGTTACAAGCTTCATTAATAAAAATGGCTGCATTGATATAAAACTGAGCTTGCTGTAAGGCATAAAACTTAATCTGCAAGCTGTCCTGATAAAAATGGTAAGCACTCTGCATAACAGAAGCAATTCTGAAGTTGATTACGATTAGGGAACTGTTAGAACACAAAATAGATGGAAAGGAGGCCATGCAATGAAACAGGGCTGCTTATGGTAGATCCATAGCAGGCACTGATCTTGCCCAAATGCAGCCGCATCCTTTCTTTAGGATATTAAACCAAATATAAATTTATCAAGAGATAAACTGGGTCAGACTGGCTGCTGTTGACAAGGATAAAGAACAGCTCCACAAACTGCTGTGAGGCCTTGGCTTGCCTGACCAACACGCACTTGAATTTGATCAAATGAAAATCAAAAACCCAGCATGAGAATTGAAGGTCTCATTTCTAGGATGCAAAGACCTAAAGACATTAGAAGAGCTCTGGAGAGCGTGAAAGCAGCAGTGTAAAACTATGACTAGGAGCACGTGAACTCACCAAGAGGGTACTATGAGGTGAAAAGAAGGTGATATGTCTTTGGATGGGGAATTAGTGAGACCACTGCAAGAATATTCTGTCTTGTTCTTGGACCTTCCCTTCAAAAGGATGTGGAGAAAACTGGGATGAGATCCCAAAAACATGTGGAAAATACGACATATAATGAAAGGCTTATAGAATGTAATCTGCATAGTTCACCGAGGATAAGCAGAGAGCAGACCTGGAGGAAACATTTTCTATGTTCATTTTTGCTTGGACTGATACCAAATTTTTAAATGGCATTATCCATGAAATGGATCTCCTGTTCTCTGAGCTGTTCTCATCACAGTGACCCCAAAACCTAATGCATCCTATGCTAGAGGTAACATGAAGCTGAATTTTAGCTGGAGATGGATTACTTTCTGGATTGATGGATTTCTTTCTAGGTAAATCACTTGCTGGTGTACGCAGCTACAGAATTACATACCCCAATGTCATGAACAATTTCTCCTCGCACCCAAAGAGGCCCTGTGGCTGGACAGAGGTTAGAGAAGGCGAGGATTAAGCTGGGAGCATCCTGAGCTCTAATCCCACCTAAGCTTCTGCACAACATTTTGAACCTGAACCAGTCATTTAAACCCCTCAGCCCCCAGCCCAGCTGTAGAATAGTGCAAAAATCAACATCTTACTGAAAAGCAGATGTTGCACCTCAGCTGAACACGGCTGGGTAAATATACATTTCTAAAAACTAATTCAATGAAAACACCTGCTGGGGAATGCAGGCAAGTGGATGGATGGAGGTTGCTGCACATAGCATTCACTTGAGCTCCTAGGGAGAAGGCTTTTCCCTGATGATAAATTTGTCCCTACAGCATTGCCTGCATCAAACTCCCAGTGATTGCAGCTCCAGTGCTGCCAACAGCCAGATTCGGTGTTGTGGACTGGCAGCCTGGGCAGTTCCAGCACCCTGGGAGAGGCAGCAGGAGGTGAGTGCTCTCTTGTCACCTGCTGGTTTGGAGCAGACCAAGGAGCCTTGTCAGTGGAAAGCCCTCTGTTTCAGTGAACATTTAGTCATTGGTGAATGTTGCATGTCAGTATTTAGTCATTGCTGGGAAGCAGCAACATGCATGCAAAAGCAAAGAAAAACAGAACGGAAAACAGTCTTTTAAGGCACAACCAATCTGGTCAAGGTAGCCCATATGACTCAGGAATGTGAGTTCATTTTGCCCACGTGCTTGCAAAGGAAAACAGGAATTGAAAACGGAAGTAGTGCCAAACTGTTTACTTGAAACTGTGGGCCAAAACAGGAGCCAGAGCGTCTGGGAATCCCATCAGGCATCCCCTGCAGTGCACAGCTCCCTGTGGGAGCTGCCAGAGCCAAGGCTGCAGCAGAGCTGGGTGCACACCTCCCCTTATCTCCAGGGCTACGGGGCAGCCTGGCAGCCCGGGCGTCTCTGAGGAGCTCCCACCCCAACAGCCAGACCTGGGCAGCCTGGAATAGAGACACACAGAGCCAGCAGAGAAGAGGCAGTGCAACCGTGTGGCACCTGACCTCCCTGCTCATCACAACCTCACGGAAGGGCAGCGATAACACTGAGATGGTTCTCAGGACTTTCACTAACAAGACCTACAAAAACACTGGTGACAAATGAAGTTTCGGTATTCCAGAAATCTGCCCAGCACTTTTTAAACTTCAATTAAATTGCTGCTGACAATATATACACCTGATCCATAATAAAATCTAAATGACATTGAGAAAGTCATGGATATTAATTACAAGGAAGGATATGGGAGAATTCCACAAGCTTTATATTTGAGTTATATTCAATTTGAAAAAAACAAACGCAGTTAATGTGGTCACCAAGGAATATTATCTGCCTTGTGGGCATCAGCAAACTAAGCAAAGTCCCCCTTGTCTCTGATGTTTAGAGCGGAAGGGGGCTGCCTAGCTGTGGTTTGGAGGAAAAGCCATCAGTATAGTGAAGAGCAGTTATTATCTTCTGCACTTGGCAATAGCTACATGCTGAAGAAAGGTACAGGGATGTGCATGCAGAGACCTGAGACAAAGTCTAACCTGAAAGAGAGGTCAGCTTGTGCTGCCAGTTAGGGTGCAGGGTTTGTTCTGCTCAGGCTCCAGTCCTTCAGTATGATGTTAGCCTTTGCCAAAGTCTCAGTGAAACCTGGGAGAAACAGGAGACTGCAACGTGTCCCCAGGCTTTGGTAGTAGGTATAGAAATTGTATGTATGTGTGTGTGTGTGTGTTAAGATCCTTGACTGCAAAAGAAAAATAGCATTAAGTTGGCACAAGAAAGGAATTTTTTACCTGTCAGTTTCTGCACAGGTCTGTAAGAGGCAGTAACTTTCAGTGTCTGACAGCAAAGCATCAGTGTTCCCGGACACAAAGCCAGAGAAATTATATATGTAGAACAAATACAGGAATTTGATTTTGATTTCAGAAGACACTCTGGATGTAAGAACTGGGTAAGTTTGCAGAGACCTGACACAATCCATAGTGTAAACTGGTATTCAGAGACACATCTTATATTACTATACTCAAATCAACCTGTAGCTTATAGGCACCAACATAAGACTAGGAGATGCATTGCATCCTGCACTGACTTACAGTCACCGATGTTTGCAAAAAGGCTAATTTGACTTCTCAGGATCTAGAACACTGGAACTGGAAACCAAGCATCATTAGGCACAAGGCAAAGGTGACCTGCAGGATTTTTCTGCTATCATGATGATATTTGTGCACTTTCTGCCCCATAATTGGGCAGGGACTAGCCTCCGTGTTTGCGTAAGTATGCAAGGTGCAAACCCCACTCATTACCATTGCTGGCTGCTGGATCCAACCCAGCAGTGCAGTCCTAGGGTTGTCTGGTGCCACAGAGGAAGGCAAACTCCTGGAGCAGATATGCGGTGCGATGGACTTTACGTGGGCCTCATAGCGGATCTAATTCTAATCACTCAGGATTGGCTCAAATCCTGAAGCCCTTCCACAATTCTGGTTGTCAACAAATAATCTTTACATAGCTGCCAAGCTACTTACAGGTGTTTCTGGGCTCTGAACCAGTTGCTGGGTTCCAGCTCTGAGGAGAGCTGTGGGTTGCACTGCAGGCAGCACTTAGGAGTGCTGCTGCCACAGCTGCTCTTCCCTGTGTCTCTGCACTTGCCATTAAGAAACTGCAGAAAGCAGCTTTTGGCTTCTGGGCCGTGTTCCTGATCAGACCAACGTCGTCTTTTCTTGGAGAGGGTGTGTGACTTGTGCCAGGGCTGCACTGTGAATGCTGAGTACACGCAGTCCCTTTTGAATCACAGGAAGTATGCAGGCTTTGGAGATTATGGGTCCATTATTAACATTTCAGAAAAATATAAAGTGGTTTCCGCTTTATCTGTTTACTCTGTGGCTGATAAAATATTAACATTTTTCAACGTCTGCTGAATAATCCCCAATCCCCCTATTCCCATGCAGTAAGGTGTGTGGCTTCAACGGATCACCCCAGATGAAGCTGTTTCCCTTGGCTACTGTCATACAGGAAGCTTGGGACAAAACTGTTGTTTGCACAGGATTTAAGCATTTTGGAAAAAAAAAATAAAAGAAAATGTGATGCTGAGGAAAACATCAGGCAAGTAGTAAAAGTGCTTTGCATGTGCACAGCTGTTTCCTGGCCATTTCTTTCTACTGCAAGGGCACTTGGTTTACAGGAAATTCCAGTTAACACACAATGCCAGTCTCCCCAGAATATGAGACGTGGGCTCAGCTGCATGGATGTGCTTTGTGCAACTGGTGGTGCCAATGATTTCACCACCTGCACACCTATGGGCAGCTGGGACTGGTTTGATTTAATCCCAGATGGTTCATAGGAAATAGTCGTGCACCTTCCTCCTTCTGGCAGGGCTGTTATTTCTCATGGCTAGCTCTGAGGTGACCTGCCCAGAATGGGTATTGGTCCAGACACAACTCAGCATCCAACATCTCTGGGCAAGTTGGTGGCTCAGGGCTTGTGCAGCACCCAAACAGAGTTATGCATTCTGTTGGGAGGTCCAAGTGCACATCTGGCAAATCCACAAGCTGATGTACCAGCATGGGCTGAAGATATCACACACCTCACTGGCTGCACATCCAGAATTGGTTAGGGGGTGCTGGGAAATTACTGATTTCTACCAGATAAACCTTTTCAGCTCTTTTTTGAAGTTTAGAATATTACCAACAGTAGATGCGTTTTAGAATGTATCATTTTCTTCTGGATAGAAGCCCTAACACAATCCAAGCCCCAGCATGGCTAACTGAGGGAGAAATCTCATGGCAGACCCAGCCACATTCACTTCTCGTCCAGAGGTGCTGGGGGCGAGACAAGTGCAAGCAGGGTTAGCTGGAGTTCCCATTCTGCTGAGTTGGCAGAATGCCTTGTGGCAGCAGATGCAAGAGGATTGAGATGATAAATGGACTTTGGAAAGCAACCCAAACATGTACATACAAATTAGTATTTAACATCCAGTTGCTGTTTGCAAATTATTCCCTTGTGATTTTGCTCTTGAATGAGAGCAACTGTGTTAGTTGAACAAACAGGAGCATAGGGAGCTGCAGAAATGCACCCAGCCTCCTAGCCCAGCCGTACCCCCACACGTCCACATGCCCACGCTGTGCATGCGGTTGCCTGAAGGCACACAACCCCCACTGAGCAGTGACACGAGAGCCAAACCTTGCAATCTTTCCTTGCCATCAGCCAGGCAGCCAAAGCCTCACAAGCTGTCATTACAAGCCACCAGCCTCTGTTGGACTGAGTTGAGACACCAGGAGGTGATCTGGGGGCTGATGGCAAGTCACACTGCTGGCACGTGGGTTGCTGGTGAAAGGGAGACATGCGGCCAGGCATTTTGCCAGGTGCTTTGGCAGAAGACAAGCTGGGTTGATAGCCCAGCTTTTTATTGGGAAGTGATGTCACAGCAACACATGAATCACAGATAATTTGACACCAAAAGGAACAAGCCATGGTGGCTCAACACCTGAACACCCATCCCAACATCCGGAGTGACACAGCAGGCTTGACGCAGCAGGCCAAGCTTTGACGTGTGTTGTGAATCCTCAAAAAACTCAGAACTCTTTCAAACCTCAGCTGCCAAATCCAGACCTTGCCAGCCTGGCCTGAGAGCCCTTGTGCTGTACCATTGCTGGGCCTCTGGAAGGGTCAGGGCAGCAGCGAGAAAACCAAGGCTGGATTTCTTGTCGTATAGTGAGCGAGCTCTGTGCACGGCCGTGGTGCAGCCGACTTCTCAGCCTGCTGGGACAGCCCTCCCCAGCCGCACACCCTGCTTGCATCCAGCAGATGTGAAGAGCTGGTGAAGAGCTGCCGAGTGACATTGCTCTGGGCATCGCACATTCAGAGCAGAGCCCTGGGTGAGGGCTGTGTCCAGTGTGTGCTGCAGGGACTCATCGGGAGCAGCACAGCTCACCGACCTCCTCCTTAGGGCAGGGCCGGAGTTCTGAAGTGCCAGCGTCACTCGGTGGCCCAGGTTTTGCAGGTTGGGTCTTTCCCGGCCACAAAATGAAAGAAAAGATTTACGTTCAAAATATTTCCCTTCCCTTTGGAGGCAGAATTCAGAGATAGAGCCAAGCAACTGCTACTGCATGATTTAAGGAAATAAGAAGAAGCAGCGAGAGAGAAAGGCTGGGATTTATATAGCATCGGCCCTAAAAATAGCTGTTTAGGGAAAGTCTAAGCCTGGCAAAGCCTGAATGGGTGTTGCCCCATATGCAATTGCTCAGCTCGTGGATGGCATTCACTGGGAAAGATTCAGCCTTGAGGAGTTTGTCTTCATCAGTAAGTTGCACCACTTTAAGGTACAGTTTATAATTGCGTTCAAAGCAGATCAGCCCCTTGTGCAAGTTTCCCTGGGAGACAGGGCACACTGAAACACAGCTGTCAACACGAGAGCTCACACCAAGTTATAAAAAGAAAGCTCAGCTGAAGCCAACCCAGCTTCCTCTTCCAGCATCTCTGAACGGGGAAGGGACCTGCCCAGGCAGGCTGGTGGCAGACACCAGCGTGGAGAGGGGTCTCCTGGCTGCATCTGCAGCTGAACCAGCTGACATGCCCAGGTTGGCAGCCAGGCCTGGAAAGATCGTCTGCATGTTGAGTCTAGTCCTCCGCAGTCACAGACAACCATGTCATGTAAATCCATTTAACACTGCTAACGGCTGCTCATCCTATCAAACCTACCAGGAGTTTTTAGACCCTCTCCTGTCTGCTGGCGTCTTTGCTTCCTTGCCAAATTGAAAGTCCCTAGGGCGGTAGGACTGAAAAATACACATTCCACACCCCACCAGGAAAATCAGTGTGCTCCAAGAGAAGAAATATAAAGACAAATCCCAGTGAGACTGAGATCAGTACGTGTCAGTAGGCTGCCAGCTCTTCTGCTGGACGTGAGCTTTCTGCTTGTGTTTGCACTGAATGTCACCCCCACACACAGAAAGACGCCAGTGCTGTTGCACAGATAAATAATAGTAATATGCTGAGATGCAAAATGTGGCTTAATGAAGGCTCTAGTTGGAATTTACTAACAAGATGAAGAAGAAATACCCTTCTGTTTGCTTTGCAATCTTTCTTTGATTTTTGAAATCAATTAAATGTTAATGGTCAGAGCAAAGTAGATAGCTTTTAAACAAGTTTTGATGGGAGAGTTAAAAAAGAAGATGTTACCTCTGGGGATTTCCGGGTAGGACAAAATAAATATTTTCCACTAAAAGAACATAAACACAAATTTTGTATCAGTCCCAGATTTGCTTGTGTCTCTCGCTTCCCACTCCCATGACACTGAACATCTCATCACCCCGTGCAGCTCTGAGCTGTGTCCCACTCAGCTCAGCTGGAGCCAGGGAGAGCGCGCCAGGCACTGCTGAGCTCCTGCTCCCTTTGCCAGCAGCCCTTGCAGGGACATGTGCAGCTCCAGCTTTGCTCGGCCGGCCTGCATGCTGTTTCTTATAAAACCTGATCTCGATCCTTTTGACACAGACGACAGGAGCTGGTCCTGGTTTAAGTCACCCTGCCGGGGAGCGCGCATTTACGATAACACTGTGGAACTGGAGAAAGTGAATCAGGAAGCAATAAATCAACTGCGCCGAGTTATGACATCGGTGACAAAGGAACAGTTTCTCCTCCAGAAGGCCCTGCTGAAGGTACTTGGTCTCTGAAGGCACTGTAGAGGCTGGGCTGGCAGGCCCTGCAGTGGAGCAAAAGATGTTTATTTGTCCTATGCACACTCTGAAAACAACCAGCACTGCTGTGCATGCTTTACATACAAACCTAATAAACAGTACCAATAAAATGGAAGAATTCATGCTTTGGAAACACTTGGAGCCGGTGAAAGTCTACATGTCACTATGATAGGGTGATACAGCCTCCTAATGACCACTAGCTCATTCCTAAGCTGTGATGATGGAAGAAGAGTAAAGGTAAGGGAGGCAGCTGTGAAGGGAGCAGAGGGAAGACACTCAAAGTCACCCTGCTGCTTGCTGGAGCAACAGCCATGGCTCCGTGCATTACCCCCTGCTTCTTCTGTCATTATTCACACTATGAAAGTGTCTGACTTTGAAGTCTCCTAAGTATCATTTGAGTGCCAAATCTGATGATGGAACAGAGATGGGAGAGACACCAGGAAACCAGAACCAGCATCCTGAAAAGTTGTAGCATATAGGAAGAGTCACTCTTGAAAGCACAAGTCCAGAGGACCTTTCCTGTGTCTTGTATTACTCTCCTACTCCAACCAACAACAAGATGCCTGCTTAATGCTGCGTGGCACCAGAGACTCGTCCATGCAAGGTGTCTTCAGTCAGAACGAGGAGTCCAGGTGGAAAAGCTGAATTAACCAAGATGGCCCGGCTGCTTTGCCTGCAGATGGGAACAGAGCTTCATGGCTTCTAGGAACAGAACATGCTGAGTTCAGGGTGATTTCCTCTGCCACTGCCCTTATTGGAAAGCAGAAGGATCTGGGCTAGCCCAACATCAGTGCTGAACCTGTGTGCTCCATGCTGGGCTGCGCAGAGCACGGCTGCCTCTGCAGGCAGAGGCTGGGATAATGGAGTGTTTGTCCAGCGATGTATGGACTCCAAAACAAACACCACACCATGCATCCTGAATTCTCAGCTTGTAAAAATGTCATGTCCTCCTGCTTACAAGAGATTTCTCTGTGATATTTGCTCAGACAGAAAGTAAAGTCACACCAAAGAGGCAAACAAGAAAAGAGAAGGAAGTCACACAAAGCAGTGGGCATTAAGGTTCCTATCAGCACAGGAGAATGGAGGCTGTTGAGTACGGTCACACCTCTGTCCCTTCCCACACACCAAGTCATCTGTGTCTGAGGAAAGTGACCATTTTAACAAGCAATGAAAATTCATCGGCAAAAAGGCTCAAATACCCAATGGGCCCTGATAGCAGAGTCCTGCATTCTTCCCCCTTCCTCACCCTGGCTGAAGCTGAGGGACTTGCCGGATGTAAACAGGGATTTTCTGTAAGGTAGGGGAAGGGAGACTGAGAGTGGAGATGCCTCTGTTAATAGCCTGTAAGATGACCTACACAGCTCAGGAGTGGTGTGACACAGCTGGTTGGTGACTGCATCTGGAGAGTGCTGCTGTTTGCCCCAGCGAGGGGCTGCACAACAGCTCAATTTACATTACATAATAAAATAATAAAATCATCACCGGCTTGAGCGGAAAGTGATGGGCTGCTCAGAGGTCATAAACACTGCATGTGACACTGAAGGACAACTAGTGAAGTCATGGTCACCGAAACGAGCAGACTGAACCAACAAGACTCTGCAGAGCTCTGTGGCAGGATTGGGAATGCTTTCAGTCCTGCTGTACCTCTGACAGGGGCCCAACCTGTTGTAGGGAATCGTAATACCATGGCTTTGCCTTCTACACAAAAGGATTATGGTCAAAGTATGAGGAAACTGAGGGAAACAGCCCCATAACTGGGAATATTGCCGTGTTTCCCAAGTGGGTTTGCTCTGAGATCCGTAGTGCAGATCCAGACCCTTGGCTATCAGAATGACTTGTTTCACAGATTCCAGCATGCAGCACTCATGTTCTCCTGCTCACAGGTAATGCAGAGGCCCTTCAGCTGCTGGGGCTCCAGGGCTTTTCAACCCCGTGGAAAAAGGAGTTTAAGTGCCGCTCACTTAGAGAAGGCGGGAACTGGAGGAGTGTCTCTTCCCTAACCCCTGCTCAAAAGGAGGATGATCGTGTTTGCTCCCTGTGCTGCCCGCCAGCCCCGTGCAGGCTGCAGTACCTGTCAGCACTCCTCCAGCCCCTTGTCAGCAGGTTGGTCCATCAGTCAGCCCTCAGCCTCCTGCCACCTTGCTCTGGCTGTGTGTTTTCACACCCGCAGAACTACTCCCAGCAAAATGTTTGAACAGCTCCTTCTCAAAACACCAGCAGATTAATATTATGCACATGCAGTGCTGTGCAGACATCTCTCCTGGCATGAGGAGATGAGGAAGATGCAGTGAGTCCCACACTACTTGTAGGCACCTTCTTATTTTTCAAGAAGCCAAGGCAGAGTGGCTGCCCTGTGCCTGCCAGCTTCAGGCTGCCTGCAGGCTTGGGATGGCTGTGTCACCTCCCTGGGAAATAACAAGCTGTTCTTTGTCTTGTGCTGGTCTGGCACTGCTGTACTGGACTATACAGCCCAGCCCATGTCCCATATTTTCAGCAGAAGATGAATCGGGCTCTTCTGGCATTATGTCATGGATATCCGTAACCTCTGGAGAAATGAGTGACAGTAAAACTGGGCAATTTCTTTCATGCCCAACATCATCTTTTGGTTTTTCTTTCTTTCTTTCTTTATTCAGTTATTTATTTATTTTTTAAACTCCATTACTCTCTAGAAAAATATGACAACTTTGCAGTACCCATGGATGCCTCTCAGCACTCATGGCCCTCCCTGGAGGTCTGCCAGAGGCCAGGACTTTGGTCCCACTTGTAGGACAGGACTAGGCTGAGGTTCTTGCTGGGGTGAATCCCAAGCTACCCTCTTCTCACTTGGGCCTTAGGTGGTCTGTCAGCACAAGCATTTTAGAGCTCAAAGGCAAGAAAATAACTTCCATGTAACATCCTAACCCTTACATTTCTTCAGTCTCTTATTTTACACCCATCATTGCTGCTATCCATTTCTTGCTATCTCTTATTTTCCATTCTCCTTCATCTCTTTCTGCCTCCTCTCTTTGCCATCCCTGCTTCACTTTTGTCAGCAGGAGAACCCTGAGCCGACAGACACACACAGTGTATGCAGAGGTCACAGTCAGCAGAGCTGCAGCACATCCCTGGAGTCAGGCAGGATCCGTGCAGCTGCATGGTGAGACAGTGACTCCTTACAACCTTTAAAGTTAGAAACTTCCTTGGAAGAAAAAAAGAAAGCAGGAAAGCTGCCGCTCAGTATGCATTTAACACGGTACCAATGCCTCTGCCCCACTGTCTGCCCCATCGCCTCTCCGCAGGCTCAGACTGGATCAGTTCCCAGTGAGTGACGGAGGGTCTTTCTGCCTGGCTGCTCTGCAGCACGCTGGGAGCTGTGCACGCCTGTCTGCAGGCTGCTCTGTCTCTCTTCCAGCTCCTCACTCCTTCCTCCTGCCTTTTCCTTTCCAAGGGTGTTGATGTTGGATCAAGAAACACTTCTGATCAGCTTGTAATAAATGAAGAACGGAATTTTAGCTCCAAGAAACTTTGGAGAGGCTCACGCGAGGCTAGAATTTGGCTTACATTCCGAAAGCCAGGCTGTGGAAAAAAAACCCTTAGAGATCACTTTATTATTACCTGGGTTACTTTTCCCACCCTTTGGCAGGAGGCTATAGCGCCAGAAAGTGTCAATTTACTCTCACTATTGGGCCAAGAACATCCTCGGTACAAATTTATTGCTTTTAATAGGGCTGGGTCTTTAATTCCTAGCATATACCTGAGAAGAATTTTGGCTTGTCACTGAGGAGCAGGAATTATTTTCCTCTCTACAGGTAGAGGCAGGTCTCCCTTTGGCTGAGGGCTCCACACATCCCGAGAGAATCACTACTGCAGTGCTCCCATAAAGGGGATTTGGAAACTCCATAAGCACCTGCCTGTGCTGAAAGCCAGCAGCGGAGTGGTTGCTGCTTAGCACACTGGGTTTTCTTCTTACTCTTCCCCCTTTTTTATTGCTCTGCTACTAGTTCAAGTGCTACTGTGGGATCAGTCTGCTCCCAGTCCCAGGGGAATCCAGCAATGGAGTAAAGGGCTCTTATGAGGACAGGGCGCTTTTGCCATTAAAGTCACTAACAGCTGAAGCTAAGACTAATGTTTCACAGCAGGTTTTATGACTTCTTCCCATTTGTAAGGGATCTGGCTTACATGCTGGTCAGGCTCAGCTGGCTGGGTTTTCTGCCATGCTTCTCTGCACAGAGCGCTCCCATCCTCACTGCTGCAAGAGCTGTTGGCAGTTCTCACTAACTCAGCGTGGCAGCGAGCACCAGCAAAGGCAGCCAGTGGAAGGCTGCTCCCTGAGAGAGCTTTGTTGGCAACTAGAAGGAGGCTGCCTCAGAGTCCTGCTAACTCAGTGTCTGTTGGGCAAACCGGCGCTGAATGCAGACCACAAGAACGCCTGTCCCACGTGTAGCGAAAACCAGCCTTTGTAAAAGCAAAGAGCAGAGATGAGCGCACTGCCAGGGTGTGCCAGAAATCTGGCTGAGCTGCGGGCAAACCACCTGGCACCCTGCTGCCTGCCCCTTACGCTGCGAAAGCACCGTCAGCAGCGCATGGTGTTTAAAAAGTGAGGTGAAAGGGGGGATTTTGTTTCAGTCGTTCACATTACTGAAACGCGAACAAGAGCTGCAGATAATCAACCATCGCTTTTCCTCTGCACGAAACAAAAAACAGGCTCTGCCATCAGAAATCCTGTTTGGATTTCAGCTAATGGGTGCCCCTTGGCTTGATCAGATTTACAAAGGAGAATTTGTAGTGGTTGGAAAAGCCCAAGTAAGAACATCTGTGAGAATGGAAAAGAAAAAGAATTCCAATGTCTGCCTTTACCTCCCCACCAAACTCCTTTGGATTCAGTCGTTACGGGATGTGTGTGGGTAGCTGCAATAAAAAGGGTCTCCGTCCTTACAAAATGAACTGATGCTTACAAAAGAGCCTGTCGCACCACGATGGCGGCTTGGCAGATCTGTCCCTTTCTGTACAAATCTATTTCTGATTTATACGCCTTTGCGTGTCTCATGATGTTTCATCTACATCTGAGAGTCCGCACAGAAACTCAACAGACCATTTGCCTGAGGCCTTCATTTCATGGATACTATGTGAACTGGTCTCCAGACAGATAAGGTTGCAGAGGTTAAATAGCTAGTTACAGTACATAAAATTTATATCCACTCTGCCTAGATGAAGCTTTTCCCTTGTTTTAAGTGCCTTTTTTCTCCTTCTGAAGAAAAGAAAGATGAATGCAGTCACATCCCAGATTTACTACACGATCCTAGTTTGATGGTAATAACATATAAAACCCTTCCTACTCTACAACCACCTGCGTTCCACTCTGCAGCAGGGAGAGCTGCTGCTCAGCATGCTGTGTCTCAGCGGGCTCTGGCCCAGCACACTGCTTCCCCTACCTACTTATGTACTGATTCCAGAGTAGGGTTTTCTAAGTGCCGCTTCTCTAACTGATGTTCATTCCATCGTGCTCTTTGGTTAAAAGGATCAGTGCATGGTCCATCAGATGCAAACTTCTGAAAATGTGGAGAATGACGCAAAGATAACAGAGCTTCCACAGGTTTGGTGAAAGTAGGTATCTGGGATAACCAACGTGTTACATCAGAATCTAAAGGAAGATATCCAGGACTTTGTGCAGCAAGCTGCAGTGCTGCTGAGCGCAAAGTGCATTGGGTTCATCTTGTCAGTAGGCACGAGGCTGGATAACTGAAGCACAAGTTTTCATCCTAGAAAACTTTACCTCCTCTATCGCTCCCATCAAGGAACCAAATGTGCTGTCACAGCCTTCATTAGCCAAGGAACAACACATTACTCCCAAGCATCCTTGGGCACAGTTGGCCCTCTAAGTTACCAGCATTCTGAGCCTTTTCCTTAAAGGAACTGCTTGAGCACAAGAGCAAATGCATGATGCTTTACTGGCTCAACTAGAAAAAGGGGATATAGATGAGCTGTGGGTATATGTGAGATAAGGACAATAAATGGGTTGAGATAAGGACAATAAACCCAATAGCTGGTAACAGAAAAGGGTAGTGAGCCTGCCATAATTTCTAACTTTCGCAACGTAAATTCGGTGAATAGTAGTAATTGCAGCCAAACCCACCCAGGCTCTAAACCCGAAACAACACAGGCTGCCATTGCTGTCAACCCAGAAAAGGACAGGCAGCTCTCTACTTTCCCTTTTTATTTCTAAGCATATTTTTATTTTTCAACTGAACAGGAACAAAATGTTGAATAGAGCAACATACCTCATCCTGAGGTATCTGTGACACAATCAGAAGTGAAAATTAACAGGAATCTACAGCCCTCTTGGGACTTGTGATCGAGCTTTGAGGGCCCAGTGCACACAGAAATAGAGGCTCAGATAAAGTTAGCATTTATTTCAATGGTTTGCAGCCTTTTGCTCTGTATCAGCAGTAACTAATGTCTGTCCAAATGATTACAGCTAGAGACATTTAGAATATCACAACACTCATGTAAGTTAGTGCTGGTTGATTGCTAAAAATACAGTCATTTTCTTCTTTTTTAAAAACTCTTTTATTTAAATGCTTCTGAGGTATTTAGGCAAGGGTCTAGATCCAAACTCTGGAAAGAGATACACGATGTGAAATGCAGCATGTTGGAAAGCCAGCAGTAGTTAAATGGTTGCCTTGGAGACACATGCTCAGAAGATAAAGAAGCTTAAATTCAGAAAGTTCACGCAAGCCGTATAATGAGCTGCTTTCATCCGAGCCTTCTGCCTGTCTGTGTGTGTTCCCTTCTGCTGGAGCTGGAGGAACAATCCCAAGGTAGGAGCTCCACACTGGCATGAAATTAATGTTTCATTTTTTTCAAAGAGCAGTATAAATATTTTTTCTTAAAAATGGACAACAGAATCTGTAACAACATTGGTACAGATGGATCAACTTGCTGGGTCAGCTCACGGGGGAAATGGCTTTGAATCTCCACAGGAGATGTGGGGGACTCGAAACATAAACCTCTGCAAACATGTCTGAGCTGCCTATGCCAGCAAACAGGCTAGAAGTCCCTTGGGAACACATTCTGCCGGGGGTCTCTAGTATTTTCATGCTGCCTCTCCGCTCAGGACAGAGGGACAACTTCCTGAGACTTCTGCTTGAGGTCCTACCATAGTGAGCAAGAACTGGAGGAAGATGGAAAGTAAAGCTCACTTGCTGTTTTTACAAACTCTAAGGCTCTTTTGGTTCCTTTTTCTTTGTTTGTGCCAGAAGGGAGGCTGACACAAACCCTGCCCATCATGGCTGTCCCAGGAGCTATTAGATGTGTCCTTGCCAGAGGAGAGTATTAGCAACTCTACTGATACTGATCTGTTCTCCCTGTAGCTCAAAGCATGAAGAAAACCTCTGGCTTTACTAAAATGAAATTATGATGTAAGAGCATCATCAGTCTACAGATGATTCTCAATCTAAATACAAGGTCTTGGCTCCATGATCTAAAGCCATGGAAACTCATGATATGACTCAAGGTGGTTGACATAGACATGAACATAGGACAGGATGAAAAAATGAGCGTACCCTGTATTTTCTGTGGTATCGTACTGCATTGTTTCTTTCTCATCCCTTTTCTCTGCTGGTCATGATCAAGAAGAAGACAACTCCCATAGATGCACACAGGAGGAAGCTGAAGGCCAGGAAGGCTCTGGCAGACACAAAGGGCAGCAGCAATGAAAAACAAATTGAGACATCTCCATGGTATGCCTTCTTCCCACTGCCAGCTTTAAATACCACGCTGATTTAATTACGTGAGTGATCATGGCAGACATTAATGAATGTTGTAAGGGAGTTGAATTTCTTTGATGCAGAGTGCTCTGATTATCATTGTGGCTGGGGAAAAGAGAGGATTAAGAAATTAGGTTTTAAGGAGAATTGCATTTGTCTAGAAAGTGAGCTGTGAATCGCCTGAAGAGGGTATGGTTTGTGAGAGTTCATTGCCTTGGGCAGAGTAAGCGCTTCCGAGGGGAGCCAGAAATTGAAGAGCAATGAGGAGATGGGTCTCGGAGGCCTGACAATCTTACATGTCAGGATTCTAGTGAGATGGGCAAGGCAAGACGCTGTGGGGATCCAGAATGTGCTCCCCCGAAATTGAGTTCTGCAAGTAATTGCCTTCCTTTTGTCAAAAGTGCAGAAGTGCAGAAAGTGCACTTTTTATGTAACTTGTAAGATGGTCAAATCTAATTAGAGGAACAACCTTATCTGCATCAAAACTGTCCTATTGGCCATTTTCAGTCTTCTCCTCCCTGAGAACTGTTGTTTTCAGCAATGATCCCCCTGTGCTCTGCAGCAGGCACACCTCAGTGCATGGCTGTGCGCTGGACCTCAGCACGCTGCAGTCCGTAAACAGACATGAGGAAGCAAAGAGTTGCAAGGCAGGAAAAGGCCACTTGGTCCAATGAGTCTGGCCCTTTAGGTTTCTCTCAAACACACCTCCTTGCTTTGTCCTCGCATCTGCAAACCTCCTTTCTTCTCATAAGAAAAGCCTAGCTGTCTCTTAAATCCATCAAGTGACATAATGCTGCTAGAATCCCATTTGTTTCTCATGTTGCCTGCGACCCTGCTGGGCTGGGCTGCAGCAGATAAATAACGCTTCATAGTATACAGGAACCATCCATGGAAAAGCCAGAGCTACCAGCAGTGCAGTGCTGACTCAGTGTCCCAAACCCTTCCCACAAAACATCTCTGCAGTTTGGGTAATGGTGCTGGAGGATGGGCTGCCCCTGGGAAGGTTTCTTATTTGCCTTAGCCCGTTTTCAAGGACAGATAAGGAGAGTTTCTACCTCCTCTTTTGGAGGTACAATGAAGAATCTCAAGATCTCACATGCCAGGTAGTTAATTTTAAACTGGGTTACATTTAAATAGGAAAGATTTTGTGATGATTGGCTGACTTTTGTGCTCTTACGATTTTTCTTAGGACAAACAGCCACCTGCTTGGCACCGCCATTTGGGATCATTTACTGCAGTTCCTTTCTCCCAGCTTCACCTACCTGCTCAAACCTAGGGTAACTCTGCCTCCCAATGGAACTCACAGATTTCACTACACCTTAGGCCAAGTGCTGATATGCAGCTGATGAAGTGGGTATAAATACTTATCTGTTCTACGCTGTGCCTTGGTCCATTTTTTGCTCGATAACTCTCCCACTTCTCTGTGGGTCTGTATACCTGACAGCAAAGTGAACTGAAGCCTGTGAGCTGTCAGCAGAATCTCCTAGCTATTCTCTCTTGGGCTCTGGGAAAAACTCCAGGATGAAAATCATATTCAGGGAGAAAATTTGACAAGAGAGTGCAGAGCCTGATTCAAACTCACAACTGCACTGTCACCAATGGGTATATTCAATGTCTAAAACTTTAATGAGCGGCAGTAAATAACTCAATATCCATCTTTTTATCTGTTATAATTAATGCTCCTGAACACACCGTGAACAGCTAGCACTGTTTCCTCCTATAGCTGCTTGAATACATCACCTGAACTTTGGAAGGAGGAAGGAAGAAATAAATGTTTCCAACGAACTCTTCCCACGGTATTCTTAACTTACAAGATAGTTCTAAATGTTGTTATAAATATGGTCTCACCAAGATGAAGTGACCACTGACATGAAAACGACTCTGCAATAATAGGATCTCTTCAGTTCTTGTTACTTTCAGGATCAACACGGATCCTGTAAATGTCTGGCACACGTTAAAGAACCCTTTGCTCCCGATTCAAATCACATTTTTGTAAAAATTTGAGAATATGTTATTCCAGTTTCACAAATAAGAGCCTTTCTTCTTCAAATAAGACCTTTAAAGCGTATGAAAATAGGATCCTTTATTCATTCGTCCTTTTTCCCCACCCCTCCACCTCGAATGGTTTTATAGAGTTTTAAATGACATGGTTCCTGATACAGCCCTTCTACAAAGACTAAAACAAAACCTACCAGTGTTTGATGATGTATTTCATATCGAATGCTGCCATTTGCGTAAAGCATACACAAATCTGTTTTCTTATCTTGTTCCTGGCTGTATCTGTGGCCGGTAAAAGGAGACTAGAACCTGCTCTCCTTGAAAACCTTACTTCCAGCTCATTTCGTCTGGTCTACAATAAAACCTACTTTCTATTTTCCCATCTTACCCCTTTCACTGTTCAAGCCCAACATGTGTACTAGGCTGTGATCACTAAAGCTACTTCTTCATTGTCAGCCTGCCTAATGAACACTCAGCATCCAGAAGGTTGATTCTGTGATTCATGATTTGGTGGAGGATGGAGGCAGTGCTGAATAACACTTTCACCTTTTTTAGGCATTGAAATGTCCCAATCTCCGAAGGTCTGGATGAGTATTTGCCATAGCCTCACGCCTCAAGTTCTTCCCCAGCCTAACAAGCAACTACAATTCACTCATCAGTCTAAGCCTCAGCTAGCTGGACACAAAGAAATACAAAAGCTCTGAAGAAGCCCAAAAATGAGAGCTGCCTGCTCCGTGTGCCCATCTCTGCACTCGCCCTCCCCACACATTTTTCTTACAGTCCCAGGTCTGCAGCTGGTGCAACCCTTTATGCACACTGTGGTCATCCCAGCATGAGCTGCTGCTTTCACAAAATCCCTGACTCAGCCCCCGGCTCTCCTGTGTGCAGCTGGAGCTGCTAAGCCAAGGAGCACCCAAGCGAGGCTCTTACAGTCATTTAGCTCATTAGACTCAGACAGCTGTAGATTACACAGAGAGCAGCCAGAGGCAAACCTACCCAGAGAAAACCAAAGAGAAGGCCCTGAGGATGGTTGCATTGTGGTGTTGCTTTTCCTGTTTCCACACCACCATTTTTGGCTTGCTCCTCTGTCTAAGTAAACCTTAGCAGAAATGTGAACATTTGGGTTCCAAATAGGCCGATTTCCTGCTATAGCACTACATGTGTTTGGTATCCACATTGACATGGGAAGGGAGCTGCCTCCACAGCAGGGATCCAGATACCTCTGGTGAATTTAAACATCTTGGCCCCAGTGATGGAGGCCTGGCTTTGGTTCTGTGTTCTGTACAAACCAACTTCAACGGGCAGAGGGAGACCAGAGCGGGAGACTGCCTTCGGAGAAGAGCTGGAAAGCCAGAGCTGCAGGCTGTGTCTGGGTGCCATATGTTTCTTCACTTCCGATGGCAGACCGAGGTGCCCTCCTGCATGCCTCCATGGCAGGTGTGTGCCTAGCAGCTGCTCTCTGGGCTCTGTTGCCCCACAGTGGCACCTGTGTGTGCCGCCTCCACCACTGTTACAGCAGCTGTGGAACGAGTCTCTTGAAGCTCTGAAGGCAGGTCTCCCCATCACATCATGGGAGAGGGGAATGAGAGGATGGAAGGAACCAGGACTTTGCAGCAGGAAATGTGCAGAACAGTAATCAAAGCCCCACTCCTGTCTGGCTGTCCAGATGTTTCTAGAGACACCGAACCAGTGCATACCAGACTCAGGGCTGCTCATTCCCACCACACAGATCCTGCATGGGGAAAGGATATGTGCTCCGTTTAATGTCATTTATTCCTTAGCAACCAAAAGCTCCCAGTATTTTCCCATCTTGGGGGCTTATGTGCGGATCCTCATTCAGTGACATTCTCACACCATGAATGATTAAGGAATCTGAATCTTTAAAAATTGCCAGATCCCATTTCTATTCCCAAATACAGCCCTGTAGAGAGTTAAGCTGGGGAGGCCGAGGGATTTTTGTTAATGATCTCTTTTTATGGGGCCATGAAGCACTGCTAAGAAAGGGAGGTCTGGGCCATTCCTGCTCCCTGTGCCCATGCTCTGCAGGGACTTACGCAGACATTCCTCATGCTTTGCACTGCTGTGCTCTGCTCGCTAGAAAGGAGCGCCAGGCTCTTTCCTGGCCATACCACACAGCCATGTTCTGGTCTCACAGGTGTCCTGCACCAGCCAGTGCTAGTGGGGAGAGAGGACTGAGCAGTGCTCGATCCCCAGGCACCTGTGTCAGAAGTGAAATCCTAACAAAAACACGGCTGTGGGCAACTACCATTGAAGCAAAAGGTTGAAATTAAACACAAGGCAACTTTGAACAGTCTCCTGAGAGAGCTGCCTCTTGTCTTATCTTGCCATTTTGGACATGAATGGGATTTTGCTTCTCATTAATAGAATATCTTTGTCCTAATGAGGGCAAAGTGTGGAGGGTTAACCTTTCATCAAGGGCTCTGCTGTGCAGACTTTTCTCACCTAACAAAGCCCTTAAGGACATTGTGTTAGCGTGTTTTACTTCATCTACCTGCAATATACCCCTCAGCCAGGGCTGTAAGTACCTACTGAAATTTATGCCTCAGACTAACTCAGTGATCAGCCTAGTACAGACAGTGCACAGTATCTGTGCCCCATTATCTGTACCTTCCTGTGGGAGGAGATGGGATGACACACCAGGGCAGGAGAAAACAGCCAGATCCCATTTCTATTCCCAAATACAGCCCTGTAGAGAGAGTTAAGCTGGGGAGGCCGAGGGATGAAACATGGAATGTCCTCAGCACCGCTGCTCAGCCTTAGAGCCTACATGCTTAGGGAAGTGGTCCTGTAGCCAGCAAAGCCAGCAGCTGGAATTCAAGTGCCCCAGCAGGATTGGGAAACAAATGAACCAACTAGCAGCAATATCCCCTCCCGCGGATCTCTCTGAATCAACACTACATTATTTACAGTAGTGTATAATAACATTGAATCAAGATTTGCATGAGGCAATTTCTATTCCATGGCATAAGATAACTTTCCAACACCTTTTTTTTTTCAGACATGCGAAAACATTTACTTTAATGATAATGAAAATAAAGTCAGTAAAATCCCTTTGTCCTGTCGTTTCGATCAGATAAACCGTATCTACCAACTGTTAGGAGGAGGATTAACTTGAGATGACATTTTTAAAATGTACTATGAGAAAAGCCCTGGGGCCAAAACATTTACAGGCCAGGTTTAAGTGTATGTTGATCCAATAGTTTCTCTAAAGAAAATTTCTTTAGACCTGGCAGGTGCATATTAGTTTTCAGTACTTCAAGTGTCTGCTAGCACAATTTTAATTAACCGGGTTGTACATAAAATATTTCCAGTGTTGCAAGAGAGAGGAGGTTGGAGGCAGGACGCCTGGGATCTCCTTCGTGCTGCTGAACAGGACGTGGTACACAGGGCTGTTGTGGTGCTCTTGGCCTGACTTCATCTCATGGCCCTCAAGTGGGTGGGACGAGATCTCTGAAATCCAGCTGTTCCTCTGACGTGCAAGAACTCAGCCTGCTGAAGAAGCTCTGCTGTGGTCTCAAGGGAAACACAGGTACAGGGAGGTGGCCAGACTTGGCTGCAGTCACTCAGCAGAGTTGGGACAGACCAGGGCTGTGCCCCCAGACCTGCTCACGCCATCCAACCATCCTTTGCCTACTGCAAACACAAAGGGAGAAAACTCCACGTGCTCTTTGCCTCTAACCAGAGACGTTAGACCACAAGAGATAAATGAGGTTATTAGCAAAAACAAAACACTGGTGCTCCGCTACGACCATGGAGGTGATAGAACACTTATCAGCTCTTTTAGAAAGACTTCCTCGTGGTTTCTATAGTTTTCTGATAATATTATAAGCAGAAGTGATAGCATTCTCTTCTTCCTGATGAGGTTCTTTTCACTTACTCTTTTCTTATCAGGTTGTCTTTTTTCCTCTCTGTAAGTGGATGTGCCTATGAAACTCCATTTTTCTCTTTTAGATTCACGTCATCCTTGTTTCACGTTGTTTTGATTGCATTTTTTTTTTACAATTCCCAGCTTTCTGTTAGCTTTGTTTGAGTAGAATGTGGGCCAAGAGGAAAGGCTCTTGGCAGTGGCACCAACAAATGGGACAATTTGCACTTCCCTCCAAACCTCATTCTTTATCTGATAAGAATTTATTTCAAATGGATCACAGTCCTCTTGTGTAACTGGGAAAGAACAACTTCACGATTTAACTTCTGTGCATTTCCACAGGTGATTCCTTCAGGGGAAGAGAGTGTGCTCCTGCCCTGCGGGCACCTGGTGAGACACAACTCCGTGCCATTTCTGTGTGTGATGAGATGGGAGCTGGTAGAGAACTGGGCTCCATGAATCAAGGATTTGCTGCTACATGAGTCCAGGACTGTGCAAACTCTGCTGGGCAGCCCAACCCGGATCCAGGATCTCCTCTATGCATGTAGATCTGCATGCCCTGGACATGAGGATGAGTTCCTCAAAACTTGTTCTTTCTCACAGGTACTCTGTTTTTGAACATCCTGCTGTTTTCAGTGAACGCTCTCACTTTGGCTCAGTACGATGCTGCTTGGTGTCTGCTCCATGTGCCTGCAATGTGGTTCCTCTGCACAAGGGGCTCTATCTAAGCCAGAGCCCCATCTGTCTTCCACTCTGTCTCTCAGCAGTGCTCTGAAGGATAATTAACAGTTTGCTTTTATTACATTGCTTAAAAATAAAAGCATCAGCTAACATAAAAGTTCTCCAGTGACCTGCTTGCAAAGTAAGGCTCCCTGAGCAGTTCCCGCTGTAGGTTCGTTTTCCTTCATATTAGAGTTTATGGCCACAAACAAAAATTAGGTCCTAAGTTATGAAGTGCTAATCCTGTACCACTAAAATTAGTGGGAGATTAGTCACTTATCTCAAAGGGCATGGGGTCAAGCTCTGCCAGAAAAACACCGTCATTCTCGATTTATTGTGCAGGTTTTCATGGCTCAGCCTTTGAGACGCAATGAAGATCTCAGTACAGCACGTTGAGCAGTACGTAGAAATTCCTCCATTGGAACCATCTGTGCTCTCCTTATCGTGCCATGCAAGTCAAGCTGAAAATGTGGGTCGTTACCATGCAGATTATAACTAATTTCATACATATGATTTTGAAAGAGATCACTTTACAGAGCCTTTGCACAGGGATTACTTGCAATCCTTCTCGAGGGGTGATCTCAAAAGTTTTTTCTCAGTAGGACAGATTGATTTTTCCTATGTCCATCTGAGATGATTAAAGCAGAGATCTTGACAGGTACTGCTACAGAGGGTCGGGTCCTGCTCCTGGAAAGATGGAAGCTGGCATCTGGTAGCCTTAAACTAGGCCAGATATTTTAAAATCCAAACTGTCGTCCATGGCATTAATTCACAATGTCTGGATGGAACCGTGTTTGTCTGCCTATGTGGTTCCCATATGCACATTCCAGGACTTGTCCTTCCAAGAATGAGATAAATCTCTGAGCGACACCATTTGACAGCCCTCAGGGTACCTCGGCCAAAGGGGGATACGTCGTCTGAAATCATTTTTGACCCTGTGGTGCACGTTAATGCCTCGTGTATGCTGCACTGCTCATAGGGCCAGGAGAGAGGCTGAATTGTTGTGCACAGTGGGACACTAACAGGTTGGTACGTTGCTGTGTTTTCCTGAATTTTTTCCATCCTCCACTAAGACTTTTTTCCGTGATATGCAGACACACTATCAAGCACATCATCCTGTGCTTGTGGCAAACTGAGCAATGCATGCAAAATGCAGAGCAAGACTGTTTTTTGCTTTATCATGTGCCTTTCTATGTGTGTTTCTCACGTAGAAAGCAGGGAAGCAGCAGGCCTTCCCCAGGCAGCGGCAGCTCTGCTCTGCTGCAAAGGCTGCTGGAGGCTGCACTGCCTGCTGCAGCCCAGCATGCTTCCTCCTCATTCCAGAGGAACCAACACAGCCCTCAGAAGCTTCACTTAGCTGTGGATGTGGTTCCTCCATAAACACTGGCCCAGTTTTGTGATAAAATTGGGTTGTTTTGGCTGTGTATCATACGAAGGTCTTGTTTGTAGTTTACTCCTAAGGGGAGGCTAAATGCTGAAAATACGCCTTTAATACGTATGAATAAGGTATACTAGAAATGGCACAACCAGATGAGAGGAAGATGTCACACGTTTTTGGAGGACCCCTTAGCCTTCATAGGAAGCACTAACAATCAACTGTCCTGCTTGCCATTTAGTAACAACTTTCATTGTGTTTATAAGAGGAACACACAAAACACACTCCCGTTTTCTTTCAGATAATAAACTCGCAGTGTGAGGAATCTTCTCACTGCATCTCCTCACAGACACCAATGCAGAACAGCAGCTCCAACCCCTTTCCCTCTCACAGCTCCAATCACAACCACGAAGCAAATGAACTCCAACAAAAAAGCACCCTGGAGACCATGTTCAGCCACTGCCAAAACGCCGGGCACCTTGAAACGTGTCGCTCAAAACTGAATCATTAGCATTTACACCTGACCTGAGATATTCATGCATCTCCTTGTTTGAAAGTGTAAGGGACACTTGCAGAGAGACAGAAGCAAGTCCTTCAGCTCTTAAATAAGGTCAAAAATATTTATTTGCCTGATAGTGACTCAACCATAGTTTCTCAGTACAAACTGAAATCCAAACCCCTTTCTTCTGAATGAAACAGTGGGAGAGGGATGCAGAGCAGCACTGCTGGTGCAGAAGGAGAACCTAGCAGCCACGTGCTGCATGGTGAGGGATAGCAGCAGGTCTCGTGTGAAAGCACTTCCCTTGAAGACAAACCCTGCCGCTGCATGGCACCTTGACCTCCTGTGAGAGCAGGAGCTGCTTTGACTCAGCTGCAGAAGCACTCAGGAATTGTGTGGGACCCCTCAGAACACATACCAAATCACGGAGTAACAAAGGGAATGAAGAGGCGGTAATGTGATACGATTTAAGAACCTGGATTAAATACTGAATCAAGCTCTATTCCCCATGCAGCCTACAGCCAGTCCCTTTTTGCTACAGAATGGCACAGAGGGCCAAATCCTGATCCTGCATTAACGTACATGAGGGAGAACCGCAGCGGAGTTACGCCGCAACCAGGGATGGTGAGAGGAGCCCAAAGCCGGGGCGGCAGGCAGGGCAGGGAATGGGGAGCCCAGGAGGGAATGGGGAGCAGGTCTCCTGACACAGGTGCGGTGTAGGCAGACAGCACTAATTGGTCTGATCTCACTGCTTTCCAAAAAGCTTTGAACTTTGCACAGGATGCCTTGGGCCCACAGGAGCCTGCTGCTCAGGGTGGGGAATTAGCACAACGGCTGGACTGGCCTCCCCCCACCTCCATTGGATTTTATCATCTAATGGGCAATGGTTTGGTGACGAATGGCTGACAGGTGTGATGAGCTGATGGGACTGGCTGGGGATGATACGCACACACTGCTGCTCTACCAGGACATAATGCATTCTGCAGTAGGCAAAGGATAAAACTTGTAAAACATTTGTTTTAAGTCTTAAAATATCAAATTCCTCATAACTATGGGCTTCCTAAACTTGGCCCTGGTAATTACAAGTGTTGAGCCATGAATAATTTCATGCTAGGAAGTGCATTAATTTTAAACTCCCTCTGCCTCCTCCAGACATTGTGAAAGCACATTACCAGTGAGGACAAGTTTATGATCTTATCCAGGACAACTGGTGCAATAATATGAAATGAAAACCAAGACAAAAATGTCATTGTCTGCATATTCTGTACAAAGGGATCCTGAAGAAAGTTCCCTTTGCAGTCTGAGACCTGAAGGTGTGAATGAGATTTATGGAGCCTCTCCATCCTGGCCATTGGCAGCTCTGTGTCTAGGGGCTGTTGCAAGGAGCAGGGAGGAGTTTCATCACTGTTGCCCCTGCGATGGTTTGCATTTAATATCTTTAACCACACTTTCACAAAAATCTGCTGAGACCTCAGACTGTGTTGATCCAGATGTGGTACGCATGGTCCCAAAGGAATTACCCTGCAGCCTGGGGTACTTAGGTTTGTAATCTCACCACCATTAAGTTCAAGGCGGTGGTATAAACGTCAAGGATCTATCTGGCAAGCTCTTCCTGCTTAACATCTACACATGTTTCTGTCTGTTCGCATTTATGGCAGCAACCCCACGGTTTCACAGCTCACTCAGAAGTTACACCTCAGTCGGAGAGGAAACGAGCAAGTCTGACTGAAGAAAAGATCAGAGATTTCTATCTTGGGCAGGGCACCCACAGAGCATTTACCATTCAGGCTGCGTCAGAGGCAGCACTGTCAACACCGTCCTCAAGAACGATGTATAATACAGATGTTAAACACCGATTATCCTGCTAGCGATCACGTAAAGTTAAATAATGGTAAGGGTGTGATGCTTAACGTTGAACCACTTTGGGATGATATTCTCTCCCCAGCTTTCCCAGAGGCCCCTGTGGAAGGCTCTCTCTCACCCTGCACAATCACCACATCGGTTCACAGATGCTGTTACAGTAAAGCATGTCGAGAGGCAGAAGCTGTCTTGCCTAGCACTTGGAAGCCTCGGTGCTCGTGTGCTGACCACGTCATTCTCAGTTTCCTCTCAGCCCCTTTGGACCGAGCTAAAAACCCCGAGCAAAGTGTGCAGGCAGGTGTGGTTTAAAGCAAGACGTGACAGTTCAGCAGTCGCTGAAGTTCTTGGGCTGCACAAGGTAGGATTTTACTTCCATGCCTCATCTATGACCCTGAAAAATAAAATCTTTGGGCACGTTTATTATTGCGCCCTGTTTGGCCTTTCTAATCCCACAACAGCACTGAAGCCAGCTATCAATTATATTCCTGGGATTTTTCATGCTTCCTTTTTACCCTTTGAGAAAAATGTGTCAGTGTGACATTACTCCTAGGATGAAATTTTCCCCTAGAAATCAAAGCGCAACAAAAACTCTTTATCAGCCTTCCCGCTCTCTTCAGAAAGCTGTGGCAGCAGATGCCTTAAACTCTTTTGTGGGTGAAGGGGAAAGGTTGGATTACTGAAAAAACAAGGCAGGCTTCAGTGTGTGGAGGAGGCATTAGGAACTGCTTAGGATCTCAAACCTGCAACACCTTGAACCCATCACCAGCCAGAACCGTGATGGATGGGAAAGGATAAAGGGCAGTCTAGCTGACCCATGATGGCTTCCAGTGCCCTCCAAGAAAGAAGAAGAAAAGAGATTCTTATCACTCTGTGAAAGAACAGAGGGGAAAATTATCATTAAAATACCTTCCTAATAAAACTAACAAACAGGGTGGTTTTTTTTCTTTCAAACTCCATTCTCTTATCCCCTCTATGCAAGCTTCAACATGGCCAAGATTTGAAGAATTGTAGTCTTTGAGTGAATCTTTCCTAAACAGATGTCACACTCTTCTGCTTAGACTTCAGTTTTGTTAGACATTCTGCTTTGAAAACCTCAATAAAATAAATAATTTGAGCTATATATATATTTAAGTCATTAGTGCGAAGAATCATTATGCTGCATTATACTAGTAAGTGCAATTAATACATGCAATAAAATTGCTGTATTTATGACTCTGAATTCACGTTTAACATCACCTGCTGGAGAATCACTGACAAAACATGAGTCACTTTGTTTCTCTGTTTGCTTTAGGACTTGGAATTTTACTATCACCATGGTAAAGAGTGACGTCAAGAAGTAGAGAAGAGCTAGGTGTGTTATGGAAACCAAAGCAATTACAAAACTTGTAGCAAAGAATTTATGGTACAATGCTGGCCACTGAAAATTACTTTCCCTGTGTTCCCCCATAGACATCTGCAGACTTACACTCACAGCCCATTAAAATCAAGTCATTTTCTCCTAAACACTTCCACGCCCAGCTTACTCTTGCTTCTATTCAGTGTCATCCGGCATCATCCTGCTACCTGGCTGCCTCCTCACACTCCAGATGCCTGTCCAGACACTCTCTTCTTTGGAGCACTCAGGGGACAAGCCTCTGTCTCAGTTCTTAGTTTTCAGAGCCCATCCTTCTTAACCTTCTTGTCCCTCTCGGTCCCTAGAGCACTGCTCCCTATCCGCTGAAAGCTGCATGGATGATCTGAAGCCTGATGGCTTTAATTTTTTTCTTTTAAAGTTAATATTAGAACTGTGGGCAGTTCAGGGAGCAACACATATCTCTGATCATTTTCTGATCATCAGATGCTATAAAAATGTTGGTTTTCCTTGCCTGCCACCATGCAGCTCAGGCCCTTTACAGCCTTGCTGCTCGGTGCCCGGCTTACCAAAACACCCCAGATCACTTGTAAATCTTGGCTCTTCTCCTCCAGAATCTGCCAAGTTCCTATGACCACTGACTGGGGTAGTTTGTAATCCTCCTCCATTAATGGTTTCTTCCTAATCCTAGCAGTTCCTATCTCACAGTGACATAGCTTGGATCCCCCAAACATTCCACTAATTCTTTCCTTTTGAGCCGGCAGACGCAGTGCTTCCTCGGCAAGCAGGCGTCCCGCACTCCTGGACTCTCTTCCCAAGCTGCCTTGCCCACTCCTCAGGAATGGCTCCCTGCAGGGACTTATTTCTTAAGGATGAGAAGTTTTTCATAGCCTGGCAAATTTCCCACTTCCTATCATCACACGTATCCCGTGCAAAGCAGGAGCAGAGCACTGTGGGTTTCTTCGCAGCATTTGTGAATGCCTGGGCACCTCGGGATGACAGAGCAGGTGCTTGCAGGGTGTGAGGTCCTGTGCTGTAACCCAGGACATCACTGGAGGCTGGCTGCAGGCCTTGGTGCAAACTCTGCTTGAGACATAACAAACTACAGGGAACCAAAATGCCGCATGAAGTCCAAGGTGCTAAGAAGTGCTCCCAGGGTTTCGGCAGGGAGCAGATTCTTGGCAGATACTGGCGCTGGGGAAGCCAGGGATGTCTCAGTTTCTAAGCACCTTTCTCCATCAGGATCAGGTGAGTGTCTGAGCACTCCACGACCCGCAGCTAAGATGTATCTGGGCTGAATGCACTACCATGCGGGCTGTGTTACCTTCTACCTCGGTGCCCCCATGCACAGTCCAGAAAGCAGCACTTGGTGTCTCACTGCCTGCCTGACCCCATGGGGATCCCATAGCTAGAGCTGATGCTGGGCACGAGTTCTCCACACCCTAATTCAGGTGTTTTCACCAACTAGCACAGCACAGAGGTGGATACAAGCTACACGCAACTCGCTGGGCTCATTCTCACGCGTCTTCAGCCAGTAGGCTGTTCGGTTTACTCTGTCTCCAAACGCTGAAAGCTACTTGTTTTCTCATTTCCAATCCTCCTCTGGGCTCCAAGCCGTGCCGCCGGCACTTACACACGTTTCTTTTCCAGTATTCCAGTTTATTTAGGAAACAAATGAGCTCACTTCCCACTGACGAGCGACTCGGTGCTAAGCGGGAAGGTGGGCACAGCTTCACTCCCGTGCCAGCAGCCCAGCCCCGCAGGAGATGGCGATGTCCCGCCTGCCGGCCGCCTCCGCGCCCACCGTGCGCCCAGCGCCGCGCCGCCCATCCGCGGCGTTCCGTGCGGGCTGCGCCGCCGGCGCGGTTCCGAGGCACGGCGCTGCGCTCCGCGGGGCCCTCTAGCGGCACGGCCCGCTCCGCAGCACGGCCTGCGGTTGTGCCCCGGGGCCGCGGAGCCCGGCCGGAGCCGCCGGCAGCCTTCCCCGGGCGGGCCGGGCCGTGAGGCTTGCTGCTGTGCAGCTGGCTGCCAACGGCGGTGGGTTTTTTTTTCTTTTCTGCTTTCAGTGGAAAATCTACATTACAGATCTAGTTTCAGGTCCCTTGCCATCCTGTACTGGTTCAAATGCAACCTTTAATTACTTTTGTCAGAATTGTAAAGCCATTATATAGGAAGATAATGTAAAAAGCATTACAGTTTTCACAGTATCTCTGCTGAGGAGGAACTTGGCAGCCGTGACCGCACGGCGTGCCAGAATCCCGCTCCCGTCCAAGCGCGCTGACCCCCACTGGCGCTGCTAAAGCATAAATGCAAGCAGTGCCAGACCCCGGATCTCAAAGTTCAGAAGGCCACAGGTGTTCCTCTGCTTGTTGCAGAGGGTGAGGGAATGAACGCCCTGCCCTCAGGAGAGCCCAAAGCCCAGAAGCAGCAGAGCAAACAGCCAAGGGCAGGAAGACGCAAATGCTGTCAGTATCCAAGAAGCTGTTGTTCTGGTAAGAATCCAAAACAAAGCTGTTGTTCTGGTAAGAATCCAAAACATGGGTGCCCCTGAGAAGGTCTTCTGGTCTGTACAGTTTTTTGGGACAGGCTGTGAAGATTGCTCTCCTTTTTAGTGTTTGAGAGAAGAGGCGATACAGGGCACTGCATCAGAGCTGAGCAGTATTCTCATATAGAAAATGCCATACAAGTTTGCACATCTTCAATATGCATCAAGCCAGAACTCCTTGGGATATACAATTTCCTTTGCAGTGACTGCATGGCCAGGAACAGACTGTGTGCTGGGGTCTCTGGCTGTATGCACACCTCTGCAGCTGGCAGCCGGGCTCTTGTGGCAAAGGGATCCTGGCAGCCAAGACTTCTGGTGCTGAGGGCTGGCCGGGAGATTGCTCTGGCTGAGCGCTTCAGTTTCCTTGACTTGAACACCAGGTAGTAACATACAACCCACAAGAATGTCGTTAGCATTGCAGAGATCTTTGACATCCCTGGATGAGAAGTGTCAGAGAAATGCAACCTATTAAAAATGCAGTTTTCTCCTTTGCCAATTCTATTCTGCTCCAAGGAAAGGTGCTTTTGCAATGACAGCTGGGATGAGCTGGTTTTGACAAGTCAGAGTATGCAGATGGAAGACTGAAATGAAGCGTGACTACAAGGCTAAGATGGAGTATGCTGGCTTTGCCTTCCAAGCGTAGGGGCCTCACCAGCCTTTGAAACCATCAAGGCTGGGTGCAAGGATGTGTCAAGAAACACACTGGATTTCAGCAAGGGTCTGGGAGAGCACAGGGAATATGTTGGCTCAAATAAATTCTCCAGTGTATTCTCCCACTGGGCTTTCTGGTGGACCAGCCTGGAGCTGAGCCAGCCTTGTCACGGCTGATATCCTCAGCTGTTGCTAACTCTCTGCGGTGTTCAGGTGGTGGATTTATTACAGGGCATACTCTCACACTCACATGCCACTTTATAGAATTAAGTCTTTTGCTGATAAAAATTCGTCTGATTTTATTTTAACTTTACAATGAGGGTGAGATTTTGATCCAGGTTTGGCTGCCCATCACACATCGACATGGGAGCTGCACAAAGGCTGTCCAGGACCGGCTGAAAGATGATGCTTCCCTGCTTCAAGTTCAGGTCTTTGTCAGAGCCAAAAGCCTGGTTTGTAATATGCCACTTAAGATCAATAATTGTGCTCAATAATTCTGTGGCTTGAAGCAGAGCCAAGATCTTGGGCACATCCAGGTACATAGCAACGATTTATTTTGGAATGGGTCAAGGTTTTGTATTTGAAAACTTTGTTCTTGGAAATTTACCCACCTGGCCAGCCCGGGGACCAGCACCTGCACTTAGGCTTAGAGACAAGTCCAGCAAAGCCGAGGTGCACTTACTGGTGCTCACTAAGCACAACAGCTGGGCTGTGGACAGAAGTGCACATGGAGGATTTCCCTGGGGGGCCTTGCAGAATGCTGTCCTGCTGGCTCGGGTGGTCTCTGCCTCATGGTTCAGAGGAAGGGAGCTGGGCAGAGAGGAGCGCATTGTGCCTGTCCTGCTGTGCTGCAAAAAGCAACGCTGGGTGCAGCAGTTGGAGCTCCACTGTGAGTAGAGGCAGGCGTGCCTGCTCATGCATGTGGGGAAAGCGTTCAGAGAGGTTCTGACTTTGTAGGATCAGCTGACATCTGGGGCCACAGTGGGGTTAAGGCAGAAGAGAAATTCGATTTTGCCAAAATGTTAACTTTTAATTAAATCTTAATGCCTTAATTAAAGCAAGGAGGGCTTAATTAAGGACTTAACTAAAATTTAATACTTTAATGGGACTAAAGACTTTAATTTATCACTGGGATGAAAAAAAAAAAAAACACAAAAAACACGAGGGCTCCCTGAGAGATGCACAATTATAAAAGGATCCCGGGGCGTCAGGTTTGTCAGTTGGAGTGTGCTGTGCACATGGGGGCACCTGTGGCTGTTTGCTACGTTTCCTGCCTAAAGATTAAGCGTAGCTTGAGATCATGGGATTATAAAGTATGTGGTACATCCACCTCTTTCCAAAGAAGTTTTTCTGGGTTGATCAAGCCCTGTTCCTGGGCTGTCTGATGCACACTGAGGTCCCCAGGTGCACTGCAAACCCAGGCTTCCAGCCCATCAGCTGCATGTCAGGGCGGCGTGAGCTGAAGGTGCCCATTGCTGCTGTGTGGCCCACAGCTCCCAGAGGACTGCCAGGGGAATGGCAGTGACAGGAATGCTGCAGGGCGTTCGCCCGGCTTTTAAAGGCCAGGCTTCCACAGGGTTCAGAGCTCAGCACCTCCCATCTCCCTCAGAGGGATGTTTACTGACCTTGTGGCATTTCATGTGGCTGGGAAGTATGAACCCAAGTCAGTGAATCTCACTTCCAGTTTTTCAAGTGTGCTAGCATTACACAGTGATGTTTGTGCCACGAATAAATGAGTTTTAAAGGCCTTCTGTTACACATTCTGAAAGAATCCCCACACGCGCTGATCTTTCAGAGGAGTAATTTTCAATCATTTGGCTTTTGAAGACTCTTAATCCACTGAATCAATTAATGTCATTACTTAAAAAGAAATCAGGACTATGAACAAGCACAAGAAAATCTACCCTTACTGGGTAGATGACTGGGTTTGCCCTAGAATATTTTCAGCATTGGATCTTGAAAATCTTGTGCTACGTCAGTAGGTATTATCTCAGTTTTACCAGAGGTATGGGGCAGTTAAATGACTAATCCAAGATCAGACAGTGACCTCGCAGATATTTTGAAGACCCTTCCCTACCAGGCAGTGTGCAGCTGCATGCCTTTGAAGGGGATTGGAGCTTAAAAAGGGCCTTAGGTTCAGAAAACGCAGCCCCTCTCCTGGGTGTAACGAGATACGGTATGGAGCTTGGCATTTTGGTCAGACTGTCATTTCTTCCAACAGAAATCTGCCCAGCCTATGTAGAAAGAACACACATGTTTCCTATAATGAGACTGTATGCTATTTTTTATATATATAGGAAGACTATAATATTTGAGAAGACTAGTTACTGGCTGTCCATTCGTATCTGCCATTCTCTAAGGAACTGCATAGGCCTAATATGTTAACTGCATCAGGCATACGGAGGGCCAAAATTTCATTCCCTGTCCAAGGAGCACACAGTGCAGCATGGTGCAAGAAGACCTGCGCATCAGGGAGCTGAGCCTGGGCCCTGTTTCTCTGCCCACCTTTGCCAGGAGCAGGGCAAGAAGACCTGCAACATCACCAGTGCTTTTGGCAGCAATCCGCTGCCAGAGGCAAGAATACAGCTGAAGCAGCAGCACAGGGTGTGGTGCAGCCCGAATGGGTCCCCTGTGCTGGTTTGCTTCAGGGGCACCAAGGACAGGAGTCTCCAGCAGCTCTGGATGACTCTGCCTGATGCTGCTCCCGGGATGTGCAAGATTTAACCACTTCAGCAATTTCTCCCATAAATCAAGAAGCTATGGGAGGTTTTGCTGCCAGCACTCCTCCCACCCCCACAACACTGGAGGATGCTCTCCTAGCACCCCTCACTTGCTGTGCCTGTACGCTCGCTCCTGTAGGGACAGCTGGAGGCAAGGGGCTGAGGACCTGCCCCATGTGCTGGTAATAATTGCTCCGCTTTGATTCTTGCTCATCTCTGGCCCATGAAATCAAGGCCAAAGTCTGGAGCGTGCGTGGGGGTGAGGAGATGGAAGCTGGGCCCAAACCGCCTTAACTGGTTCCGCAGAGCTGCTGCTTTCTGCAGCGAGCAAGCCAGAACAATGTCATCTCAATACCCCACACTAATCTGGGGGAAACTGAGCGTGACTGACTTCACGCATGACAGCCTGGAAGCCAAGCATGGGAGGTCAGCACTGGCCTCGTTCCGTGCTGCATTGCAGCCGGCCTGGAGAGACGAGGCGCGCGGACGGCCGTGTCCCATCCCAGCGCCCTGTCACCCTCAGCATCTGCTGCTGCTGGCCCTGTCCGTCACTCTGAGCCCACGTCCCCAAGCTGACAGCCTGGCTGGGCTTCCAGGGTCACACCTACCCACCAGCAACAGAGGCCAGTGCATGTTTCAGGCTTGCTGTCATTAACAAATGAGGCACAGCACTTGATTAATTCCACAGGTTTCTTCCATTAGGAGCCACTACATCATTGCTACACGAGAGCCTTCCTCCCCTCAGCGCTGACCTTCCTCCCACAGCTCGCCCATTTCCCTTGGCTGTGGAAGTTATTACAGACTGGTTATTTGAAAGACCTGGAAACCAGGGCAGCCGCTGCTTCCTTTCATCTCCAGCTCTGCTGCTCCTCACTCCTTGGCAGTTTGGAAGGATGGTGGAAGTAATTAATGGCCGGGGAGGGGAGGAGGAGGTGCTCCTAAGAGGGGAGTCAAGAATTCCTCTTGACAATGACCACATGTCTGAGGCTTGGCTACTAGTTCACCTGACAGCAATAAGGCGCTAATAGTCATTAGTCACCAGCACAGGCATGCTCCATGCAGTTCTCTGCATTCTTTTTTTTCCTGATGAAGGCAGAGACTAAAATGGTATCAGCAACCCCAGTGTTTTCAACCATCTTCTCATATTATGGGGATGAGATTGGGGAACTGGTGGCTCAGAAGGCTTTGTCAGCCTCCCTGACCAAAGGCAGAGAAGAACAGCAGGTAAAACAAGGATTCAAAAATCCCAAATATGGTCCACCAGGAAATGAGACAGCTGTGAATGGGTGGAGAATTCCCATAGGGATTGATATGGGGGGCTTGTGTGACCTGATCCCATGAGGCTTCAGCTCACAGTTTGCTCCGTCTGTAGAAGACTTTCTGTCTCCTCTGCAGCCTCTCCTCTGCCTCCATACCTTTAATGTTGGTCTGCACCTGATATTGGGTTATCTAAGAGCCTGCTTTCAAAGAGCTTTTTTCTCAGGTGCAAGCAGGCAAACAGTGATCATACTGCGGCCTGGGACCAAACAGGGAGCTTGGCTTTGAAGCATCGCATTTAGGGCAGTGTGGAGCGATGATCAGACCCAGGTTCTGACGCTGGCTCCGTGTCTGTGGGTGAGGCACTGAGGCAAGAAATTTGCATGCTGTTCTCCTTGCTGACTTTCCCACTCGCTCACACGTGTTAATATCTGAGGTTTTGGCTCAGAATCACCCGTAATTAGAACAAAACTGACAACTTTTTGAGGCTGGACTCCAGAAAAAATTGGTTGTGAATGAAAAAAGTAAAAGAGAACGAGTGCTATAAAGCGGAGACGGTATACTTGAGAGCTGATCAGAATCTAGAAAAGCAGCACAGGAATGCTAATGTTCCTCGGTGGAGGTTTCAGATATTACTTCTTGGATTAAGCACAAACCCAAAACATTTTGAAACATGCACTGGAAATGAGTGTGGCTCTGGATCTTGGCAGTCAATCTGCCTGCCATCCTTCTCAGAGCCACAAGGCTCTTGGGCACTGCACTAGTCCCAGACCTATTGGCCTGGCTGGTGAGCTACAAACCCAGCACCAGCCTTGCCAATCTGCCAGCTTGGTACTGCACCCATGCATGCAGGGCTCTGCAGAGATCTCCACCTGGGGCCCTTGGCCACCTTTGTAATGGGGCTGCTGCTGGCCGGATTTTGGACACAGTAGCCTTCTGGAGCAGAGGCAGCATTACTTTCCCAAGAACTCTTCAGCTTTATGACCCACTGCCCTCAATCACCTTTCCCCCTCTGCAAGACAAATTAATTCTGTTGTCCCAATTTTACAACATCAAAATGGGGGTATAACAAATCACAGCAGCCGGCACAGAGCCAGACAGAAGATCTGACCTGTCGAATCCAGGTCACACAATTCCTCAAGCAGGGTCTTAATTGCTGGATCATCCATTCCTCCTTCTACAGCTGTCCAAGACAGAAGTTTTCTCCCAGAAAAGAGGGTAAAATGCTTAATGGGCCCAGCTGCATTTTTTAAGAGTTGTTGCCAAGCCTTTCTGCCCCATTTAAGAGGGCCTAGACATGCTTTATAAAATATCAGATGGAGATCTCTGAGATAAAGCCACGCTTTATCATTTTTCATGAGCCATTTCGTTTTGTACTGCACAGTACAGTACGTGATTTGGCTGCAGAGGAAAAGCATTGTTCCTTTGCAAAAGGGTTCTATCTGTCTGACCCAGATATCAGTCATTAGAAGTAATTGTGTTACTGAGAGAAGAGCTGATCCTTTCACTGAAGGAGCAGCCATACTGTTTTGGAGAAGATCTGCCCTCTCCAAGGAAAGCCACGGCAGGGTTGATTGGCGCCCGGCTGCCATGCAGAAGTTAAACCAGATGAGCTGTGTCAGCCCGGTGGAAGGCAAATGCATGGTAGTTGCTCGGAAAGCCTGTCTTCCCCTAGATTTGTCACTGACTGCATTGTTATCTGCAAGGGAGCAGAATGTAATCAGAAACACATTTTTGAGTGAAGGACTGACCTCTGCAGAATCACCAGGAATTTCTGAGCATGTCCAGCTGTGCATGTGCCTTCCCATCTCAGCAAGGCAGAGCCGTGCCAGCTTTCATTTCAGAGCTCTGAGCCCTCATATAGTGCTCAGCAGCATTTCTTTCCACCTAAAATCCGTGCGCCGTACTTGGGACACAGCTGTGGAGCTGAGATGTTTCAGAAGATGGAGATTTTATAGAGCCAGAAAGTTTCAGTGCGCTTGAGAGAATCGGAGAGTACAATCTGAACCATTCCCTACCCCAGCATTTCACCTGGGTATCTCAGTGCAGACTGCAATACCTCGCACTTGGCCACTGCTTGTCTGCCAGAAAAGCAACCTCTCGATTGGAAGTACACAAATGTACACATATCCTTATTCTAATGACTAATTATTCCCACCGGTGAAAAGAAAAAAAATCTAATTTCTTATTTGTTTGATCTCAGCTTTCAGATGTCAATTTTTGTTCTGCCTTTCCGCTCAAGATTAAACAGCCTTTTGTACCTGGTATTTTCCTTCCCAAAAGGTGCTCATGTACTGTAACCAAGTCACGTCTCAGAATCTGTTTTGGTAAAACAGATGGACTGAACTGCCTAAATGCTTCACATCTTCCCACTTGGAAAAATTTTGTGATCTTCCTGCACTCGGCCTGTTCCCCACCCTCACTTGTTTTTATATGTGTGGAGCTAAGCCCAAATATTGCCCCATAAGCAGATCCTGGCACCAGTCAGTACAGTGCTAGAATCCTTCCCATCATGTGCTAATCCCTTTTCAAAGCCCAAGAGGAATCCTGAGACCATCCCAAGGCACCAATCCCTCAACAAAACTATTTTTGTGACGGTAAAACTCACTTTGGGGTCAGGTGTGCATGAGCTCTGCAGACTCGAGCCTCAGTCTCTAATGGGAGCAGTGGAGGAAATTCTACAGAAGCCACGAATGGCTCAACGTGTGATTCATTTCCTGCAGGGTATTTTATTAATATGCATTGAACAGCATATTCTGAGCGTTCTCAGAAATGTCCATGCCCCTCTAAGTGCCCAGCACTGCAAACCTCTGGAAATGCATCCCTCGGGGCTCAGCCTGGAGCGTGCCCAACACCTTCCCACCTCACCGAGGCGCCGGGCGGTGGGGGTGCTCAGCACCTCCAGGGCTTTGGCCTTTAGCCGTCAGTCAGAGTGGAAATCCCTACCGAAGCTAAACGTGCTGTGCCTGGAGGAGGTGTTTGCGTGCAGAGGTGATGTGCTGAGCACGCCTGCTCCTGCCTGCAAGTTGATGGTGCTGCTGATGCTTCTGGGCAATGCGCTTTCCGAATGGAACTCCTGTTGAGGAAGGAAATGCCTCTTGCAGCCTCCTGAAATGCATTAGCTTCAGAAAGAGCAGCTCTGAGATGGAAACCATGGGAAGGATTTGCTGGCATACTGATGAGAGGAGCTTACTATTGCAGTTACTGGCAAAACCTCATGAAATAAGAGCTATGCATTCCTTGTTCTCTTTCACCTACATTCTTCAGGAATGCATATAGAAATCAAGTGTGAACATTCCGTGTGCTAAAATTATAAGGGTAATATAATCACTATAAAAGGAACAAAAAAATTTAGTCAATGCTTTGCTTCCTTATTTTGTCTAATAGACTTCATTTTTCCTTAAGCCCACTCACAAGCCTGGCTGCATCTACAGAACTGAGCTCATTCCAGCAAGCAGATTTCACTTCAGGAGAAAGGATGGATCGGCAGCGATAACGAACACGTTCCTTTTCCAGTGATTTAAGGTCACCGTGGTATCAGAGAGGAGATGAGCAAAGCATACAGATTTTCCTTGTGGTTTTGCAAGTAAGGGCAGGCCTCACAATCCTCTTGCATACATGAATCCCATAACTGCCTATGCACCTCGTATGCAGGATTAAAATCATTTCAAGGTGAGAAATTATAGCCACAACACTGTGGTTGGAAAGCTGAGTCGTCACTGGCAGAGGGACAGCTCGTGGCAGCTGGCACCACACTGCTAAAACACGAGAGCACTGCTTTCAGAAGGACTCCAGAAGTTTAAAACTTCGTCTCAATAGCCAAAATAAGAAGCAGTCCATCCCAAACACCTGGCAGCGCTGCTTTGAAAACTTCCACAGGCACTTCTGTGCTTTTTTAATAACATCTCACGCCTCTGTGATGCCAAAGTGTGCTGACAGCCCTCGTGGCTCCGTGTGACGCCGCGTCTGCTTGTTTCTGTCCAGAGCCGCAGCCACCGGACTGAGGCAGCACAACAGCAGATACCTGGCTGCTTTTGTCGGTTACTGCGAAACACTTTAAAAAAGCAAAACTAAAGTATCCTAAAGTCTCAGACGCGAAAAAGAAGATTGTATTTTTAAACGTCGATTTTTTGGCCCGCTACAGGCTGCTCGATCTCTGCGGCTTTCACAGTTATGCAAATGGTGAAGAGCCCTTTGAAGCTGCAGCAGGGTGGGAGCACAGACCGCTATCAGTGCAGCAATCACACGACATTTGGAGTGCCACTGCAGGCACATTGCCCTGCCCGAGATCAAGAGCAATGTAGGATTGCAGCAAGTTGGGTTCTTTTCATTCTTTTGCCTTCCCAGTGTTTGGCACAAGTCCAAATCCCCTCCATTCTCCACCCACCCATCAGACAAATTCCGCTAAATATCCTGTCCTCTGTCGTTTTGGCAAAAAATAAACTATGTACGAGAAAGAATTATGCCTGTGAGGCTCTCATAAAAAAATTCCTGTGAGCGATAAATCAAAACAAAATAATAATTATCACCAGCCACAGGACCACATTTATGTTTCTCATATTTTCCTCTTGCTTTTCATAGATTATCAAGTCTATACAGGAGCAAGAACCACGCTTCCCTAGCGGTACTGGTGCACAGGTAATCTCAGACTCCGACTCCCAGGCCCACCTTGTCTAACGCACAGTTCTCCACGGTATTTACAAAGAGGGTCAAAATCTTCCCTTAGAACTAGAAATGGTACATTTCTGTTCTGGAACCACAATGCCGTTTTCTTTCCTACAGCTACATAAATCTTCCAGTCCCTCTGCTACATTCTGATTGCATTTAACAAATAACGAGTACTTATAAAGTGATTTTTCTTCTTACACTCTCACAGTGATTGATGGAGAAACTGAGGCACGTGGGACTTGCCCAAACTCACAGCATGGCGGTTCTCTAAGGAGCGGCCTGGTGTGGAAAACAGAAGGAAAACCATTACTCTGCTGAGTTTTTGTTGTTTGTTTTGTGCTGCTGGGCTTTCTTCCCAGCTCTCAGTGGCTGAAACAACTCGATGCTGTTGCAGTCAGACCCAGAGCTGAGGTGTAACCTCGCCTTTCTTTGCCCAGCAGGTTTGGAGTTTGAACAGAGTGAAATCTTCTGATAAGCCCAAGAGCAGATGGAATCGGTGTCTGAAAGCACACCGCAACAAACATGGATGGGGCTTTTCCTAACATCCCCACGGAGCTCCAACAGCCATGCAGCCTTTGCATCGCAGCTCTCAGCACTTCTTGCTGCAGCAGGCAGGTGTGAGCTGTGGTTTGAAGTGCTCTTAGAACAGCAATTAGGCTTACTAGTGAGCAATTAATACTTTTACTTATCAGCCAAGTTCAGAAGATTTTTTAAAATTAGTTTGACTATACATTCCGACCATAATCCTACATTTTCACTGGATTGCAGCAGGTAATTCTGGAACTTAAAAGCACCATTTGCTGTGTGAAAACAGAACAAAAAGCCTCCAACAAAATACTTTTAATTGCTAACCAAATCTCCTCAACAAGGTCACTGAAATCACTTTTTGGTGAGCAATTACTGTCAGGATTAAGTAGGAAATAATGGCAATGCTTTTATGTTAATGCCTCAACTTTTGTGTCAGTACAAAACAAAATCCTGGTTACAAACTGATGTAATGTTAAAAGGTACAAGCCCAGCCAGATGTGTCGTGGTTTGAGGAGTTACTGCAGGCTCTGCATAGAGATGAACCTCGCTCCCCATAGAAACACACTTAATAAAGGTGTGGCAATGCAGCTCACCAAAGATAATTTGAGGCATGGAAGATTTACAGGGAGAAACAGGAAGCCTCCAAGCTGTGGAGAGATGCTGGAGACCCAAGCTGCAAGTTCAGTCTCAGCACAGAGTAGCACCTCTAATGCTGTGAAATGCTATCGGATGAGCTGAGCACTGCATGCCTGCTGCTATCCCCTCAGATTTATTGGGCTAATGCAACCAGACTGCATCAAAATTCAAGCTGGTTTATACCCAACCAGTTTGGGTATCCCTGCAGTGTGATCTCCTACTCACCGCCGCTGGGGGCATCTGGCAGACCTGGGAATAATACTGCAGCTCAGTGTCCACTGAAGAGGAGTATGGAGCAGAAAAGTAAGCCCTGTGAAGGCATCCACAAAGGATGGTGTGTCATGTAAGAGGTGAACTGCTACAAGAGAAGAAAGTGATTCACTATTTAGTTCCGTGATGGCTTGTATATTTTAATGTTTGCTGGATTTTGGAGGAGGTGCAAGCTGCAGGCAAACAGTGATCATACTGTGGGATCATACTGTAGCCTGAGACCACTTCTGCCCCAGCTTTGCAAAGGTCCTGGAGAGCTTGTTCTCCCTGTTTCTGCACTCTGTGCTGAACCCCAAGCAGCTGACGTGAAAGAAACCGTAAATGTCCAAAGTGTCAACATGCTCTGTCTCCATACAAGCTTTTCCACATCAGCCAGGGCTAAACACTGCTTTTCTCAATCAACTCAAGCATTTCAAAGACTGGAAATGCCAACATCGGGTGGAATAAAGTTTCCTTGTTGCTCATAGATTTAGAAACAAATGAGCTGTAAATTCAGAAATCTCTGTTCCATTAATGGATTGTAGACCAGCATGGATGAAAAAAAGGATGTTTGCACAAACAAAAATTGCTAATACGGGATCCACTGATGAAATAAACCTACTCATAGCTATAGCTATGAAGTAGTTATTTCATGGAGTATTCTAAAGATCTTCCCTGTTAAAGTTTTCCTATTTAAAAAGGAAAGATGTTGCTTCTATAGAAAGCAAGGTTGTGGGTAAATAATTTTCATACAGGGCCCAAATCTCCTTCCTTCTAAGAAAACCAGGAACACAAAGCAATACAGCACAAAAATGGGAATAATAATAGTGAAATCTACAAAGATGAACGTGCAAGTTGTAGAGAAGCCTTTTGCAGAAGAGGCAGTGCGACACAGAGATGGGGACCAAACTTTATCACTGGAGCTAATCTGACAGCACTTGGCAGCACGGGGTGTTTCTGCAAGACAGAGCAAATGGGCCGTGCGAGGTCACGATGTGGTGGGAGGGTCACAGAGTTTAGGGCCAGGCTGACCTCTTACATGGCTCAGGCCAAAGAGCGAGAGCTCTGCACCCAGTCATCCATGGCAGAGCAGGAGGAGCAAGGCTGCAGAGCACTTACACAAGGCAAGCACAGGCTATTAACTTTATTTTCCTAATGACGCTCTCCCAAATATAAAAGCCAAACAAGCACATCACAGGCCTGGCAACGTGAGCCACAGTCCTGGAATGTGACTACATGCTAATGTCAAGGACAAATTTCTAAACACTCCCCACCCTTTCCTGAGAAACGCAAAGACACGGGCTAGTAAATAATCTCATCATTTTAGTAATTTAGTTGCTGTTTGTACAGCGCTTTGAACACGCACAGTGCCACAGCACAGAATCCTAAGTACTGTTCTTTAACTGCAAAGCCTGTGATAATCCCTCATTATGAAATAATAATTAATCATCATCATTTTATTCAAGAGCTCCCCACCCCCTCGCAGGCCCTACAGGCGCTGACCAAGCTCTCTCCTGCAGCACGTCCAGACAGGACAGCTTGGCTACGGATGCAGAGTTGAGCGATGAACTTTCCCAAAGTTCAGGGCTGTGCCTAGCAGCGCATTGCTCCCAGCCCGGCGCAGGGACACTGCCTCCTCTGCTCCAGCGGAGGATCAAAGCTGCGATCCACCCTGCCCAAGCGTTCCCATCACCCGCGTTCGTCCAGAGAGCGAAACTGAGGCATTCAAAGAGTCACTGAGCGCTTCGTGATGCTAAATCTGAAGGGGCTCGTCTGTTCCCATTCAGGACGGGGCTCTTGACTCAGCCATCCCAGCTGGAAGTCTGAAGATGGGGCAGACCACCTGTGCCTAACTTCGCGGGGAGCCAGGAATGTCCTGTTACTGATGGCCCAGACCGTGGTGAAGGGTGCTGGGACATTGTTTGGTTTCAGAGCCGTCTTTGTTAAATGCAATTTGACATTTAGTGTATCTCAAATCAGAGCGAAAATACAGCCCTGGCTGCTGCAGGCAGAGAGCAGGGCCCAGACAAGTGAGAAGCCGGAGGGGAACGTGCTACAGTAACCCTGGGGCATCCAAGTGCACTAATAAAACTGAAGTGCAAAATGTCATGAGAGTTCATCATGCTGTCCAGGGAGAATATGGGGTTAATCTCCGAGGTAGCAAACCAAGCCTAGGGTGAGCAAGGTTATTTTCAAATTCCAAACCAACGTGACCAGCTTCATATACATCTTCACAAATTAGCAGCACTCATCAAAGCAATGTAGCAATTGTCATGGAATTCATCAGTAAAAATAAATGTCTGTGGGTGGAGATGGCTACTCTGATGGGTCACTTGGGCACAACAGTGCTGGTAATCCTTTAGCAGGAGAATAGCATGGGGGAACCCAAAGCTCTGGGTGCAGCACCCTGGAGGTGGAGCTCCACTGCTGATGGTGCTTGCTCTGCCACAGCTACACGAAGTCGTGCTGTGCCACTGTCAGGGCTCTGCTGTGTTTTCAGTTACAATTTTCTCATTTAAGCATTACTTTTGTAACTAAGCTTCCAATTTTGCAATCAAGAGATGAACTGTGTTTGATGCAGATTAAATATATTCTTATTATGGGCTGGCTTGATGTTTAATGTGGAACCACTCCCTCTTCCTGGATGCAAAAAACTCAAATAACACAGAATTGCTGATGTGGCCCTTTAAGCTTTGCAGCTGAGGTGGCAATGGCGTGAGCACCAGTATCAGGTAGCTCCAGCCAAAGGGAAACTCATGCAGATGTCACACAACACTTTCTGGCATGAAGCAGACAACAGCAGGACAACGTAGCAGTAGCAATGTACCCCTTATCCTCATCTCTGTTTCTATAAAGCATTACAATGAGTTCTTTATGATATTGTGAGCTAAAATAATGCTAACAAAAATCCGTGCAGGATGCATTAAATAGCCTGAAACAACTTCAAAGGCAGAACACAAACATAACTTTTACAAGGTAGTCTTTTGATTTGGGGTGGTTTTGGATGTATCCTGGGAAGGTGCATTCTTGTGCTGTGGGTTCAACAAGCTTTTCACTATTTGTTTTCATCAGCATGGGAGGAAATATAAAACCAGCATTGAGAAAGATGTCAAGAAAACACTGGCAGCAAGGTGGATTAGCTTTTCACTCTGCTAGGAAAAAGCATCCTGAAATTCAGGATGTTTAAGTTCAAAGTAGTTCAATTAATATGGAAAACATAATTTTTGTTTCTAACTAACTGGTACTCACAATTTGAACAAAGGTGGCTTCTTTATCACACACTGGCAAATTACTGAAGTGGATATCAGCAAACAGCCTGCTTGTCTCTTGGCCATAGATCTTTCTGCAAAGAAAAGCATTCGCAGTGGCTGAGGCTCCCACAGCGCCCAGGGAGACGAATGTGACCACCCTGTCCTCTACCTGTGACACAGTATCAGGTACTGACCTGAAAGGAAAGCTTTAGAGCTGAGAAAAGAGTTCACCCCGTTCTTGACACTGCCTCCCGATGAAGAGATGAAGAACGGGGCACAGAGAGATACTGGGAAGAACGGCTTCACCGCAGAGCTTTCCTGCGGCTGAGATTGGCAGTAGGTTCACTAAGAAAAAACAAACCATCTTTCCCAAAGCACACATCCCTGTTTCCCTCCAGCAGCAGCAAAACGCTCCAGCTGAGAAGACAGGAGAACTGTGGGGACCTGGAGTGTACCCCTAACTGAGCAGTTACACGATCGCACACAGGTCACAACAAACATCTGAGCTTCCCCATCTCCAGAAAAGGAACAGTGATATTTGTCACATCTGCACATAGCTTTGCAACAGGCAGATTTACAATAGTATTAAAAATATGATCAGAGAGAGCTCAGCTGCTCCTTCCTTTCCCCTTAAAGCAGCCAAAGAACAAAGCAGCAGTCCAAAGAACAAGAGGCACGATGGCACCAACCAACTGCAGGAGCTGCACCCTAATCTTACCTCATCTTTCTCTCTTACAAATGTATGTGGCACTGGGATCATACATTTTTAATGAAGAATTGGATCAGATGTTTGGTTGCTGATTTTATTTTTTGTTTATCTTTTGCGAGAGAAAGATTTGTGCTACCTGAAAGTATTTTGTAGGTTGTCCTCTGCTACAGCATTCTGTTTTGAAAGCTTACAGTCGTGTCATGCAGAGAACGAACCTCAGTGCTTCTTACGGTATAGTGAAATACTAATCACAGTCTTTTGCCCCCCAGTACACATCGAGTGAATTGCCTCTCTCCGAAGCTCTCTAGTGATTACACCATTTCATTGGTATCTACCCTTCTAAAAATTCTATTGGGAAAATAAAATAAAAATAAAAACTTCTTTCCTTCAGAAACCACGGGGATCTCAAGCTGTGGAAAGAAGCAAAGCCTTCCCTAGAGCCTGGCAGCAAGCTGCATTCTTGGCCGGACCGGAGGTCAGGAGGTGACCTTGCCCTGCCACGCTTCCTGATCCGCCCTGGGCTGCTGCAGGATCGCTCGCTGCCCCAGCGCTCAGCGCGGCCGGCACCAACGCGGCCTGACAGGGCTGGAGGGAAAAGGAAGTTGTTCCTATTCCCACAGCCTGTTGTTTGTTTTTCATGGTGAATGGCAGCTCCATCGCTGTGTCCCACACGGCCCAGGCAGGGAGATGAGGGCTGAGGGCTGAGGCAGGTCGGCGGCTGTGCCATGCAGGTGCCGCTGCCGGTGGGACCGCGCACGGAGCAGCAGAGAGCGGCACTGCTTGCTGAGGTCTTGGGTGGTGGGATGTCAGCCTGCTGGTCCCATCCTGCAACTGCTTCCTATCTGAATTTCCAGTTTCTTTTCTTCTGCTTCCTGGCCTCGCTTACCAAAGACACGACGCGCTCTGTCGAGTACAGCTGGGATGATTTTTTGGCTTACTAAATGCTTGATTGAACGTCACTGGAGACTCTCAGTCAGAAAGTGCAGAGCCTACCACCATTGTAAGAAGAAAAAAATTGGAACAAGTCCTAAATGATAGGATGTACCAATGGATCTAGAATATGAGCTCAAAATAAATAACTAAATAATCAAACGAATAAGTAAATAAACAGTGGATTAGCTAAAGCATGTGTCTTTGTAGAAATAACCTGAATAGGAAAATAACTGAATGGGCAGCAACAGAGTCCAATTTAACATTCGGTTCAGGGAAGCATCCTTACCCAACACAGAAGCCAAAATCCTTGTATTAAGAAGCTAAGCATGTACTTAAATGATCTTCTGACTCATGAATTATATTTCATTCATAGGAAAGAGGTATTATCAGTTACATTTCGTTGCATTGTTGGAGACAGATGAGTATGTGATTTATTGGGCAATCTGAGGTAGGACAAGGCACACGTGCATAGTGAAAACAATGTAAAACAGAGCTAGTTACTGGAGAGCTGCACAGCTTGAGTGAGAACATAACCCTTAATCCTCAGTGACTGCTGTGTCTTTCACCATGCGCTCAGAGCACGGCTGCACTTTGTATGTGTGCAGCGTAGATAAAGATAAGCCAGTTTTGCTGCAAGGGAAGCACTGTTACAGTGCTGGCTTGGCCAGAAGGACAACCAAGTCACATCTGAAAGAATGCCTTCAAGTTGCCAGTCAGCCAGAGAGCTGTGCATCCTGGCTCACAGAATTGTAGCTGTCCGGAATATTCATTTGGGCCTGAACTGAAGACTGCTGCCAGATGGGACAGTGCAAGGACTTCATGTGTGGGAGCACTACAGAAGAAGGTACCTTTCCAAGGCACATCATTTGCAGGCTGTACAAATCCAAGCTCTTTCTTTCTGGTTGCAAATATGTTACAGAATGGGGGGCTGGAGCTGATGAATGCACTGTTACTGTTTGTATCACACTGATCCCCAAGGAAATGTCAGTCTTTCTAAAGGAAAGCTGTAGCAACGATCAAGAATTCACAGTCAGATTGGATCAAACTCCAACAACGTTTTTCTGGGAGTAATCAGGAGTACAGAGTATTCCTTCTGCTTCTGAGGAAACAGCTGTGAGGGCACGCAAGGGAGAAATGTAGAGAGCTCAGCACCAGATCCAACTTGTCTTTCTCATGTTATTCACCTGTCTGTCATAACACAACAGGTAATTCCCATTGTACAAGCAGGCATTTGGAAGACAAAGGCAGCCAACCACATATGTTGAGGCTTAAAATTACTGGCAAGTGCAGAAATCACCCTACCTGAGACATACTAGGCAGTGAGTTAGCTTGGTGTCAGCCTAGCGAGAGCCTGGCAGACAGGCAGTGCTTCTTTTGTGAAAACTCCTCAATTCTTGCATGACTGCCCACTCCTGTTCATCTCTGCAAGGTTTCATTTGGCCCATTTCTGCCAGAGCTTCAGCTGATGGCACACAGAAACAAGATGAGCACAGGTATACTGGCAAGAGAAGTGTGTTTCAGGGCCTCACCCACACTAGCACTGCTGGTATTAGGTATATCCATATCCCACGGCGAGAATTATTGTACACTCATTCATGGCTATTGCTGTGCGTTTGATTCTGTTCTGTATAGCTATTGTACCTCTAGGATTTAAATTGTCAAACAAAGAGCCTGCTCTGTATTTTCTTTGCTCTTGTTTTGTGTCTGCTTTACATAATGATCAAGGATTATACTGGTCTTACCTGCTTGTCAGGCAGCTATTCCACTAAGTAATAACTGTATTGTTCTAAATGTCTCACATTTCTTGACTCAAATTCAATTTACTTTTTTGTCACAACAACCACATATCTGATTGTCCTGGCCTCATACTCTTTCTCTGGTTTTCCTTCTCTCTTCATAATTGAAAGCTTGCAGAGAAGCTTTAACTGAGCGAATGGAAGGAGAGCTTGTTGTTCTTAAGACAAGTGTGTGCCTAAGAGCATTTTGGCACAGTAAAAGGAAAAATATATAGCCAAAGCAAAGGCTTTAAAGAAAATCAGTCTCTGCAGTCACTACTCTGCATTCTGTACAGCAATCGGTGTTTGGCAATGGATGGAGCACAGTGACTGTATCATCTCCTCTTTTCCCATGCCTGTTACCCATGCACACCCCTCACACCAGTACACTTGATAGTTCCTGGGGCCCTTTACCAACATACTTCCTCCTTCTGGTACAGGACAGTTCCTGGGTGCCCCCACTCTGGGTGAGTGCGAATGGAAAGAGATCCAAAGAGCATCAGGACATTTCTGTATCATGTGGCATTAAAATTGGATGGTTTGTTAATGGGGAACGATGGCAAGAAGGGGAGAAATCTGGGGTGAACTTGAAGCAGCAGTAACTGGCTGCAAGGCAGCGGGTAGCGGGGGGAGGACGGGCGGCTGGGCCAGCACTCAGTGATGCGAAGGGTGGCTGGATGGATGTGGCACTCACCCAGCCTGCTCCCACCTTGTGCAGCTGCTGCTGCTGCTCGGGGCTCCTGCACTGAAACACACGGCCTGGGGGGGAGGGAAAATGGTGGTGTTGAAGCAACTGCCAGGGCAAGGGAGAGATGAATACTTCATTTGTTCCAGGGTCTGAAATAGCTCTTGGCAGTCTGCAGTGTGAGAGTCACGTTGTGAGGGGGAGGAGGTGGGTGCCAATTTGTCAGCAAAGCCGCTTATACGCATCAAAGTTACACCAAAGATTTACGGGTGTCTGCATGGCCCTTCCAGCATCCAGATACTGCTCCAGGTAGGTGAACCTCACACTCTGGAATGATAACAAAGCTCAGCTGTGGTCACTCCACTTGGCCTGTCCTGGGAGCACTGCTGTCCTCATGCTTTCAAGGTCCAGGAGTTGAAAGCTGCTCAGGGGATCCCATCGCCCTGGATATTTAGTTGCAGTTGGCCATTAACTGCCTTTTAAAACATCAGCCAGAGGGTTAAGGGACAGAGCACAGCCAGGGAAGAGACCCAGGGCACAGCCAAGGCTGGGGCCTGATCTCTGGTCTTTACAGAGATGGCACATGGTTCATATAGAGGCAAGTCTCTGAGAGGCCATCATCCACATTTCATTTTCATGTTTGTTTAATCTGTTTTGATTAATGCTCTAGTGAAAGGCACAAAGCACCGACCAGCAGGACAGAGGTACTAGATTTTGGATGTTTTGGTCTCAAACCGACATTATTTCCAAGCAAGAAGGACCAAAATGAACCCAACAAACTCGCACAGTGTTATCTGGATAAATACTGATGGCCACCTGTGCCAGCTTTCACAGGCACACACACATCCTCATCCCACTCAGCTGCGCCCAGGTATCGCTGTCCCTGTGTGGGCAGCTTAGCCAAGGGCTGACTGCAACTGTGGAAGAGTCATGAGCCCTTGGTTGTGCTCCTGAGCAGGCTGGAGCCAGCTCTGATCATGCAGATAGCTCCAAAGTGTGCATGTGTGGGAAGTGCCATATGTGTACGACCCAGGAGACCCAAATGCACGCTTCCAGTTCTGCAGACTCTGAACAACTCTGCTGTGTTGCAAATGAAGTACATGGACGGTGTTTAATAAGCTTAGCTGAACCAGATTGGTTTTAAAACATTTTAAACCGATTAAACTGGGCCATGTGATGTGGTTAGCCCTTCAGGTGGAGGTGAGACCTGAAATGATTATTTTGTCTCTCAGGTCAGAGCTCCCCAGTGCCTAAACTGCTGTGGCCAAACTCCTCCAGGAACATACAAAGCAAAGTGTCAGCAACCTCCCAGCAAATATTTCTAACCCTGCTCATTTTGTATTGATTCTGGTACTCAGAGAGCAGGGAAAAGACAACTTAATCTGATAAACGTGTTAGAAACCACAGGGGAAAACTGTGCAATGCAAATTAAACTTCATTGGTCAGGTCTCTGAATTCTTTTGCCTTTGGTAATGTCTCTGTACAGACGTGAAAGTGCTAAATGTGTGTCTGTGTTCTGACCCAATTCAGCCTGGTTCTGTGACCAAATGGGGTGGGGGAACCAATGGACCCACACCCTGAAATAGGGGCAAGGGGAGTAGGAAGATGGGACTAAACACTAAACAGTGGGACCGAGCTAAAATAGAAATCTAAGTCACTAAATAGGATAGTGGAATGCAAGATAATGCAGTATAACACGATATAATTGGAATTCAAGATAGTAAAACCTATTTCCAGGTCTAGTAGCTAGGTGCAGACATATTAGAGTAGTAAATAATACCCGTAATCATCCAAATGTTTTAAACACTGTTTAGTCTAATACAGTGCATTTAATTTTCATGTCATTATATACAAAACAGAGGCATGTCTGTGAATTTTGATACTGAAGGTTCCTAAAGCTCACGTTGGAGCAGGAGCTCCTCTGTAGGGGGGAGGGTGAGGATTACTCTGCTTAGGAGGAGGCTAATGCCAGGCAGCTGAAGAGGCATAAAACAGCTAGGCAGCAAGGCTATGTGTGGAAAGAAGTATTGCATTACTGGAATTAAATGGTTTATGGAAGGAATAAGCATTTGATATTATTCACTCAGATACTACAGCAGAATGAGAGTACAGCAAGCTGCAGCCAGCACTGTAAGGGGAACTTTTAATGCCTTTTCACTTAGAGTAAGTGAGATGCTGTTTCCCAAGTGCTGGCCTGGCAGATCTCCAGAGTTTTGCCAGTCCTTTAATTTGTTGCACGTCAGCTAGACTCCCACCGCCTTAGCTGGCTGCTCACTATCTGCTCACAGGACTGACCCCTCTGCCTCTCTTCCAATGGCAAGAACTGGGCATTTACTTTATCAGCAGGAAGATGTACTCTGTCCTGGGAGCTGCAATGCTCCCAGGGTTTGGGCTGTGCAGCGACCTGCCCTAGAAAACTACTGATCTCACATTACTCCTTTGGTCAGGGAACCCTGGAGCACGTACTGACAGCAGCAGGTATTCTCTGAGAAGTACGCAGATCAAGGTAAAGCAGAGAGGAAACCACAGGCTGGGAATATCCAGGCCCGTCTGCTTCCTGAGATCTCACCAGAAAAGTGTCCTTAGTATGTCAGGAGTTAGAAGCAGGTGCAATACTTTTGCAGAATCACTTTGGAGTTTTTACACCTCCTGCTCCCTTCTGTAACACAACTTTTGAAACACTGAAACTCTTTTCCTTAGCTCAGTTACTGCAGTTGGAAGAGGCAAATGGTGATGGACGGTGTCCTTGGGCACGTCTCAGCACAACACTTGAGCGAAGGTGAAGCACAGTATGAAGAGAGCTGCTGGGTTTCTGAGCTAGGATACCTCCTGATTCACTCCTAAAGATGTTCCCCACCTCCACACTGGATGCCAGCTTGGACAAGTACATCCTTTTCTCATCAATGTTGCATCATGCTGAAACACAGGGGCAAAGCACACTCCTGCTGCAAAACCAAGCAACTGCCATCCCAGCTGAGGCTGAAAACCCAAAATCATTATCTTTCAGGAACAACTGGCCCTCGGGCTGCTAGGAGGAGGGAGCGAGGAGCCTCAGCCCTGCACAGCTCCCACTGCAGATTTACTGGCCTCCTGTCTCATTTTAACAGAATGAAGCTGGGGGAGAGAAATACCACACATAAATTCGCACCATCAGTCATACAGGAGGAGAGAAAAAAAATGCAGTCGTCTCCAAGATTTATGAGCCCCCCTGAGCTACAGCTCAGAAAAACAAAGACACACACACACATACACACAAAGAGTGAAGGGAAACGTGATCCCACTTGCAGCTTTATTCCTTTATCATGTTGCCTGACAGAGACCTGGACCGGGGCTGCACAAAAAGGAAGTGTACAGAAGGTGTGGCTGCAAACAGCAGAGAAACAGCCCCTGATTAGTAATGTGCATTTTACATTTGCTTGGCATTTTTTCTTCTCGATGGTCTGCAAGCACCACAGAAATCTTCCAGGCCCCCTTATGACCTGAGAGAAAGGGGGACAAACCAAGCTCTGCCATGCCAGTCATCAGATCTGCTGCAAACTCACCTAGTGTGAGCTGGGACCACGGTGCACCCACTGCTATTTATGCCTTCCCTATTCCCAGGCATGCACCCATGCCAATGCTCGCTGTGCACATCTTATTTCACCTGCAGATCTTCTGCAACTTTCAGGAGAGCTGTGCTTTAGTAAGGAAGAAGTCTCTGGACCTGTATCCTCACACACCTCTTCCTATTCTGCATACCTTGCTATATAAAGAAATCAGATCCGTTTGGGCATTCAAAAGTGAAGGTACCAAACAACACCATTTTTACAAAAAAAGCCTTTTTGTGGAATGTACTGTCTGTCACAGAGGCAGCGAATGGTACATCAGTAAACGATACACTTAAAACAGTCTAAATCAAGTGAACATGACAAGAGCTTATCATCAATGATCAATCACACTGCTTGTTGCTACATTCCACCCAGCTCCTTACAATATTATATCATCTACGTAAGCTGCAGTGTGACAGGAACACTCCCCTTACCTGTGCACAGCACCAGCACACCTCCAGGCCCAGACCTGGGCTCTGACCACTGGGGAGCACTGCTGCTGCTCTCCTGCTTGCAGCAGTTAAAGCAAAGGAAACTTAATGCAAATTAATAAATTCAATTAGGATTTCCCTGTCAGTGGGCAAAGAAAGTGATGTAGCACAAAGCCTGCAGCAGAACTTGGAAACTGAACTGGGATCTCCTACGTGTCAGCTGAGATAATGTTATTAACACTCGTTTATGGCACTAATTTACTAAATGCTATTTTAACTGCTAATTAAAGTCCTTCTACCACTTCTGCACCTCACTCCTGCACCTTTCTGGCCAGGTTCAAAACCACAGACAGTCCTTAAGCTCAGAATCAGATGTCCTAAGCCTGTTTTAACCACTAACAAAATCCATCTGATGAATGGCTGGGGAATGCACACCTAAGTATCTAAAGGCAGGGATGGTTCAAAGAGGCAGTCCAAAAGTTTTCCTGCCTCCAGTGCAGGCAGCTCAGCTTCCTACGAGAAACAGATCCGTGCACGGGAGCTGTGCACCAACCCACAGGATGGCTCCTCTTGCTTGGTAACAGATACTGCCTCACATGGAACTTTTTCAGGAGGATGAACGGGCTGGGGGAACACTGACCCACTCCCTCAGTGTCTGTGGGATGATGTATTTGTGCCTCATCACCACACCTGTTGTTATGGAGCTCAAATGTGCATTGGAAACACAGTCCAAACTTCGCTCCAAATAGATCTCATGCAGTCCAAATCCTCCAGCCTCTTACCTCCCCGAGCTTTTGTGCTGCACTTTCTGTGCAATTACATGCTAAATATCTGTCTGTCAATATGCTGGATCCCCTCAATTTGTATGACACGCTTTAACGCAGGCCTAGCCAAGCCTAATGGAATGACAGCTATGCCCTCCAACCATAGACCGAGTGCTGCTGGGAGTCTGCCCGGCTCTGCAAGGAGCAGGAGAGGTGGGAAGAGGGAAAACACAACGCCACCACTTAGCTGCTATGCGTGGACCCCTCTTTCTTACAGAAAAAATGCTGCTTTCTTCCTGGTTGTTGGCTCTTAATGAAAAATCAGTGGATGCCATATCGTGCATGTTACCTTGCACCAAGCGAGGACACAGCATCTGTCACGGGTGGTTTGCCATCAGGTGTGAACCTGTGTAGCTCTCCCTGAATTTCACTGGGCACTGCTGGTTTCCAGCAGCTGAAAATTAGATCCCTCCGTCTTTGCACTGATGCCACATTATGGGTGTTTTAGTCATGCACACCAGGGAACAGCCAAAGCAGAACAAAAAATTCTCTCCAAGCTTGTTTTTGTCTTCATGTTCAAAACAGCTGGTAAGATCCTTAGAAATGACCAAATCCATCATTCTCTGTTAGGAAACAAGAAAAAAGGTTCGGAGCAAACTGCTTAACAACCAGAGAGAATTCTATTTACTCAAAACCTGGGTGCAGGGGGAGGGAGAGCACAATGCAGCCCAACTGCACGCTGTCGGAGCAGAACAAAAACCGACGAGGGGGACACGGCACTAAAAGTAATGATTTTTCAGCCAGCAGCCAGACAGCCGTCTAATCCCATCTGAATAGAGACATCACTTGAATAGCACCTGTCAATGTGACTGCTGATGTCGATTCCAGCTGGACAGGTCTCACACAGCCAAAAAAACATACCTCAATACTATGCTTCCTAAAAGCTTTTTTTTCTCTTGTTTTCTTTCCTCCACTCTTATTGTCTCTACTCTAACCTAAGATTGCTTTTTTTAAGTTACATTTAAAATGCTAAATGAAATCCACATGTTAACAACCCTGGCATTTCAAAGGACTGCGCTGGTGCTTGGTCACAACGGTGTTTTGTAGCTGGGCTGTGGGGCCACTCTCTAATGAGATGTTTCACAACTTTGATGGTACTGCACCTCTTTGTTACACATAGAGGTTGTTAATTTTCTTTTTACCATTAGAACTGTTTAATAACTGTCTCTGTAGTTACACCACTTCTTTTGCCTGAATAAGAGATTCAGGTAGTCTGCATCTCCCACTGAGTGATGTCTTAAAGGAAGCCCTACAGTTGTTGCCAAGATGGGTAAAAGTTTGTTTGTTTGTTTTAGTTTTGTCTTAAATATATGCCAGTGCTTCCTAACTTGCATTTATGGATGGGAAGAAAATAAATCAAATGAATAGAAGCCAATTCCTGCCTCCTGCAAGGAGCTCTCAGCCTTTCTGCCTGCCCCCCTCTCCCTGCCTGGCAATCCACTGCCTTCTGCGTGTGCCCAGCCCTACACCACAGATACAGTGGTTCTGGGGTTCCTTCCCCAGACAGAGCAGTGCATGTTGTCATGCTACAGCAAGACAAGCTGCAAGAAGCAACGCACAGCTGGATTTGTACTGCATGTATCTGCCAGTGTGTGCCAGGCCTGACCAGCTGTCCAGTCTTGTAAGGGGAGTTTCTTTCAAAACTCTTCATCCAGGCCTAATGTCCTGTCAAGTAGCTGATATGCTTTGTTGCGTGCTTTAGCAATGACTGCAACACGAGCATGCAATCGAGCATCTCGGGCAAAGTATGGCAGAGCCGGACCAGGAAACACGAGCTCAGTCCTCCTGCTCCCTTGTAGTTATTTTTATAGCCTTGGAACAAAGTTGTTCTGTTAGTTAGCTACTGCAGGGCACCAAGGATGCTTGGCTTAGTGATTTATGTGACCTTTTGCTCACTCTTCATAAGTTTATAACTATGTCTATAGACAAGAATAATCCAAAACAATCTGCTTTGCTTCATGATGGTAAGAACCTTAGAAAAGCACTCCCAGGAAGCAGCACTGCTTCAGAAGTGCCAGCACTGCATCTTTTGGTCTTCTTCCTTCCCCCTCAAAAGTTGATTGCTGAATTTTTTATTGTAATTCCTTTGGATTTGGACTATTGTTGCCAATTTGAATTCTGGAACTACAAATCACCTGAGAAACAGAAGCAAGGCCATGGGCAAGAATTTAAACTTGGCATTCAAAGCATCTGGACACTCGGGCAACCACTCTCAAGGGACAGCAAATGAAGGTGATCGAGGCTAAAATGCGCCAAAATGAGAACACTGAAAAAGAAAACTGAAACGTGGTTCAAAAAGGCTGAGCAGTCTGATTTTTATAGAGGAATGAAATGAGGTACCATGGTTTTTCCTGGAGCTTCCCAAACTTGGACCCTGGGCACTGTCCCACATTTTAAGCACATCTACTGAAACACAGAAAACACCTTTGCTCTGTACTAAACGAGGCGAAATTAATACCTGAGCTAATGCTGGCAGATGTTTAGCATTTATAACAGTTAAGGCAAAACAGCCCAGTCCAGTAGGCTTTCCAAATTCTCAGAAGCAAAACATCTCAAAACACATCAAAGTCAGAAGTCCTTGGTGTGGTCTCAGTGGAGAGATTTTTGTTTTAGAGTTGGCTTTGTGATTTTGGGGTTTTTTTTCAAGGTCTGAATAATGATGCAAAATCTGATGAGAATTAAGACAGTAAAGGAGCCTACAAAATCCTTTGGTTACACAGCAACAGAAGGGGGGTCTCCAGAGAAGGAAATTTCATCCGGCTGCTTTGCTGACAGGAGAAAGCTCAGAGTGATAAAAGAGATCCTGCCACTTGCTCTGAGAAACCCAAGCAAAACCCTGCGCTGATACGTCTCTGCTGACACCTGCTCCAGCTGGTCCATAGCAGTTTGACACGGCTGGAGGGCTGATGGCAGAAAGGGAGGTGGGCTGGGTCCTGAGAGCAACCGTGACATTTCATGTGTCTGATCTGGCTCTTTGCTGCTGCGAAAGCTGAAAATGAAAAAGCCCAAACGTTTGGGCAACGATTCTCTCCCGCTGCCAAGGCAGAGCATGCCTCTGACACATTATAGCCGAGCTAGTTTTCCCTTTCCTTGTTTCCAGTCTCAAGTACCTTGCTTTCTTCAACATCTCCTGCTATGCAGACTACAATTCCCCTCTCTGCTGCCGTGCTGTATTCTACCCCTGCAGCCTTTCCTCCCTGCTGTTCCTCCCCCACTGTAATTTCATTTCTTAGTACAGTGTTGCTAGACGTTTATTTCTTTCACTTTTTCAGTATCACACAAATCAACCCTTTCATTTCCTTGTACTCTGTGCACTTTTATCTGTACAGGAGAACATGGCGCTGTTTGTCACTCTCCAGCCTGCCCGCTACTTTGCTTGAGTCAGCACAACCAGCACACGGCAGGATCTCCTGTCCCTGGCTCACAGCCACACAGCCGGGAGGGCAGGGGACAACGAGCCATGTGCCTCCAGGTTTTTCTGTGACTGTTAGCATTTGAAGCTACCGTGCATCTCAGCTCTTGTCTGGGAGCAGAATATTATAATGGTCTGAATGGAATTGGAAGGCTGGTTTTTCAATCACACCTACTAACAATGCTTTTGTTTCTGGACTGAAGGAGTGTTTAGTCTATTTAGCCTTTGTAATTCATGAACTAATAAATAAACAGGCACCGACTGTGTTGTTCTTTCCTCCCCTCATAAATACATCACCCTGATACGTGTTATCTGCTGCAAACACCGGCCAATTTGCTCTTCCTCTGGAGATAAGACGAAGCATCGGTTTGCAGTGAAGATGAACAGCAGACCAGGTTACCTGGTGTCGGGTTGCAGGTCTACCTGCCGCACTTCTCCAGTGCCCTGCTGCTGGGCTGATCCGGTGCTTCAGAAAAGCGGTGGGGTGAGGCTGAATGTGGCATTTCCGTTCTCTGAAGACAGAGGCTGTGCACAGTGAGGGCTGCGTTGTGCCCTCTCTTCCCAAAGGAGGAACCTGCATTTGGCCTGGGAGCTGGTGCTGGGGCATTCCCTAGTGATATTTTTCCATGTTACAACAACACTTCCCAAAAACCAATTTATTTCTGCAACAAAATGGTTCAGGCCAGCCTGTAATCACTGGGAAAAAAAAAGAAAAAAAAGAAAAAAAAAAAATGCAAGAGCAAAAAATGATGAAAGATTACACACTGAACAAAAAAAAAATTCAAATCCATTCTGATGCTGTTTCCTGAGGGCTGTGCCAGATGGAAGTCAGTCAGCTATGAGAAGAACTTGGAGAATGCTCATCCTGTCTTTGGCCGAATGACGGTGAGCAACTGGAAGTTCCATCCCACCAATACGAAGAGCAGCAAGATGCAGCTCATAAATTACAACCTGCTCCTGCCATCAGGCATGAGTTACCAACCTGTAATTTTGCACAGATTATGTCAAAGTCGTGGGAAACACAAGTCTGTCCTAAGCTCTCAAAATCTTTGAAGCTTTGTATTCATTTGAGCTTTCTTCTCTCTTCCTTGCTGTGCAGTACGCTTTGCCTTTTATCTTTTTCCAGATCATTTTAACATCACACAGAACATTTCCTTGAATGCCCTGTGCTCCGTGTTGTGCCATTGCTGGTGATACAGGTAATAATGCATGTCCCCATGGGGCCAAGGCAGTGCCAGCCACACTCTTATCTCTAATCCAGAGCTCCACTGCACACAGCAGCACAAGGCTTGTGGTCTACGCACCATAAGACACACCTGTACTTACATCTGCAACATGGATTTTCATCTGCTCTGCAAAGTGAATTAAATTAGCTTACAGAAGTTTTTAATGTAAAGTTTGGCCAAATCCAAACCCTCAACTTTTTTTGAGTATCAGGTGACCAAGTTCTTGAAACACGAATTTCAGCAACGGTTCTTCTTCATCCTGCTTTCACAGCCTAATTCGGTATATGCAAATGTTCACTAACAGATGTAATGAATTGACTCTCAATGTGATTAAAAGATCTTTCAGTGCTTCCCTGTTGCCTGTCTCCATCTGATTTGCCTCTGCATTTTTCCTTCTTGGCCACTACATCTGTCCAGACCTCTTCCATAGGCACAGCCTGAGCCTGTCCGGGTCATTCCCCAGGGACCCAGAACCCACAGGAGTGAGTGGCCCATGTCCAGTGAGCCATGGTTTCACACGGCCACTCTTAATTTTGGAGGCCCCACACTTCTCTGCTCTGGGTGTCACAGCCCTGTGTATCTGTACGTGTACATTAGGAAGGGATTTGCCCTTTGGTGGCCTTGGCAGAGTCCCAAACCCTGGCCTACTGCAGAGTGTGATAAATAGGCTGTGCTCGGAGCAGGGCTGTGGAGCCCAGGAGAGGATAAATGAATCCTCTCCTCAAAGGCAGTGCAACAGCTGCTGGGCTTATTCTTCATTTACCACTGCTGGGGGGTCTTGAGCCCACTGCCTCCACGCAGCACTCACACTCCCCTCCCACAGGAGGTGTTGCGCTGTGCTCCAGGAGCTGTAGCCAGCAGCTCCATCACTCCGTCACCCCCAGGCATCTCTCAGTTCTGCGGCACGCCGCACAAAGTTAACACTCCACACAGCTTCTGCCTTGCCTGTGAGAGCAACCCTGCTTGTACACATGCAGAGGACCTTGCTGATTAGTGCAGGCTGCTCATCTTCTGTGCTGTTCCTGGCATTGCCAGCTGGCACTGCTGTGGCCCCCGAGATGGCAGTAGTGCCATGGCGAGACAGCGTTAGCATAGGGAACAGTCTCACAAGAACAGACCAGCCTCCCTGGAGTTCAGAAACAGCCCGGGGAAACGGCAGCCCCCGGAGGTGTACAGGGCACAGCCTGTCTGTCCTCCCTCCTTGGGTGACACAGAGCATTCCTTTGCTGAATTTTCTTCCCAAAGGAGGGAGGGTGCTGATGTTGGGTGAGGGTTTAGGGTCTGGCTCTTCAAATTCCAGGAAAACGGCCACCCTCATAACACAAAACAGCTGGTGTGTTTATAGTAAACATAAATGATAACTGGGTGGCCTTTGAAGCCACCATGTCCATTGCTGGTAATTACGGACAAGTGGATACAGCAAGGATGATCCAGAGCACTTGTTTAACATTCAGACATAATTATGGCCATTATCAAATTTCTGCCCCCTCAGCAAACGGGGGGATGGAGTCAGCCCTCCAATACCATAGGCAGAAACAGACAAGGAAGGGTTTCTTCCCTGGCTAACTCACACTAGACAAAATTCCTGAGTACCACCTGGCGCAGCGAATGGAGTCGCCTTTGCTGCAATGGAGGCAGGTGATGATGGAAGGCCCCCTGGGCACCCCAGCCAAATGGATTCAACACTGCGGCCTCCCACAGAGCTGGCCTGGCCCCTGTCCCTTGGGTCCAGGAGACAGGGTAGTTCAAACGCCAATTACACCTCTTGGAATGTCATTTCTTGAGCGAGGGGTGAGGGCATCAGTGACAATACTAATTGCAAAGAGGCATCCCTTGTGTGTGTGTTGAGAGGGAAGCCTTACCCCCCACAGTGCCATCCCATTCCACCCATCCTTTGTGAAGGATATCCCCTCTTCCAAACACTGCAGTTCTGTGGCAGAGGGAAATACCTAGTTTGCAAAGGGTTATTCCAAACACCGGAGCTGATGAAAAACGTAGCTACACAAAGCCTTTACAGTGAGAACCTGATCCACAGGGAGAATTACCAAACAAAATTTACCCAGGTATGTCAGTGAGAAGGCATAGAGGACGGGATGGATTTTAGTAGAAGGAAACAACTGAATAGACCTTTTCAAAGGCAGCAACCTAATGTTGTAGCTTTATGTACGTTAGCCACAAGGCATATTTATGTTTGTAGATAAAACTGCATGATTATAGAGCATCCAAAAATTCTCCAGAAGTTGACAGAAGCTGTAGATCACAAATCACAGAATTGCAGGGTTGGAAGGGACCTCAAGAGAGAGCTAACGCAGGCTCCCACAACGGGGACAGTAGGTTACACAGATAGGTGTCCAGCTGGGTCTTGAATATATCCATGGAAAGCAAGTGGCAGCATGTGGCAGAAGAGAAATATGCTCCAGAGCCTGCTGAAGTGAGCTCCTTTCCGGTGACACTTTGGCACACAGAGCATCACAGCTGGATTTTCTACTCGCTTCCTAATGCAGCTGCCTTTAGCAGGCTGAAGCAAAAGACAAACAGTACATCATCCATTGCTAAGAGTACCTCTGTACATTCTTTCCAGCTAAGCCAAACATTTACCTGCAACTTGAGCCAATTCCTGCTGAAGATGTACCAATAGGGAAGGGCTGGTTCAGCAGGAGACAGGCAAATGCATGCTAGGGTGCCAGGTTCCCATGTGGGCGGCTCTGAACAATCTCTAGCCCAATATTTACCTTCTTGAAGAGAGCAGGGCCAGCCACCCTGCAGCACCTGGCAGCGGGGCAAAGCCTGCGTGAGCTGCTTCCTCTGCTTTGTTGTGAAAGAGGAAGGGGAGCAGCTGATTATTTTTTCTCTCTGGCTGTATCACAGAAGTAATCAAACAGTTGTTGAAAGTTGGGAAGGACGGTGTTGGAGCAGGAGAGGGAGAAAGGACCATGTGTTAACCTAAGCGATAAGCTTTGCCCAGCCACAGCTCAGCCTGCCTCGCAGGTGGCATGATGGGCATGCAGGGTTTGTTCTTAGCAGTTCACCTGCTGCTGGCTTTTATCACGTTTATTCAGTTATCCTGTTTACCTGTGAGGCCTGTTGTCATCACCTCCGTGCCGCAGGGCAGGTCTCAAGTGCGCAGCGGTCTGCAGAGCACACGTGGCACAGCCACCACCAGCGCCAGGAGCTCCTCCTTCCCTCCGTTTATGAAAATTGCTTCCTTTGCTGATGGTGATAAATGCAGGCAAACAAACACCGCTCAGCCTGTTAAGCTTCTCTTTCTCCTCAGGACTCGAATTGCGTGGAGGACTCAAAGCATTATAAACAGACTTAATTTCCGGTAATGAAGCTGGAATAGACGTGAGCAGTTCTGAGTACCACGTGATGACAGGTTCTGTTATAGTACTATTGGATCAATGCAGGTACTAAGCATGGCCACTGTTTTCAGGTGGAAGTCGCAAAAAGGCCATTTCCCATCCTGGGAACATCCGTTTTCAGATGTAAATGTCCAGTTGAGCCAATTACAATTCCACAGGATTTTTGGACTGCTATCTCAATTACATCCACAACACAGAGCCCATTGGAGACTCCATAACAGGAGATGGCATCCCACCTAACCCAGTTCTGCATATTTTCTGCAGATGGAAGCATAATTGAGCAGAAGTAATGCCAGATTTGTAAAGAAGCACCAGAGAGGAATAAAATAGACCATGGCAAGGACTGGGACTGTTTAGCACTGTGTCCTTAGGAAGATTAACTAAAACACAAAGCATCATTCTGTAGCGTGAAGACATCATCTGCCCCCTTGGTATTCACCCCCAGGACAGCACAGCCACAGTCCCCCTTTGCATTTATTATGCCAGATGAAACAAGCCAAATGGTACACGTTTCTGATCATTTCAGAAGGCGTTCTCTTTACCAACGGCAGTCTGTATCAACCTCTGTGGAGAATGGTTCAACCAACACTGAACACAGCAGTGGAGGTGGGATTTCCCAGGTCTCCTAGATGTCAGTGACACTTAGCACTGCTAGGAACGGCTTTGCAGATGCACCCAGGATAGCAGTTGCCCTGCTCACCGTGGCACCACGTTACTGAATTTCTTACCTTGAGCAGCTCGTGTTCACTGCCAGCTTTATGACTGCAGCAGCAGGTCAGCTGCAGCACATGGAGAGGTGGGCACACCGGGACCTGCCATCGCGTAATTAACAGAGGGACGCGGCAGCACCACCAAGGGCAGGCTTTCAGAGCTCCGTCTCTAAGCAGTATTGCTAATGGTAGCTCCACCTACATTCACACTTTTCTCTACAGTAGGTACTTCTCCCTTTCTGCTCTTGGTTCTTGTGCAACAGTGGCGAGCTCTCAGACCTCCCGCTAAATGCACAGCCCTGTGGCCAGCCTAGACCACAGCTGCTCGGCCATGCTCAGGGCTAACAGCACGCAGCTGCTGAGTGCAGAGTCAGCCTCTGAGAGCCCTGCCATGGGCTTTAGTGGGATTTACTGCACTGAAACGCAGAAAATTTCGTTGCCTTTAGGATTAGTCTCTTTGTTTGCACTTAGAGCAGGACAAACTGTGTGTGCGTGCTTCACTGTGCAAGGTGCTCTGTCCTTCGGTTATCACCACCAGGAACTTCTGTCTGTAGGAGATGCACAGTTTTAATTCCTTCATTCAACACTCACTGCATCTGGTGGTTTCCAAATGCTATTGGAGCAAAGACCAATTTTATGACAAGTAACCTAGCCTGGCTAAATGTGTACTGATTATGGATTGACCACTATGGACTGACACACCCCAATGCAGGCCAACACCACTATGGTACAGGATTTTTATAATGTTCTTTGAACTAGAAAGTAATCTTGTCATTTGGGTTATTTCAAGTTTCCATTATAAACAGTGAATAACAAGAATGAAGCAAGGTAGCTGTGGAAACTGCATGAGCAATGCAGCCCTCGCTCTCCACTGCGGCCACCAGAAACTCTCCAGGGAGCCCAGCTGCACTGACAAGTAGCGTCCCGCAAGAATAACAGATAAACACACACGCTTTCCATGTCACTGGATGCTATATTTCTTCTGATGAGAACCATCCATTTTCTTCTGTCCTCCTCTGTGTCACATTAGTGAGGTTTTATAAAGCAAGGCAGGGAACAGGTTTATGGACTCCTAACTGCACTGCACAGCACCCAGATTTGTTCGTATTGGTTACAAATGACCTCAAGGTCTTCCGTTATAGGCTAATGTCTGCAGCTTTCTGACCTCCAGATGTGCTGGAGGAAGAGCCGCAGTAAATCAGAGCAGCACTTCAACGCAGAGGAAAGAAGTCTCTATTTGCCAGTGGGAGAGGAAGGATTCTGGCTGGGCTGCTGAAGGGGAATGTGCTCTCAGCTGCTCAAAAAACTCTGCAGGCAGAAGTGAACTTTGTATTTGCATTTGTCAGTGAAGGACTGTTGCGGTGAAGCAGGAGCACAGTAAGCCTGGCTGCAGTCCTCCTTCCACGTAGGCAGGCAGGAGAAAGCACAATTCACTTCACATGGCGGGTCCTGTGAACGCAGGCTAACTTCTGCAGCTGACTGGTACAAGCATGGGCTACGGCAAATACTACTGAAAGATACCAGTGTGTGTTCATCTGCCTTAAGTCACTGCTGATGTCACTAGAGCCTGAAGAGAAGTTACTGAACTCGCAGCATGGAAGACACCAGCTTGTTCGGGCTGCCCTCACCAGTGGTTTTCGGGACGCCATCTGAGGACCAGTCTCTGCAGTGGTGAGAATGGCCAATGTAATGACTGCTGTAAAGAGAAGTTCTCTTCGGAAATTTTTGATGGCAAGGTAGAATCCAGAAGTGGAGACTGACTGTCTTTGCAAGCCATGTGGAGATGTCTATGCAGGCCAATTTAATACCTTTATCTGAAAGATGTCTGGTCTCGTACACCTGCTCTGTCATGAAGCAAATCTGTACTTTAGAGGCCTGCACTAAGGTCTATAGTCAATCCTTACCACTCTTCTTACCAGAAGGATATGAAAAGTCTACATGGTCCTAGAGGAAATGAGTCGTAGCAGAGTCAAACTGAGGATGCCATTACGTACCTTGTGCACCGCAGCATGCAGGATTACAGGAGGAAGCAATAACGTAACCGCAAAACACCACGGTTGCAAATCGTCTCAACCACAAGCAGTTCTCCTCAGGAGGGTGGAAAGAAAATTTACCACATCCTCTCTGCAGACAAGCGGAGCCCCAGGAGAGGGTATGGAGCAGGAAGAGCATGTTGCAGAGCAGAGCTCCTCTCTGCAGGACCTGCAGTCAGTGGGGGATTTCAAAACCTGTAACAAGCAACTCCTGGGGAGCTGGAAATGAGAAAGCAGCCGATCAGCTTGATCAGCTCTGGAGAGGACTTCAAAATACAGCACCCCATCTACATCCCTCATCTTGGGAGGAAGAACAACATCCAACCAAAAACAACCCAAAAACAACAGAGCAGAAAAAGGAGCACAAGGACTTTCAGTGTAATCAAATGCATCGTGTACCTATAAAGTATTCCGATTTATCATACATGTCTATAAAATGGTCACTTTGTGTTGTTTGTTTTTTTTTTACTTCTGCCCTTCGTAAGATATAATACAGTTTTACTCTCCCAGAGCTGTTTCTTGGCTCCCTTGGTTCCAGCACAGTGGTATCACAGATGGGCTGCAGTAAGAACTTAACTTGATCTGGCTGATCTTGTCAATGGCCAAACTAGCATTATTCCCTGTTGTATCAAGACTAACTCTTCAGGGGAAGAAGGATGTAATATCCAGCAATAGGTGAGGCTCTGTCCTTGAGGATAGTATCAGAAACAATATCTTTTTTGAACAGAGATGAAGTCCAAGACATGCAAGACCCAGAGCCAGTGGTGAAGCGTTACATCCTGGTCACAACTTGCCAGGTAACCTGGAGACATTTTTTGTGCTTTATATGCTTTCACTCCAGCAAGGAGTTTTTTGTTCAGCTACAGTCAGAGACAGGCCCAGACAGAAACCTCATAATTGCAGAATGACAAATCTTGGAAATGTCTACAGATGCATTCAAACTTCACAATTCTGGCCCAAGTTTCATCTACATAAGGACCAGTAATTTTTAACATGCAGATTAGAGGCTCAAGCAACCCCAGAACTGAGACACGGCTGAAATAGCAGCATGTCTGTATACAAGCAATAAAGCACAGCATCAGTGTGGGGCTGGAAGCCTGGATCCCAAGCCAGCCTGGTCAGAGCAAATGTGACAGCCCACCTCTCAGCATCTCTGTTTCAGTGCTTGTTTGCTCCTCGCTTGGTGTTTCAAAAGTACCAAGTCACAAGATCCAGCCCTGCCAATTCTGTCACATTTCACTTGACAACTGTCCCTCTTCCACTCTGTGATAACGACTTTGAAATTCACTTGGTGTTGCAGTTTCCTTCCTGTTTCTCTCAACAGCTTCACAAACGATTGTCAACACAAGCACAGCAATAGCTGATAGACAATAGTCCATCAGCAGCAGATAAGCACGAAGTGCACAGGAGCCAGTGTCACAGGGTGATTCCCGAACACAGATTTGCGTGCATTAAAAATTGTATAGAATAAATAATTTCAGTGGAAAACGGGAGTCAGAATTCTGTTCTTTTGGTTACAGGTTCTGAATGTTGTGCTGATCAATGCACTGAAGTTATGCAGACAGACCTTGCAAAATAGAAGTCTAAGACAGGCCGATCCCAGCTTTCCTAAAAGAGATAACTGATCTGTATCATGGCTGTCACCGTTGTCACAGTCACTGGGGGTTTCACCTTCTGCTGTGCCTGAAGGAAGCAGCAGGACCACAGCCCAGATCACTGTCCTAAATATCCATACAAACAATGTGACATTTGAGCCCCGAGCCAGAATCCTGTATGCGCATACACCACCAAACCCGTGCCTGATGACAGCTTACCTGAGTAAGACTTTTCCTACAGAATTATCATGTTCAAGAGGTTATTTATCTTTCAGTTTCTTATCTTCATCAGTGGAAAAATGGATTCAAATATTTCTCTAACAACAACAAAACAAAGAAAAATCCCCAAACAAATAGCAAAATAAGGCCCAAATAGAAACCCAGCATCTTGGAATTAGATACAAGTAATGCCAGTTTCATGTCATGACAGCTCAAAATCCCTGGGCTGCCCATTAAGACGCTGCCTGAAATAGCATAAAAGTGGCAACAGTTGTGTATCCAAGAGCAGCATTAGCAAGGCCATCACCACACGTGGCACAAAGGGCATCCTTGCTCTTCTCTGCCTCATCCTGTTCCCAGAGCACTGTTATAGGAGCGTTGGTTTAAAGTCAGAATCATTCAACAACCAGGTTTACAGCACGAGCAGTTGGGCAGAGAGGGTCGGGGGGAATGTGCACACCATGGCACCAAGCTGGTACAGCAGTGCCCAGCAAGGAGCCCAGCCAGCAGCTGGGGAAACCCTCCTGGACACAGCACGAGGAAGGCCGTGCCAAGGGACTCCCAAGGGACTCCTCCTTCCTTTCCGTAAGCCCTGCTTAAATCCCCTGCAAATGTCTTTTGTTCCTCCGTGTTGTTTTTAAGAAAGCAGCTTTCTTTCACAAGCACCCCTGTCAGTGAGCTGTGTCAGAACAACGCGTGGATGCCTACACAGGCACTGCCAGCACCAGAGGCGTGTCAACTTGTGCTAGAATCTTAAGGTCTCTAAAATAGGAATAAATGCAGTTCAAGTGTGCAAAGTAGCTTTTCTGTGTATAAGAATAGATTAAATTTGACAGCTCTGAAAACCTGATAGTGTCAGTGAAATCCTGCTACTGTGAAGGCAACCAATCTTTGCTTTCCCATAATACATCATTTAAAACCCTGTTTGCTGTTTTTACAGTTATTGTAAAAGTGAGAAAACTTCCAGATTCACACTTCTAGTATTTTCTTTTGCCACAGAGAATTTTACTGCAATTAGTCTGGTTTGTAATGGAAAACAGATGAAAGTACAAAGGAGATCAAAACCTTGCCGCATATCTAAGACATTTTTCATGCCATGCATCCCGAGAAGTTTTCCCAAAACCAACAACATTAAATTAAATGCTCAAATATTTCAACCAGACCCAATGAAAGCAGATCAAACTTAAATTTAAACAAGAAGTTAAAAGATTTTTCCTTCTCCTCACCTGCCAAGTCCTCAAAGTTCAGGGCTCTGTGTTTCTCTGTCAGCACTTAGCGGCAGAAACACCTTAGAGCCGAGAGGAGACATTTCCTCCTCACAGGCATTATTCATTATTTCTGAAGTGTCGACAATTGTCTTCAACACTGCACCGCGCATACAAACGGAGTCCCTGCCCCAGCGAATCCCAGTCAGAGCTGCTACCTTTGTTCTGCTTTGGTACATCGCCACAGATCTCTACAGGGCACCGCAGGAGCGCAGCCCACCTCGGACCAGCAGTTTTCCACTGGATTAAATAGGAGTTGAACCAGCCAAAGTTACAGGACTGGCCGCAGCAGGACAAAGCTGAATTCTTAGCACATGAGCAACCAGCAAAAGAATCAATTCTCATCAGTTTTGTTCTAAATTAGAAGTATGTTTCAGTGTTTTCACATGTAATACACCTTGAAACCATAAAGAGTTCCCCTTTACTCTTTGCTTTCAACCACAGCAGCACTGCAGCTCAGCCAGGTCATCTCTGAACCAAGGCAAACTGGCAGCTACAGTAACAGCTCCAACCGGTGGAAGTTGGTGAAAGTTCTGTGTTGTTTTCTGGAATTCTGTGCTAAGCTTTCTGCCAAGGCATTTCACACACTTCAAGAGAGCATTTTCTCTGACATTCTGAAAGTCCTCGAGTGTTCCTGCAGGTAGCATTCAAAATTTAATCCACGTTCACATTTCTGCAATTTCTGCACCTCCCAATGGTTGCACTCAGTTCCCATCCTGGCTTTTCCCTGGCTGTATCTTGTGGAAGAGCGAGCAGAGGCACACAGCCCTGTGCCCTGACACACACACCTGCTAATGCCCAACAGATCATAGAACACCACACAGAGATGCTGCCCTTCTGATTTATGCTCTAGATATGTTTTTGTCTACGTTCTCACGTAAGCCAAACTTTTAAACCTGCTCGTAGCTAATTATTGCTGTTCCAGCAGCATTTGGATCCACAAGTAAAACTCATTCCAGCCAGGAGCAGAATAGACATTACTGTTGTGTCTGGGGAGTGAAACGACTTAAAACCATAGCAAACCAAACTTGAGCATTAACACATCCAGATGTCACAAAAGCACCTCATGACAGCTTATGGCCTCACTGTGCCATAAACCAGGCTTTAAACCATACACAGTATGAAAAGACTCAGCAAACTACAGCTCCAAAAGGCATATTTCCCCCCAGTCCCCATCAGAACTCTTCTGGAGCCTTCTGGTATGGAAGGATGAGAAACTGCTTTCCTGTTCATCACACTTTGGTGATCTGCCCCGTTTCAGGCAAGACACAGCCATTAACTGCTATTAATATCCAGGCAAGGTGCTGGTTCCTCTCCTGTCCTCCAGTTTAGAAGTGCTTCTTGTCCACGATTGCAAGTAACATTTTCATCATGAGATTTGTTTGAACCACATTCAGTTTACTATTAAACATAAATGAACACCACAGAAATTTGCTATGGTAATTCTTACCTCCAATCCAAGCAAACTGTTCCATAATCTTTTTAAATAGAAAATGACACAATACTGTTTTCATTCTTGTTTTCCTATTTCATTGCTATTTCCAAAATTTCCAAAACAAACGTGCATGTACATTTAGAATTACAAAGTATCACATCTACTTCCTGGAAACACTGCTTGGGCATTTGATAGAGCATCTACTTGTCTACATCAAAATATTTACTGAAATTCCTGAACAAAATGTGTAATATTTATTAAAGTTTTAGCTTGTTCTCAACTTCCTTTTGTTTATTTGGAAAAGCATAACCTCTGTTGCCTTGTCTTTTGTCATATCACACTACTGATTCCATACCACATGCAGAGATAACAGGACCAGACACAATTCTCATCTGGGTTCAACGTATGACACAAGAGAATCTCTTTCCCTCCTCAAACTACCTACTTGCTTTGAAGGCACCGTGGACACAGGCCTGGTATCAAACAGGCTGTTTGGATAAGAAAGAGTTTTGGCCACACCTTTCAGAAGGGAATGGAGTGTTCCAAGGTGTATCGGATTCAGATTATCATGAAGATACCATGAAGATCATCTTCAAACTTCAGTTTTTAAATGCTTAAAGGATTCTGAGCACTCAGACTCAGAGAGCAACCTAAGTTCTATATGGAAGCTGCCTTAGGCTTGGTTCTGAGGAGCCATGGACGGAGTGGAAAGTCTCTGGGGAAAAGAGACGTACATAGTCTGCATTCTCACCCTCCAGAAATAACTTCTCGCTCCCTGCCTCCCTTTTACTGCCTCCTGCCTCCCACTCATTTATTTCCCATAAAGGTTGTTTCCAGACACAATTGATTTGAAACCTCAGATTATTCTGTTAAAATTGCTGACTTTGGAGCTGAGACCCCAAGCCAGATTGGGACAATCCCCTCAGGTCCTTTCTCCAACTAATTTATAGAAAGTTTTGTTGAGACAAGGAGTTATGGTCTGTAAAAGGCTTGCTGTCAGCCTCTCATAAAACCCTAGCACCCTGTCAGAGAAGGGCCAGAGCCTGGGAAGAAAGTTTCAGCAGTGATCAGCTGGTTTCCAGATGGGTGGCCTTCCGCGCACTGTCCAATCCCATGAGTCCAATAAACCATCCCCAATCTTGCACTTTGAAAAAACAAAGACACAAACCCTCCTCTACTCTCAGTTAGGGTTTTATAAACATGTTCCCAGTCTCTGTGTCAAGTTTTTCAAGGAGAAATTCATTCTGCTGCCTCTCCCTTTCGCTCTCTTTGCATGCACGTGGTGGGCCCTTTTGCTCCCGTTTCTCACTTTCATATGGGGTGGGAGGAGTTGTATCATGATTTACATCCTCCTGGGTTGTTTCATCAGAAATAAAGAAGGGGGAAAATAAGCCAGAAAGTTGAAGGATTGGCCTCCAAGGTATAAAACCACCCACATGAGGCAATGTTTGCTCTCAGTCTGGCATAAATTCTCTGCTGTTCTGTCCTCTACAGCTTAACAAACCAAAAAGCACATGATCAAATATGCAAACGGTTTGTCGGCAGTCAGAAAACAAAGCACTGCTGACTAATTGAGGATGCTGCCTTCGAAGCAGCACTGCACAGAACCGAAGTGCTACTGCTCAGAGGACCTGGATGTGTCTCAGCACTGAAAGCAAGTTCAGCTTTCATTTCAGACCTTGATTTTAGCTTGACTGACTTCTCAGTAGGGAAATCTCTGTGAGCATCTTCACAGCTAGTTAATCAGCTTCTGTGTCCATCTGTCTATATTAATTGCAGTGTGAATAATTTTCCCTGTATTTAGCTCAAATCCCCCTTTTACTTTCAGATCACTACTCTTACTGATATCTTCCACTTCAGCAGTGCCAGAATTTCATGTCTGACATTACCCTGAAGGGAACCAGGAATGGCTGTTGTGGTTTTGAGCCTGGTAGGCATCTCGAGAGCCAGTATTCAGGCTTTGGACTTTCTCTACAAAGCTGCAGCTTTAAGCCAGGTTTGTTTGCTATCTAAACTCAGTCTATAAACATTTTTATATCCAAATAAAATCTGTTAGGACTGCTTTCTCAACTGGTCAATCAAGGTGGATAGTCTGCTGAAAACATCAACTCAGTATTCTTGTCCTTGACCAAAAAAAACCCCAAATGTGGTCAATATCATGAGGAAATGAACAGCATAGAAAACTTCCTTGTGCGCTTTGTGAGCCTTGGAGGCTTCCTCCCATGCTCCAAAAAGATAGAAGTAACCCATGAAACATGCAGCAAATGCAGTAAGTATGAAAAGAATATGGCTTTAATGTAAGGTGAAACTAAAGAGATGGAACTTTTCAGTTGGAAAGGAGACGAGTAAGGAGGAATATAGTAGAGGTCTGTAATGAATCAGCAAACGTGATTTACTGGTTGTCCAGGCTAGACGGACCACTCTGAATCTTAAATTGAACATATGCTTAAGCATGGGGCTCAGACAAAGCTCAGGCTCTGCCCGTTGTTATCTCAAGCGCCCTTGGCCAACTCCATCTTTGAAATTTTACTCAGCTCAGAAAAGAACAACTCAGAAGCCCAATTTCATGCCCTGATTCTTGAGCAGCAGCACAATGTGGTAATGGCTCAGTGACTAACGCTGCCTGGGAACACTTCCACCCATCTAAATGCTTTTCATTGAAAAATGATTCACGCAAAAGGCACAGGTGTTAGGCCAGTATGTTGTTAGATCCTTCATGGCACAAAAAATTCTTAGCCTAAATATCTTAAAAGCTTCTTTTGAATTCTACGTCCATATGCACAAATTGAAAAAATATTGTCCTCCTTGTTATCCTTCTACATAACACCCTATGGCAAAGCATTCTGCAAAACTGAGACCCATTTTTGTGAACAATCCCACAGGAATAGGTCTGTCGATATTAATACATTTTGCTGGAAGTAAATGTATGCAGAATTGAGACTATCTCAAAATCGCAATTTTCTTTTCAGTAAAAAACCTCTCTAAATCATGACCAAACAACCATCCGAGTAAATTACTTTTGTTTCTGTAATGCTGAGCTTCTCTGTAGCCACGTGTCACTTCGTCAACAGCAGCAATGCGTAACTCCTCATCATTTCTGTGAAATAACCATTACAAAGTCGAGATTTGCTCACCAGGACTTAGAGCCTCACTGAAGACTCTGAGCAGTTTCCCACAGACTTCAGCACTGCCAAGACTTCACTCTCAGATTTGACCAAATCTTTAAATAAAAACAAAGTGTCCCTCAAACAGTTATATGAATTTCCATCAAAACCAAACGTGTGTGCCTCAGGAGCACCGACAATCTTAGCACAAGGAATTCTTGGTGGGAGCCTAGAGAGACCTCATGGTGTAGGATCTGGGCTATTTTTACAGGCATAACATTCCCTCATTAGATACACCAAAAACTGGAGCTCCTTTGCAAAGGATTCATGCTCCACAGCCGCTGTTAAAAAGCTTTCAAGCTGAGGGCCAGGATTGCCCCACAATACTATGATCAATATTTCCCATGCAGCTCTCTCCACCTGAAGTGTTTGGCACAGGTTTTAAAGTACAGTGGAGTTTTCCAGGGTGCAGCCATCACTCCTGCACTCTCTCTGGAGTGACTACTGGAAGCCAAAAGCATTTAAGCAAAGCTAGATAAAATCAGCAGCACCCAATGTGGGTTCTTTCTGGTTTCCTGCAAGTAAACAGACATGTTTACAAGGGGCTGTACATTCACATCAATCATAACGTGACTTTGTTTACAGTAGAGGAATTTCCTGCAGGCTTTTGCTGTCCTGGTTTCTTTCTCTTTGTATTTACTTTTGTTCAAGTGCAATTTTAAAAAGCCATAGTACTTCAGCTCAATTCAAAATGTGACACACTGAAATCTGAAGCAGGTAATAATTCATGCCCAGATTTAGTTGTTCTCTTTCTTGTTTGTTTGTTTAAGCTAACACACACCTCTGCATTAAAAAGCCACTTTTCTCTACCCATCCAATTCATCTACACCTGGGAAGAAATCAGCTTTGATTTGTCTCTCCATAAAGAATTGCTTTCCTCATCAAGCCCACAAAACACCAGGAGCCCACATGACACAGGGACTGGGCTTTTATTTCAGGCATCTAAGAGACAGATCCCTCAGAGGAATTTAAGTCAAAATGTTATTGAATGCAAATGAAAGACTAGCATTAATATCAGCTGAGCAGCCGGGGATTAAGGACTTCTGCTGCCATGAATCAGAGGGAACCAATTCTTCACCCTTTGATAGAATAAAGACTAGTTGACTTCACTGGGGATTTAATTTGAAGAACTGCTGCAGAATTTGGCTGCAGACTTCAGAATTTGGTCAGAAAAATGTTTCTAAATAGCAAGTTCTTCATTTTCTATAAATCATTTTTGAAGAATCTGACTCCTACAATAGTCATCTTCACTCTTCCTCTCTGATTCCTCCCTAGAGCCCCAGCTGTGCCCAGAGAAGCAGCCTGCTTTTCTTGAGGCACAGGGATGTGTGGGGCACACAGCAAGGACAGCCTACATGTGATTCTTGCCCGCAGTGCTTGTTCTCCATTCTCTATGTGATGTGACCATGTATTAGGTCAGTGTGGTTTACTGCTCCTGAGTGTAACTGAGCATTAACAGTTCAAACAGGGAGTATGAGGAAAAACCCCTCCTTTGATACTCCACAAAGGCCAATAAAGAGAGAAGAGCTAGAATGGGAAGCACAGAGCCAGAAGTTTGCTGAGAAGAGAACAGACCACAGTTTCAGAGTAGCAAAAGAGGAAAACGTGACCTCGCCGTCTGCCTTTCCACGTAAGAGAAGTTCGCAAGAGAAACATGAACAGGGCCCACTTGAATATGAGGCTTTGAGAGTGGCTTCCAGCGTACAAGCCATGATTCAGTATAAAAATCAGCCTCGTACAGGCTGTCTTTGTTAGCATCTGTTGGCAAGAATGTCAGCTAATCAATACTTTTTTATTGCCAGATACCTACAGGGCTGAAAAAGACAGTATTTCTGACATTATTATCAGTGTTCTTACAGCTCATCTTTCTGGAACCATTTTTCCTTCGCCTTGTGTGGCATCGTTACTCATCTTCACCAATGCTTATCTAGCTCCATCAGTCTGCAAATGCCCATCTGGAGAACTGTATCCCTCTAGACTTGGTTCACTAAGCTCACACAGCTAACCTATCCTCCCCATCACTTCATCCTGCAGATTTTCACCCGCAGTTTGGTCAGGATTCAGCCCTTCATGGTGGCAAGCACCCCTGCAGATGACTTGCATTGTCCCCACAGAACAGTTCCCTGCTCTAGGCGAAGAAAGGGAAAAGCTGTGACTTGGCAGTGCACAACAAACAAGCCTTCCTAGTCCTGTAATTCAATTTACAAAGCAGCACCTCGTACCACATTTGTGCAACGCAGGTGAATGGAGCCACAAGCCATATCTGTTAGCAGCCCTTGCTTCAACCACAGACTTCTACAGAGCTATTTGGCACAGTGGAGAATACATGTGAGCAAGCCTGGAGCTGCCTCCTGGAAACTTCCCAGCCTTTCTTCTTGCTTTTCCAGACACCTCTTTTCCCCGGTATCACTGTGTTTTTCTCTCTCACACACTGGCAGAGCCTGGGGTTCTTCAGCACCTCGTGCTTTTGAGGAATCCCAGCTGCACACACGCAGCACAGAGATTAAGTGGCAAACGGTGCTGAGCCCCAGGTGCTTCTCTGTACCTTCACAGGAAGGTGTGCAGTACAGGAACAGGCTGCTTGCAGCTGACTGGGAGCCCTGCAATCTCTTCTGCCACCGACCTCTTGGTGTTCAGAAAGCCACTCACCTCCTCCCATGCGCCAGTAAAATCAAGCACCGTTGTGCCTCATCACCTGGGACAACGCACTGCCCTCAGTAACCAACAACACACTGCCGTGTGGGCTACGGCGACTCCAAGCTCACACAATATATCAGCAGAATCAATACCGAGTATATAGAATAAATTAGTTCCAGGCTGCTCTCTGAAAGGAATAAAATCAAAGGGAAAATTGCCTCCTGTCATTTTTAGTCAATCGAGTAAGGCAATATCAATTAAAATGGAGATGCAGCAAGTATTACCATGCATGCTCTGGAAAACACATCTATATCAATAGTATCTTGGAATAACATATTTAAGAGAATTAATTTAATTCTGAATACTGTCTTGCCTCAGGACCAGTTTCTATTTGTCCCAAGACATGTTGAAACAATAAAGAACATTTTCTTACCAAGCCCCCGCAAAAAAATTTCTCTAAAGGCTTTAAAAAATTGGCAAAAAGCCTTCTACAGCAGAAATGGAAATCTTCCTTGTCGCATAATCATCACACTGCCTTGAAAAATTAATAAGGATGTAGGTGATTTAGAAAAACATACAGGTTTAAAGTGAGATCCTTTTCTGGGAAAGACAAGCAAACAAACTGCCTTTAGGTTTAGAAATGGAAAACTCTGAGCAAAACTTCTGAGTATCCTCCCAGAGCAAAGAGCAAACAGAGCATTTCCATAGTGCTTGCCCTTCGCACAGGTGACGCACGCGCTGTACCTGGCTGTAGGTTGTGTGGTGCTCCCTTAGCTGCACAACAGTGAAATTTTGGGGCTCCTAACTGCCAGTACAACACAAAGGATCATCAGGTATTTAGAAGATGTAGAAATAACCAGGACACCACAGTGAGCACGCAAGCAGTTAACATTCAACTTACGTTAACAAATCTAGCAGATCATCCAGATATCCCTGGAAAGTAGATTAAACTCCAGCAGGCTGACCAAGAAGAGGAGATGCTCTGAATCATGTCTGGCTGCGGCTTTTCTTTCTCTGAAGAAAAGTGACTGAACTATAAGAAAAGAGGAGGCTGACTTTTTTCTTGGAGCAGCATCAGCCACAAAGCAGATACTGAGGAAGAAGAAACATAACTCTTGTGCCCCATACGCCCTGGTACTCTGGATGAAAACACTAGAGGGTAGCTCGACATTCATATCTTCCAAAGGCAAAACGCAAGTTCTGGCAAGGCCTCTGTATATGGCCATCTTTCAATGGGAAAGCCTGTAACAGCTGCCTAGCAATATGCAGGGTGCTTATGGAATAACGCAGGGTAAAAGGACCTGCAATGTTAGATAGATCTCTTTGGCTAGCATCCACTACTGCTATCTCAGAGCCAACAGCAGCAGCAGGAGAAACAAAGAACTGTGGTGAAACGACTCCTCCTGCATCATGCTCTCGAGAGCTATACCTAAAGCACAGCAAAAGCACCTGCATGGCTTGCAGCCTGTTGGAGGCACTCTGATGCCAAAGAGGAGGTAGTTAATCCGCCCTGCAGATGTGTACGACGTGTGCTAGGAATCAAAATAGGGAAGAAAAATAATTGAATCTAAAGCAACGTAGTAGCTGGGGAAAAGCTTCCTCATCTTTGCACTTCGTGCAAGGGAAAATGCTGCCTCTTTCTCCCTTATCAAGCACTGTGAGCTTTGGTTAATTTTTTTCAGCAGAAAAAAAAACAAAGTCAGACAGGAAAATAAACAAGCTCCAGCTGGGGGTGTTTTCCACACTTAAAGCACAGTGGGCAGCAATACCCACTTGAGTGTTTGGTTTTTCTGATCTCTGTATTAGGGGAGGGACTTTATAAGGGCATGTAGCAACAAGGTGAAGGGAAGTGGCTTAGAGCTGGAAGAGGGGAGATTTAGACTAGATATTAGGAAGAAATTCTTTACTATGAGGGTGGTGAGACTACAACAGGTTGTCCAGAGAGGTTGTGGATGTGCCCTGCCTAGAAGCACTCAAGGCCAGGCTGGATGGGGCTGTGAGCAACCTGGGCTGAAGGGAGGCGTCCCTGCCTATAGCAGAGAGTTGGAACTGGATCATCTTAAAGGTCCCTTCCAACAAACCATTCTATGATATGATTCTATAACAGTTCAAGTAAAGCAGAAGAGTGCTCAGTGTTCTAGTCTGCTTGATGTTGTTCATGGTGAACACTTTCATGGCAAATCCTGCATGCCTGAACTTCTCCAGACAGTGTGCATGCTCACACCTGACGGCAGTCCTGCTGTATTTGCTGCATTGAGGTTGCTTGGAAAACATCAGAGTTCCAGCAACAAACTGCGCTATCGTCTTGTCACAAAGAATCCAAATTTGTAAGTTTTTCCTTAAGCTAATGTAAAAATTATTCAAGTGTTCATCCTTTCCCCATTCTGCTACTGACTAAAGGTTATTAAAAGCCTCACAATTTTCCCATTCCTTCCTTAGAGAAAAGCCAATTGTCCAGTGCAGTGGTGCAAGTGGTGCAGCCATTTGTGCCATCCTGAGGCACAGACAACAAATTTGTCACATATAATGAAGGCCCTCTGAAGACCACGTCAAAGCTAAGTACTGGTCCAAGTGCACTGCTGAACTGGTTGGACTGGTGGATCAAGATTGTCAGCTGCTAGTCTTTGAATGAAGATCTTGATGCAACAACAGACAAATCTGCCTCAGAGTTTGGTGACTGCTGTGCTTTGATCTACCGGTACCTCCTAGGGCTGGGCAGTACACTGAAAGCAGGCACTAGGGCAGAACAGTACTGATGAGCATAAAAGAGTAACATAAGCATTCAAGGATAAAACTCAGCAGTACTGAAGCCACGACATGAGATGTACATAGCAAGAGATGTCACAGCCAACAGGAGATGTTTTGAAAGCTTGAGCATCAAGGCAGAGAGGAAAGAAAGTGCTGCTGGGCTGCTCACCTGGAAGCAGGGCTGTGATCTCTGGGCTCAGAAAGCAAGAAGCAGGGAATAACTGATCCAGGGCTCACATCCAGGTGAGACTGTCTTGTTCTCTCACAGGCAAGCTGGCATGGCACAACGGTGCAGTGGAGTGCGATTTGGAGGCAGTGCTGCATTCACTGCCAGGGGTTTAGCCCATCACACAGGAGGGCTGTTCATATACTGTGCTGCCAACCAGGGAGCTCCTGTTGCCCTGCCTGGGATTTGAACTGTGCAGTCTCTGGGACTCACATGTAATTCACTCTGTGTTCAGGAGGCATATCTTAGGAAAGCGTATATTTGCAAACATCCTTCTCAAGCAGCAAACAGAACAGGAAAGCAGACCTTCAACAGAGAGTAAAAAAACCTCCTGACTGTTAACCTGTGACTGAAGACAAAGCTATCTGTCATCCAAAACCAACCTAACTGTCCTTCATTTTGATATTTACCAGGAATTATTAGCACCTCTTCAGGAGAAAATCCACCTCCTGTATTCTGTTTCCATCTGGCTCCAACTCATTCATGTTCTAAATGTCCCACTGGATTCTTTTAACATTTTATAACATGGCAGCTTAAATCCCTGTGATCTGTGACCCCAACTACGGTTGTTGGAAGACAGTACAAAAAACAATATTTGGGGACAGTGGAGCCAAACTGTAAAAAGCAGCCTCTAAATATGACTGCAGCTTGAGAAATAAGTCTTCAAATGTCCAGGGATGGAGCTGCTCCCATGTAAACCAGGTTTCTTAAACACCAGGTCTCCAGGTCTGATCACATCTGCTGAAGCTTGAAACAGGCAGGGAGAAAGAAATATGCAAATTTTCCATTTGCAAAACTGGCAGTGTACATTTATCTTGCAAATGTCTCAAATGGAAAACAGCCTGCAGAATGTTTGCCCCTATTTGCTCTGCTTGGGAAATAGTCAAAAGGGGAACAATTTCTGTGTAAATCCAGGCAAAGAAGGCTTTTGTCCCAGAAGAATGGAGAAATTCCTGCTGTCTCAATGCTGGTCTCTATTAGTAAGTGGTCAGCTAAAAGACAGGACGAATTGATGCAACAACCAATTGATGGCATCTATTGCCCTTTTTTAGGCTGCAGGAGGGCACGATGGCCAGCTGACTGGTGACTTGCTTCTCTCCCTAAGCATCTTGACAAGGGGGGCTTTTAAACATCTTCAGGTTAACAAGTGAACCAGAAACAAACACTGTCTCTATTAGTCTCTCCAAAATGGAGGGGAGGGAGTGAGAGAGGGGGAAAGCTTAACTCTGTATGAAGATCTGAGTATTACATACTGAATGTAATTCACGGCTGAGTGAAGCACTAATAATGAACTAATGATTAATAATGAATCTGTCATATCCTAACCAACAACGTAACATCTTCCAGCGACATGCCAGTTTTAAATGCCATTTATAAAAACTCCTGCAGCCTATTAGATTTTGATTTCTTCACTTACTGTCACACTGGAACAGAGTTGACCCTGGCACCATCTTTTCCCAACAGAACCCACAGTTTTAGAGTGCAAGCCATGAATATCCTTATGGATATAGTGATTCTCAGCAGCATGTGGCATTACATCCAAGGTCATTTTTTCTCTAGCTTGTAAGGGATCCTTAGTGACCTGCAAGTGCAAGTCTTTTAGAAACATGTAGGTCTTAAGGGAGCTAACAGCACGTACGGTGTCCAGCCATTTAGGGTAAGTGTGAAGATGCCTCTTAGATCAGATCCTAGAGATAGCCTACAGATACCAACACACTCAGCTGTGAAATTCATGTCGGGTGAAAATGCTGTGAAAAGTTCTGTCCCATAGTATCTAGCTGAGAAATGAAAGTGCCAAAATCATCTGTGTTATTTTGCTAGAATCACAGCTTTTAGAAAGGCTTGTTTAAAGGGTGCATGTGGGATTCTTGTAACAGAAGTACTGTCAGTTATCAAACAGTAGAGAATTGGCAAGTGCTTCATGTAAGACGAACCTGAGCAGTGAGCATCTCTCTTTTTTTTTTCTTTTTTTTTGTTGGCAGTAACATGACACAGAGGTCTTAAGGGACACGTTTCCCATAAGAATCCTGGATTGCACCTTCACACTGTGGTGCATGGTGATTGCTTGAGCAGTATTGCATGTTTAGCTCTACCTGTCTGGGTGCAAAATCTGCACTTGCTATAAATGGAGGCAGACTAGAAAGCCAGTTGGCATTTCCTCCTCTTCTACCTGCAAGATACCTCTTCACAAACAGCAGTCTCCAAGTACTCCACCACACTGGTCACTCATCCTGACTCAAGTATTTGTAGGGTCCATTTTCTTGTGATTCACACCTCCAGCATTTGAGCACTCAATTCAACTGAACCGAGGAGGAGTTCAAACGTTACAGATCAGCTCAGGCTACTTTATATTTAGAAATCAGCCTCGAGCTACAACAGTTCTTGAGACTTCTAGCTGCCTTCCAGCCCTAGGACATACTGTATTCCCTGCAAATCACTTCAATTACAAATTTATATTGCACAATCAAAAGTCACAGAGAAGAATGTGACTTCCACTGAGTCAGGAGAAATGCCAGGAGATGGAACACATGGCCCTGAGCACATATGAAATGTAATCCAAGCGTTTCTCTGGTCAGTAGAAATCTGTTTTTAGAAACAATTAGATCAGCCCCCTTAAGTTTTATAATTAGTTGCTTGCCTTTATTTCACAAATACTTTCCTCAAGCCGTGGCTGAAAGGTTACCTCACTCTGGTCCAGCATGAGCTGGCAAATGATAAACATGAGCTGCCTACAAGATAAATCCAAAGAGGCTTGCACTCCATAGCACAATTTTCCATTGCATCTGTTCACTTAATATGAACTGCTGTTATCTGGCGTTTCTGCTCCAACATATTAATGTGTTTCATACATCAGCAGTAAGCAATTATGCAGAGCAGCCCTAGCCTGCACGCAGCTCACCAGCTGAACGGTGCGTGTGGGACGATCAGCTGCCAGTCTGAACCCACATGGATTCAGTTACCTGTTGCTCCTGTGCAACACAATAATCAATACTGAGGGATTACACTCTAAGAACATAAGTGGGGTTCAGTTTTCTCTGAGTGACCCAAGCATATGCTCAATGTGTCTGCATGGGGAGATCAAGTGAAAGATCCATTAGACAATAAGGCAGCACAAGCCCACGTTCTTGTGGGCTGAAATCAAGGGCATATTTCCAAGCTCTGAGCAGGCTAAAGAAACCCGATGCCATCTGAAACAGCCCTCTTCCAGTAAGAAGTGGCTGGGTAGAAAATGCTCATTATCTGCTTATTTTGCTTTGTACCTTGAAGGGTTGCTGGAGTGTCTCAGTAATTGAAAAAAAAGAGCTAAGCAGCATCCCAGAAGGGGAAACTGAAGTGTCGCACAGTGTTCTCTTGATGAAGTGGTGCATGTATTTGCCTGCAATAACTGTCACGGAAGCTCAGGATAGTAACAGGGAGGAGGCACAGCAGAATCTGTGTGTGTGGAAAAGTTGCTCTGCTCCTCACTTGTTGTAACCTGAAGCCATTGATTTTTTTTTTTTTTTTTCGAATCTGATATATATTTGAGATCTGAGCCAAAATAATATCAGAAGGAATCCTTTGGCTTTGCTGGGTCTTTGAACAGGCTCACTGACAGCAATAAACACCCATGCTGATAGCAGAGCATAAGCCAGTTTCAAGTCAGGCCATAAAAGAGCAAAGCCAGATGAATGTTGAAAAAAAAAAATTACTGGATTGCATTTGGTGATCTACTATTGCAGTGCAATGCCAGGCACTCTGATCATTCCTGCTGGTCCAGGAGCTGAGTGCTTCAAAAATACTCATGAGCTAAACACCACAGCATCCCATGGCAGCAGGGAGGTACTTACTCTGTGCTCCACGGCGCAGCCTGGCAGCTCTGATCCCAGCAGGACCTCAGCAAGGCCTGACAGCTCTGAACTCACCGCTGCCAGCCTGCCTTCCCAATGCTGTCCTTCCTCCAACAAGTAAGCACAAAATAGAAATCTTTGCTGATGGGCTGATCCTAGGACAAACACTGCCTCAGTAGGCAGTGGTGATAAAGCTAATAATTTGAATACTGAATGTTCAGGAAGCTTAATAGCTCTTGATTTCTGAGCCCTGAGTTCTGTTTTCCAGATCTTTTTTTTTCTTTTTTTTTTTTTCCCTGAGATGAGAAGGGCTAGAAACTGCCTTGATTCTTGAAAGCTGATTTTCTCCCTTAATTACATGCATGGGTTTAGGAGATACACCACATAACTTGGCATTCCTACTATGTTTCATGTCCAAAGCACTTTGCAAACCTCAGCTAACAAATCCTGCAAGCACTGATGCATTTGAAGGCAGTCAAAAGCGATTGCACAGGGCAGGACCTGGGACACAGACAGGGCTCGCTGGAGGATCAGGCCCTAAGCAAGCTGTGTCAGGGTCAGAGGAGGATTCATGACTGGGATTACTGCTTTGGATTCCTCCTGTCCTGAAAGCACACTTCCCTCATTAAAGATATTAGCACTCAGCCAGAGCCTGATCCACTCTGGGGCACCTGTTTACATGGCCTAGATAATTTTTACTTTTTCATGTTACTGCCTATCCTTGTAGCCAACCCATAACAAAACATCATGCAAGAGCAATTAAAAAAATGGCACAAATTTTTTTTTAATTGAAATGCCACACACCTCTAAGACTTGGGCAGCAGCACAGCACAAAATGGCAGCTCATGTCCCCACACCTGCCTGTCTTCCTCATCCACCTCCCAAAATTTTAACAGGAGTATTTATTTAGAGAAAGACAAATTAAAAGCTAATGGATAAGAGATGCACACTGGGGATTCAGAGGGCCCTAGTCTAAAGACAGAGAAGGTCTCTTAGACCTGGAGTGCCCTTTTTCCTTTCACTGCTAAATCCCACTCTCGGGCAACCTTTCTGGAAGTCTTTCTGAGGTTGGCTGTGTTTGCGTTGCTTTGAAATGCAAGTCTCCCTCGCTTTGTTTGTTTTTGAAATGGTTTGAAAGGGAGGAACAGACATCCTTGGCTACTAAGGCTGAGCTTTCCCAAAACACAAGCTGCTGCTCTTTGTTTGCTTCTCGTTAATTAGCTGTGTGTCTAATTAGTGACAGGTTCCCTTTGGATTTCCTGAAACCAAAGCCGCTCCATGTCAGTGGAGGTCCATCAGGGGACTTGTCAGTGCCCGAATGGTTTCCAGCTGCTCTGCAGCCCTCCGCACAAGCACACGTGCACACAGAGACACATCGACTCAGCTGAGCCCCTGGCAATAGCCAGGCCAGCAGGGAAACAAGTTGCTGTGCCTGCACTCAGTTCAGTCAGATCTGCTGTGCTGTGTCCCATTTCATCCCATCACTTCCTAATTTACTGTAGATACAGATGCACGGCAGGAACAGAATCCAGGGTCTTGCTTTCTGGCCCTTTGCTTTAACTCACTTTTATCCCCAGTGTTCTCCAACACTCTGGTCCAGGTTCATCTCTCAGTTACTCCAGTCCAACAATACCCAAGGGTGAAAACAGCTTTCCAGCTGCACAGAGCATCTCTAAGTTTTCAGGGCACTCACCATAGGATACTGTTATTGAAGTTTATTTATTTAAGCAGAGGTGAGCTCGGCCTGTTACCAGCTTTAAATTCACCTTTTTGCGGAATCACTGAAAAATCCCTTTGGCTTGGTGTGAGAAAGAGGAAAGACACGGACTTGCAGCATCCCAGGGGACCGCCGAGACTGTTCCTCCCCCATGCACACACTTCCTGCTCTCCTCTGCTCACTTCCCCCCTACAGGTTTCCATCAGCAGGTCCCTAAAGAGAGAAGAGTTTATTTAATTCCCCACTGATGTCAGATCCTGTCGGTGCCAGAATGATTGATGGGCAATCCCCATGACCGACGGGAAGATGCGCTTTCAATTAGCGGGCAGCTTCCTTCCCTCTCTCTGCCCTCACTCCGCAGTCTCTCTGGGGCACTGCCCTCATTGCAGGGCTTCTCTCTGGGCCGCTGTTCTGTATTCCCTACCCTCTGCTAGATCAGCAGCAACATTTTAAACAAACATGGCTTGTCTTAAGCTGGGTAAAAGTGAACCTAGAGTTCTCTGCCTCAGGCATAAAACAACTCCAAATTCATCAACCCTAGGTCTTCCCAGCTGGCCTTTCTCCCAGTAAATACATTATTGGAAGCCACTGGGTTCTCAGCACAATTCAAAACATCTCTGAAGCCCTGAATCTGTAGTGGCTGGCAGATCACAACTCCAGGGAGTCAGACACAGGATCAGGAGAAGCAGCATAATCCTTACATGGTCTCAACTCCTCTTCTGCAATACCTGCAGGATTGCAGTGACCACACACACTGGAATTACTCCTAGGAAATTCTACCAAGTGCAAAGGAGATGAGAATTCACCCTTTCTGATGTCCTGTTTCTGCTGAACATATAATATCTGCTCTTGTTCTCACTCCTGTGTAACAAACCCATTCCCTAGCAGAGCCACTTGTGAAAACAGCACAGCATGAAGACATCAAGAGAGCGTTTTCACTACCTCCCCTTGGCCTTCAGCTGAGGCTGCCAGACTAAAACACCTAAACCAAACTTCTGCAACTGTAATAAAATCAAGACAACGATCAGCATTTAAAATGATGATGGTTAAACCAAAGAATCCTTTGAGTTTTCAACATGGTCTTGCGTTAAACTGTGATTAAAAAATTTCACCCAAAGGATCCTGATGTACACAGCACAGAATCTTGTATTAATAAATCCAGGAAGCGTGTTTCACGGCAAGAAGCCAAAGAATCCAAAGGCTTTGACACTATCATGTCCTGGAAAGCATTTACCTTGCAAAAGGCACTTTATATTGTACAGCCTGACTCTCACTTGGGAGGCAAGCACAATTTTCACAAAGGTAATATGCTACCATTTCTTTCCAGGTTGCACTAGAAACAGTTTCCTGGAAATCTTTTCCTACATCAGGATTTTCCATGAAGAAGAAACAGAAAAGGCTAAACACTGACTCCAACCTAGAAGACTGAAACCACTTTCCTGTGTCAGAGTTTTAGCAATAGCCAGATGTGAATGAGTAGCAGGTGCCAACAGAAAATATCAGCTCTGAGCTCACATGCTTCTGCTGCCAAAGACAAAGAATAAAGCTAGATTATTTCACTTCCCACAGTACAGGCGATCTATTCAGCAACAACTGCATGGAGATAAAAGAAATCAGGGCAGCAATGAAGAAAGAACTTATGCTGTCCTCAGACAATGGATCCCAGAAACAAAACTGGCAAGTTAAGAGTTGAAGAGAGGTGTAGACATTTCGCTGGGGTCGTACTGAAGATATGAACATCAGCCTTCTCACCTGATCAAACAAAGCTGTTCTGAGGAACTTACATGAAATTAAATCATGGCCGGAGAAACTTACCTTAACCAAAACCACCTGTGATTTGTTCTCTGTGTTCCATCCTGCCATCCACAAACACATTCCTGGTCAGATCTACATCCAGTTCATATCTACTGACCCCGTTACAAAGCTCTCTGCTCCCAGCCCACTGGCTCCACCATTTTCCAGAAGCACTCTTGTCTTCTGCAGCTTACAGAAGCATCTTTTATTCACTTCTGGAAAACCACATCTGGAAATATCCAGCATTTGTATCTAATCAATGAACTTGGGATAAGCAGCTCTATACTGGCTGGTACCAAGATTCCTTACTTATTCAAATTAAATAGCGTGACGGCATCAATAGCAATTAAATACAGCTACAAACTTGTCTGCCTTTAGGAACACCGAGCCAGATTTTCCTTGTTTTATTCAGCCTCTCAGTCTCATGGCCAGTTACACTGTGTTCGCACTGCTTGAGGAAGAATTCTCCAGAAGACTGCAAGGAAATAACTTGTAACGAGGATCATTTTCCACATCTCCACATGGGAGAAGAAACCTCCAAGGAATGTCTTTATCGTAGTTTTCCAGCCTCTGTTCCTTTTCTAGTTCACGCTAGAAAATGCCATTTAACACATACATGAATGAAGAAGAAATCAAGCACCTGACGGATTTGATCTGGGATTTAGATGTCGTGCATGAACAGATGCATAAGAAACAGCAAGAGACTTTCCTGTTTGATTCATTGCTTATCCCTTATCAACTACAATTAGAAAAGCAATAAATGGAATTAAAATAGGGCAGAAAGGCACAAAGGAACAAAAGCTGAGACATCAGTCAGCCTGACCTCAACTTCAGCTATAGCAGAGACCTGTAATAAGGCTGATACAAACAGTGCTGGGCTTCTGGATTCACATACACGAACCGGAGATTAGGAGACCATTCTGACAATAAACCAGGAGGCAAGCAGCATCACCACTAGTTCCACTGCAGCTGGTATATGGAAACACGTGCCTCTCTGACAGGGAGATGCTCTTAACAACCCAAGCCCAACGATCAGAACTGGTTTAACTCTGAAGGCCACACTGCTTCATCTGGAGCACAGCACTGGGGGAAGGCAAGGATGTCTACACACAGTCAACTGTGCATTTCAAAATGAAAAGGGAATCTGGCTTTACCAGCTTTGTCTGTTGGAGAAGCGATCGGTAGGAAAAAAAAGAAAAAACAATTTCTTTTTTTAGCTATCAACTTCCCCCACAATTACACGTGGTTTACATTTAGTGCAAAGGAGGGACCAGGAGAAAGGTCTGTGCAGAAGCTTAATTATGTGTAATGTAGCCAGATCCTACATTAATAAAAGCCTCACGAGGCATTTGCCAGGCCGTAAGGGAAATAAGAGTTTGAGATGTAACAAAACCAAGGAAAAAGAATTTTTTTTTCCTAAATACCATATGATTTCAAAACCAGAGCAGAAAGGCCAGAAGCAATGCCATTAGTTCCAGTCAATGCAGCACGCCTGGCTCCAAAGCCACCCTTGCAGCACAGTACGTATTTTTTCACCTGTGTTTGTAGGAAAGAGCAGCAACCAACGAATTTCTGATGGCCAAGTTTGAAAAAGCCAAGGGTAGTTTTAGCAAGAAACTGTAAAATATTCAGCACCAATGCTTAAACTGCCTTTATTGATCACACGGGATAGAATGCAGAAGAGCCACACACAGGTCCAGAGGTGCATTTGCTGGAAAACCTCTCTGACGACCTGAGCTGTGTAGCAAAGGCAGGGCAGACGGCGCAGCCTCTCTCCACGCACCTGTTGCATCTGATTCAGCCACTGACCGTGCCCACAACATTTGTTTCATCTTCTGGCAGCAGAGGAGCAGGGACAGCCGTCTGTGTGCATGAGCCAGGTGGGCAGGCAATGGGATCCTGTGGCTCTTTTTGCAGAACAGCCCATACCGCCACCATTCCCTCAGCCCAGCGGGAGAAAGCAACTCCCAGCCGGGAATTCTTCCCAGACGGCAGAGAAATTCACCCCAAAGCAGGAGCTCCGTCCCGTTTTCCGCCCCTGCTCTCTAGTGGAAACTGCAGAGCAAGTGCGAGCCCGGGACTCTGCAGGTTGTGGGTGCCCTCTGCCGATCAGAGGAGGAGGATGGGCCCGGGGGAGTAACGAGCAAGGAGACCCCAGGTCTCTGCCAGACTGCCGTGTCCAGCTCATCCCTCAGCAAAGGAAACTTCCTCCCATTCCCAACTTTGACCAGGTATCCCGTGCGGCAAAGCAACAACACGTGCTGTAAAATCGTGCCTGAGAAATGACTGAGTGCCATCCTGAACTTCAGCATCCCTGCTACTCCCAGCCCCTCTCCAGTCAGCAAGGGAAGGGCTGAGCCGAAGTTACCTCACAAGTCCCTGACACCTGTGGGTTTGCTTTCAAGGAACAGTCTCCTCAGCAAATACTGAAGTGCCCCAACCTCCCTATGGCGGCACCACAACAGGACAAGGAGGAGCAGAGCGGCGCGGGAGCAATCTATTTGTGCAGAGGGAAAGAGGGGATTATGTGACTGGGGCTAAACAAGTGCCCTGAAAGTTCAAGCTACGTCCAGAAACAGATGAAAACAAGCTGTACTATGGCCATTCTGATGGCAAAGATAAAGGGGCTGATGGCTTAAAGAAAAAGGCTCATTGCACAAGAGAAATGAAGGGTAAATTGCTCTTTTTATTTCCTGTTCTTGTCAGCTGGTGATGAATTAGAAACACAGATCCCTGCCGCAGAGCTCCAGTGAGCCGACTGAACGAGAATTTAGGAGGTTCAGCTCCGCAGGGACCCATCGACTGCCTTGCCCAGCAGCAGCCTCCTGCAGCTGCCTGTAAGCTCTGCTTTTCATTGCAAGCTGGGAGAAGCTGCCAGGAGGTGCCTGGGGACAGCTGCTGCTCCTGGAAGGGCACCTTCAGCTGTGGGACTGATGGAGGGGTTGAGGAGAGAGGAAGAGGAAGAGGGGTCTTTGTTACAGCTGTGCTAACCTTGGAGCTCTGGGGTAAGGAGAGGGCCAGTGCAGCAATATGCCGAGATCAACACGCTCTGCACATGCTGACCTGGTTGATCTCGACATTTCTTTCCACCATTCAAATTCTAAGTTACAAAATCCATTATTTCCAGCAAGACTGCTTTCTAAGGGCACTCATTGGTAAAGCAACCTAAATGAGTTTAAAACAAACAGGCAGACAAACAAACAAGACACAACATTATCTAAGCTCTGCAGTACAAATGCAACTACGGCCCAAAGAACACGGGGTGCTCACAAGATGCATCCTCCTTCAGGGAAGGAAAGGCTTCTTGAAGCAATGGGGATTTCATATGTGCAGAACAAAGAAAGCAATTCCCAAATTCTTCCCCCAAGGCCCAGAAATGAGATCACACATCCCACAGATGGAAAAGCTTACTGACATTGTGCTCAGATTTTAAGAAGGGTTCACGTATTCAAAGCTTTCCTGCTTTTTCTGTATCAGCCCATCAGAAGAAGGATACTGACTCTCCCCAGAAACTCTGCCTATCTTGCCAAGCTTTGAGGTAGCAGTATGTGGAAGGAGAGATGGGCTAGCTGATCCCTATTTTGCAAGGACACAGGGATATTCATCACTCAACAAGCTAACCTTTTCATTTCTGTAGCTGCAGCGTACAGTTGCTCCATCACATTCACTTGGAATTTATAGAACAAGGAGTGACTGGGCAGCAGCAATGGCACCTGTCCACACAAGCCTGGAAAGGGAAGGAAGCCCTCGGGTTCATCTGGCAGTATCTTTACGTCCTCCTTTTGCCCTCCCTGGCATAAGCCAGATCTAGATCTAGAAAGGGTCTCCTTAGGAAGGAAATAGTGGCTGCACAGTACTGTTTGTTACATAGGCATGGTAGCAAATAGCTGAAAGGAAACAGAGGGGCATATACAATTGTGGCAGAGCCACCCTAGCAAGAGAAGCAGTTGGAATTTTCTTAGTCTGTCAGGGCTTTTTACAGAATACAAACACTCATCTTTTAGGGAAAGGTTATTTAACAAGAGGTCAGGCATGGAACAAACTCCCCAGGGCAGCAGCCATGGCACCAAGCCTGCCAGAGTACAAGAAGCATTTGGACAGTGCACTCAGAATTATAGTTTGGTTTTTTTGGTTTAGTCTTGTGTGAAGCCAGGAGTTGGACTTGAAGACAATTGTGAGTCTCCTCCAACTCAGGATGTTCTGCAATTCTCTTTAAGCACAGCTTCAGTGGGGACAGAACACAGATTTCAGGCCCTATCAGCTTAGATGATAAACAGAATGTGGAAGCCTTCAGCTCCAGCCTGTCCTCACGCCGAGGTGCTCAGGAGCAGCTAGAGCTGATTCAGAGCACCTGAACAAGCAGTTCTGCAAAACCCCACAGCTACAATGCTGTTTCCTGAAAAAAATGAACAATGTTGTCCCTCTATGGTTATTTTCTGGCTTAGCACACGTTGGCCACCACTGCAGGTATTCTCTCTGTGGAATTAGGCCATGTTAGGGTGGCACTGGGCTGAAAAAGCCCTTTTCCAGATCTGTCTTGGAGCCAGCTGACATGGCTAGAAGCCCTGCTTCACCACACACTCTGCATATGAATATGCATCATCTGCACCTAAAGCGTGAGATGCAGCAAAAGGCAAGAGCTGGCCTTGGCATCTGCTCTGCAGGCCCAGGTGCTGGGTACTGAAAGGCAACTGTTTTCAGGCTATGGGAACAATTCTATCAAGTCTCCATTAAAGAAGGCGATGACAGTCCCACTTGTTCAGCTGACTAGGTTTCACCCATAAGAGGCAGGCAGAAGGTGCTTTAATGAAGGGCACACCAAGAAAATCATCTTCTTTGGGGGGTTAACCTCTGCTCCCAGTCCTTGCCACCCACAGTGAACTAGGAATGTTCCCTAAGCCCAGATAGCCACTTCTGGTCCAAAATCAGGGCTTGCTGTCCCAGAGCAAGGGCCACAGCTCACAATAAATCGTGCTCTATAAAAGCATTTTCTTGTATGTTTGGTGGCACAAGCAGCACCTCCCCTTTCCAGGTGCCCTCTCCTGGACCAGACCTCAATTAACTCACAACCTCAGGCTATAAATCAAGTCAATAAAAGGGGCTGTAAAATAAACATGAACAGGTCTTCCTCTTTCCATTCAAATGTACTGAAGTGGCAAAGGCTTTTTCCAAGCAGAGCGTAGATACCCTGTGCTTCACTGGCCTCACAAGAGGAAATCCAGTGTCCTCAGATATTAATACAGGTGACCTGGTCACTGAGATGCAGGTAACGCTAAGAAGTGCCCCGTGGCGTGGAGGTCAGCTTCAGGTCACTCCTCCAGAGTTTCCATGGGGTGGACAGGTCTAATTTACAGCTCACAAGAGCTGGAAATGAGGTTTTTAGAGATGGAGGTTAAATAAGCAACACTGTTGTTTTTTATTATAAGGTTTGGCCTAGCAGAATGTAAAGACATAAATTGCATCTAACAATTACCTGACTTACCTGACACCTCAAATAAGGAAGAAAAGTAGATTTTCAGTCTCTGAGCCAAAACCTGCTCCAAGGGATGCCCACAGGGTCAGCAAAGTTGGCTGCATGACATCAACAACACAAAGGACTAAATTCTGTCAAAGCAGCAGCCATGAGAACTGTGACCTTTTCTAAAAATTTGCCGAGGAGGAGAAAAAATGATTTATAAACCATTATTATTTGTAGTGCTATAGTGCCTAAAACTTCCAGCTCAAATACAGGGCCACAGCGTGCCAAGTGCTGTAAGCCAAAGTGAGAGAAACACCCTGAGGAGCTGAAATCCCACATGCAGACCTGAGGGGAAGAATGGAAAAACAGAAAGGGCGGCATGAGCAGACTTTCTACACAGTTCTCTGACCCATGTCCCTCTATTCTCTCACTGGGCAATGGAACAGGATACCTTCTGCCATAGGCTGAGAGCCCGAAGTAGGTTGACTCGATTTAGGGAAGGTTTTGGTTAACCCTTTTGCCTTCATCTCCTGCACAGCTCAACCAACTCACCACAATGCCCAGCAGTCTCATTCACCTGCTTCACAGAAAAAACCAAGCTGCACTACCCCAAATCACTGTCAGCTCCCTCCTCGCTCCAAGCCCACATCTAACTTTTTCCTAACCTTGAGAGCCATATGAAACCTCGAAACATGTTATCTGCCTTCCTGGGGCAATAACTCCAAAGCATCATTATCCCCCCCAGTCCTTGCATTGTCATAGAGTGGAAGTCTCTGCCTCTGAACTGAGCTGCTCCTAGCTTAGGGAAACGCGTTGATCACGCGCACACATCTGTAGCAGAGCAAGAGGAGTTAAAATCCTTGTGTCTGTTCTGTGGCTACTCCTGCGTTGACTGTAGGTTTGCAAATAAGTGCTCATTCAGATATGCAGGTGAGACATCCTGGGAGTCATGAGATGGATCAAAAGATAGAGAAAAAAAGATTTCAAGAGAGGAGGAAAAAAAGCTGAAAGGAACTGAAATCTTCCTTCAAGTCTTTGTCCCTTCTGTATAAATGCAGAGCTGTGACAATACTCCTGTAGTTTGTCCAGTTAATTATGGAACAATACGAAGAAGAGGGCTGTGATGGATTGGTGATTTACAAGATAGGGATGTGAGAGTCAGAGAATGATAATTACGCAAGTGCTTCCACACTGCCTATACAACCTGACTGTTTGACTAATGAAAAGAGCCCTTCCTATCTGCCTTCCCCTCCACGATAAGAGCTGAATGCCACACAGGCTCAGGTAAACAGCACAGCTTGGCTTCACTCAGTCTCAAGGGGATGCTCATTGCCCTTCCACCCAACCTGATCCTGGGGAGGCACCCAGGGAGAAGGCACAACACTGGCAAGCGCTCACCTCCTCTGCAGGGAGTGGATACCCAGGGCAGAGATAAGCATCACTGAAGCAAGGCCACAGGCGAGTGGACAATGGCGAGGCTTGGGCCACAAGGCCATCCATCACATGGGAAACAAAGGCGTTGTCAGCAGGGACAGACGCATCCTCCAGGCATGTCAGCTGCTGAGTGAGTTGGATGACAGGGCTGACAAGGCCTCCAGGGAGACTCCAAGCAAAGAAGAAAAGCCATACAGCAACCTGCGATTCCACAGTGGTGCCAGGAAAGGCCAGACAGCTCCACAGATTCCTCCCAGGTGAAGGCAGCTAACTGCTGTGGTACCAGGGTCAATTTCTCTTAACGGAGAGTCTTGGCCGGCAGCTGAGGATGCAGGACTTCTCCTTAGCACAAGGGATTATTTCAGCTACACAAATCACAAAGCCCTTTCCATATTCTAATCAAAAATCCAGGATGAAAATATTCAGGGAAGAACTAAACGGAATATTTTTCCCCCTCTTTTCTCAATAGGGTGAGCTTTTCCCTGCTTAGACCTTAAGTATACATATAAGAAACCCCATAGGCCTTACAGCCTAGTTTGGATCCTAGAGCTCCATACCAGCAGCTAAGCAATGTAAGCTTTGCCCCAGTTACTTCAGGACACAGAAGGAACATGGTGGGGAGGTTCGCTCCAGTAGGAGACATGCAGTGGAAGGGAGCTGTAATGTGGAACACGCATCAGTCTTCACTTTCCTTCACAGGAACGGCTTTTGTGATGAGACCCTTCAGCTGGATGTTCTTATTTCACACTAACATAGGTCATTTCGACTTCGCAGAGCATTCAAGCCTAATCACACTGTGTAGACAAGCCCTCGCATGAGCTTCTTATATGCATAGTTACACCGAATCGTCCACCTTGAAGGAAAAAAAGCAAATTTCCAGCAGGTCTGGCCTCCACATGAAAGTAACACAAGAACAGCCTTTCCGAGTTCAGTACTGGCCAGAAAACAGGAACAAAACACATGTTTCTGATCATTTCAGAAGCTCCAAAAGATGTTTAATTCAGAGAATGGGCAAGAGTTTGAAGGCAAAGAAGGACAACACATGTCCTGTTTGAAGTGTAAGGACTGGGGTTTTTTTCAGCCATTTTAGCCCTTCTTAACACGTGTGCTTGAAGTGTCAGCCCAGGGCAATGTGCAGAGTGGTTCACGATACAGATATTAGAAGTTCAGACACCCCCAGTCTGGGAATTGCTGAGTCCAGCAACACGTTCTGAGCTCATTTTAAAGAAAGGTTAATGTGGAGGTGAGGGTCTGAACTCAGACTCACAAATACCCAGGCTTACACTGAAGTACATCTTGAATTATAAGCAGTTCTCCCTCCTTTCTTTCTTCTTGTTGCAGCTCTTGGAACTTTCCTCCTCTGTGTCATGTTTGGTGACTTTTTGCTTATTTTTCTGCAGTCGGGAGAGATGCCACGAACCTGGAGCTGGGCCCTTCCACCCATTAATCAAAAGCTACAAGTGCTCTGTAGGGAGACAAAAACTCTGTGTGTTTTCTCTGATATTTCTGGAGCAAGGCATGGAGGACGAGGGGTGGGGGGGGCAAGGACCCCTAGTTAGATTAACATGTTATTCAGAGACCTATTAATCAAAGTCAGAAGTAGTGTGAAGCAGCACTAAGGGGAAAAAATGGCTGGACAACTAAGGTCCTTTCAAAAAAAAAAAAAGTACTAGCTGAAAGGGAGGGAGATTTGCAGCCTCAAATCAAACAAGAACAGACCCTGCAGGTAAATTCTGTTTTTTCCCTCCCCACATTAAGCAAATAGCTCTGTATCCAGCCCCCATCACGAGTCAAAAAGGTCTCTATCTGTCTTTCTACAGAGCACTATACGCTTTCATGCAAGCTTTTGATTTTTAATTATTATTTTTGGAAGACAGCGCTATTCAGCTCCCTTTTCTTAAAAGGAAAGATAGGCTCAGTTAACAGAAACGGGTCTGGCCAGCATCCTGCTTGATTCGGGCCTTTTGGAAGGAGCAGTTTGCCCCCCAGAGGAAGGGTCAGTGGCCTCATGCAGCATGACACCAGCAGCAGTCAGGCACGGATGTGTCGGAAGACAGAACAATCTTGTGCTTGTTTCTTCTGGCCGCAGCGCTAACCCACTGTGAGACAAAGCACAGCAATGCAGGTGAGCCTGAAAACACAAAATGCTGGGCACAGTGGAAAAGGGCTGTTTTGTTTTAAGACAAAAGTCCACCAAGGAACTGCTGAGCACATCTCCACAGCTTGGGCTGGGCCTGCCTTAAGAGCACAGCGGGACCCAGCATATTTCAGCGCGAATTCCTGACCCCTGTTTCCATATGCCATTCAGAATATTTTATCTCAAGGTACAGAAGGGAATTGGGCTCTGTGGCCTGTAAGGGCAGTGATGTTAAGAACATTACTATCCAGAGGTCAAATGGATAAAAGAAATGGAGACGAGAAGAAAACCTTGCGTTGTTTTTTTTCCCCTTCAGAAAGCAGCAGAAGCCTGCTAGAAGAGAGGGGACAAGGGATAAACCGGAGAGCAGCGTAATGTCAGCCATGCCAAGCAGTCCTAGGAAGCTATGGCAGCTGCCTTGTGCAAAGACAGCTCTGCTGCAAGGAAGGAAGACTTGCCTCCTCAGAGGAGGTGGGGAAAACTGCATGCGTGCATCCCCAGACAAAGCCTCTGTGCCCACCCAGGCACAGCCAAGCCATCTCCAGCAGCACGTGGTTGGTTTTTGCCTATGGTGAGCTCCTGGCAGCTGCTGACAGGAGGGAGACTTGGGGAACTTGATCTCTTCTCTTTTCCCCAAGCGCCTGCCCTCTCCATTCCCAAAACACAAGTATATGGACTTTTCCCGTACAGATATGCAAGACGCCAGGGAAAGAGAGGCTTGTGGAATGCACAGCCCAGTGGATCTGGTTTCCCAGAAAGACTGGCCTGGCCTTAGCAGAAGATTAATTAAATCTGGCAGCTCAGGGCTGGAAAACGTTCCCTCCATGCACTGGAGTGCCTATCCATGGATGGAGAGGGGGCTATGCAAACCAGAGGGGCAAAAGTCCATCTGCAAACACGTACAAAAAGCTTGGCTGGGTTCATGCTTCAGTCCTGTGGGGGAATGCAAGATTTAGCCAATCAATATGGCCGTAGCGAGGTGCAAGGGGAGGACAAGAGAACCACAAAAGAGCTAGAAAAACACAGCTATGCCAGGCGTAGGTGGAGAAGCATTATTTATGGGGTGGGCGCGTACTCTGCCCTCCCTTCTCTGAGCACCACAAGCGCCTTTGCATCCAAGCCTCTAGGAGAAGTGGCTGAGAGGAGCCACAAACACAGAGGCTTGAAGACACCCTTCACAGGTTCTGTAGTTTAGTAGTAGAGCTGGGTGCACTGTTGACACACAGCAGAGAGAAATGAAACAAACGCATGGCCAAACAGACGTGCAGGGAAAAGAATTTGGCTTTCCTCGCACACTGAAAAAGGACACTGCCCCATCTCTGCTCCACTGCTAGTTCTGCACCTTGCCAGACCGCAGCATACATTTCATGCTCGACAAGACCCAAGTCACAGAGATCTCGCCCCAGTGCAGCAGCTCCCAGCTGCACCGCATGTTGAAAGACTGCCTCTGTCCCCATCATTCCTGTAACATCCAGGGTATGAGTATTTTGAGAAGACTCACGGCAGCACTTTGTGAAACCTCCGTGAGGTGGCAGCTGCTACTCATCCGAGCCCTGAACTTAATCAGGCAGTGCTCCCCGAGACTCAGGTGTCAGCCAGTAGCACCAGCTCATTTAGTTCAAGTTGTGCTGAAACCTGGAGGTAGATGACTTAACCTCAGGTGCTGAGGTCTGGAGAAGGGAAAACCTATCAAAAAACAGGGAGATGTGGTTGATCTTCTGCAGCATGCAAGATATTGAGAAGAAGTCAAGGAAGAGCACCCAGGGCAACCACCCAGGGCTGCACATCCTTCCCTCCTGCTTCCCAGGAAGTGAGTGTGAGATGCTGTGCTGTTCAAGCCCAGCTGTGCTGCTGAGGCACTCAGTGAGGACAGGCACATCCTCACTCCCCCTGCTTCAGTTTCTTTTTCTCTGTAACAGCTGTAACGACCGGTGTCCCACTGGGCAAAGTCCTCTGAGATCAGCTGATGAGAAGGATCTTCATTTTTATTTTAATAAGCTTGTTCCACACACTCCCAAGACTGTGTTCATCACAAGGCGGATGAATGGATGAACAGTGCCTGTGCTATTTTGAAGTGTCCCAGCATCCAAAAGATAACCCAGACTAAATCCTTTATGCTGAGTCAGGATGCAACAAGCAGCAGCTGGGGAGCTTACAGATCTGCTTAGGGAAGCCTTTGTGCAGCAAAAGAAGGGTGAGACATCAACAGAATTTCTGTGATTCCTTGGCTCGCTGCTCGAGATAAGTATCAGTCTTAAATATTTGAGGGAAATATTAAACCTAAACAAAGTAAAGCAAGGTTCAAATTGAATTATTTGCAAAGAATAAGGGAAGGAAGAGAGAAGGAATAGAGGCCAGGAGACACTGGACAAGCCAAGGAAAACATTTGGAGAACACTGTGCCACTGAGAGCAGTCAGATGTATTTTAAAAGCAACGAAACAGTTTTTCTGAAGTTCCCGCACAGCCGGGCTGTAGACAGGAGGTACACCCTTGTTCCTGCTTTGAACCACAGATACACCCTCTCCCTCTGCTCAGCATTTTTCACTCACCAATCTCAAAGCGCTTACAGATGTTAAAATTTAGCGTACTTATGAGATTGATTTTCTTGATAACTCTACTCAGTGAAACAGAATTCAGCTTTCTCATTTTGCTCACAAAGTCCCCACAAAAACTGCTTTGCTGTGAAGCTGTAGCACACCTTGTGGCAGCCCACAAGTTCAAGTGCTTTTCTCTGTTTTAGATGCAGCAACTCCAATATAGTTTATGTTTTATTTTATGCACAACTTGACATAAAGTGACATAAACTGACATAAACCCCAACAGAAGAGCCTCCCTTTCCCTCTGTGCTAGATTCAACCAGGGCTGAATTAACCAGAAAGGTGAAGCAGCATCCAGAGGCCAAGAAATTCTGGCATTCCTCTGCAAGTTTGTAACCAGATCCTCCCTTCTCTGTTTTTCTTGCCACTCATTCTCCATCTGTAGAAACTGCAGAGGATACAGCAAGGCCAACTCAGTAGGCAAAAGCTGCTTCAGCCTTTATAAACACTCAGTAATCAGCCCAGATCAAGCTCTCCATTGCCAGAAAACCGTCCTGTTCTGCCCTTCTGGTGGTTTTACCAATAATGTCCATGTGCACACACTTCATTCTATGGACTACTTGCTGTCAGTCTGCTCTGAGCATGGGTAGCTCTGAAGCTGGACTCTCCGGTGAAGTCCTTGCTCCCCATCTGAATGAGGGGACCTTCTGCAGGCAGCTCACACAGCAAATGGACAGCAGTGTATGTTCCCACTTGCTGCCAGAAACCTCTTCATACTCACAAGCTCTCTAGACCTCCTCCTTCAGGAAGCCTCAGGGCCCGAGGATGGGTTGGTGCTGGTCACCTGTCATCATAGCTGCTGAGCTATGATGCTTCCAGCAGCCTGGCAGACTCCCTCAGCCTCAGTCCCACCCTGCAGCTGCCAGGCAGAGTACAGCCCGTCCCACTGCATGCAGGGAACACCGGTAGCCCAGTCTTGGACTGAGGATTCAGAAGTAGTGCTACAGAGAGGGACACAGGGTGGTGCCCTGCACTCCAACAAGAGTAGTCTCTTCTAGTCATTAAGAACACAGCACGGTTTGGATGAGGCTCCTGCTAGCTCTTACAACAAGGAGAGCAATCCCACCCAACAATTCAGCTTTCCATGCTTCTCGTCCTTTGTGTTTGCGAGGCAGCCTGCCTTAGCACCAAGTCACCGTAAGCCCTGCGGTGCCAGAGCAGCAGGCTGCAGGGAGCAGGTAAATGGCTCGTGCCTGAGGTCCAGCATCACATCCCACCCACTTCTCCTACCAGCCACCACACTGTGGCCAGGGCAGCCTTCACCAGCAGCCCTAGGGCCGCGCAGATGGGAGGGAGCTCCAGGTCCCTGGCTGTGCTCACACCAGGCCACCCCTGTGGCTGGGCCAGCCACCAGCACCAGGCCTGCTCCCCTCCCTCCTGTGCAAGACGCTGCCTGCTCACCTGCTCTCTTACCCCATCCAAAGCTCCTGTTGGTATGTACTACAGCTGCTTCCCAACAGGGGAGATGTTCCCTCCCTGACTGATATTTCCTTTGCAACGAGAGGAATGCAGCAGGAACTGGACTCTCCGTGTGTCAACACCAGCAGCTCAGCACCTCCAGGGGTGCTGGGACTCCTTACAAGATCTGCGGATCGCTGCTGTTATCCCAGAGTGTGAATGTCACTACAAATTTCAAACTGCACTGCACTTACTGCAGAGCCTTCTGTCAGATCCACGCTCGTGTTATTTTCAAGTTACAGATAACAGATAAATACAAAAAGTCTTCCTGAAGCACTGCTGGACATCACAGGGGGTTTGCACACTGAAGTTCAGATGCAGCACTTGGAGGGAGTTCCCCTTCACTTAGGGGTAGGGAACACAGAAATTACAGTATTGTTTCTACTACATTTAGAAGTCTAAGGCAAAGAGGAAAGGAACCAAACCAGCCATTAAAATGGTGTTCTTGACAGACAGTGGCAGAAGGGATGAGAGGAGAGGTAGTGAACAAGCTCACCAGTGTCTTGCATTCAAAGCCTTCTGCATTGGATCACCAAATTAATTGGTTTGATGTGTTCAGTGCAGTTCGGCCACCGAAGAACCAAACACAGGAAAGTAGCAAGCTGTAGTTTGTGTACAACTTGAGAAATGTTGGCAGCACTTGGAAGGGTGGGGGGAGCAGGTATGGATGGACCAAAGAGGCAGCAGCTCACAGCAGAGCTGAGGGTGAGGCAAGAAGGATGGCAGCTTGGCACAGGGTGGAGGCTTTGGGGTGAACTTGAAGGGAGGGCTTAAAAGGCAGAAAACCACATACAGCTGCACAGGGAAACTGCCCTCTACTTCAGAGGTTTTAATGCAGATGGTCTTGCTGCAGCATTTGGTGATTTATGGAAACTAAATATGATGCCTAAGTCTCAGTAACTGCCACGTTGTCTCATGCTCCCTAGAATATAAAGACTCCATGCTTTATCTCTTTCTCTGCAGGAATCCATGCCACTGATCAAATATGAAGATTCACCACAGAAAGATACAAAACAGCCTGGGGAAAAGACTTCCTTTCACCAGCATTCATTCACAGAGATCTGCCACGGCACATAAGGGAGCCATTGTTTCTGGAATAAAATCTCCATTTGAGCTCTCTACTTTGGCCATGATCAATGGGAGGGAATTAAAGTCTCATCCCAGGAAAAAAATTAGTTTGCTGACACCGTGTTGAAAGATGGGGTAATGGAGACACAGACAAGCGTGGGCACCCGCAGCACCTCTTGGGGAGCTGGAGAGTGATGGAGTTAAAAGCCTGCGGACAAAGCTCCCCAAAGTCCAGCAGAGCTTATCCCAGGAGAGACAGCCAAACCAAGGGCTAAGGTTTGCAACAGGAACATCAGCACTAAATGGAACTTCAGCCCCAGTAACTTTGCGTGGTTCTGCACTTCTGCCCTACAGAGACCAGGGGAACGCTCAGCTCCTGCCTTCCATTCGTCCTCTGCACACCTTCCCACCTCCAACACGCACGCCAGAGGAAAACTCAAATTCCCTGCTCTCACTGCTCAGTGACATTAAAAGGTTTTTTCCCCCCATCCACCATGGGTGGGATTTAAGCCCTCCAAACCGAGTCCGTTTCCATCACAGCCATCACAACACAATGCCTACTTTTCCCTGCCAACAACAGACAACTTAAACTAAATGCCACAGGCTGAAAACGCAGCGTTTGCTGCTTGGACGCTGCACCGGTCCGAGGCCCCAGCTTCGCATCCGTTTCACCAGTAAGAGCAAACAGGAGATTAAAAGCTATTTGCTGCCCTCTTCTGAGCAAACCCAAATTGCGCGTCAGTATGGGAAACGGCTCCAGAACGATCACCGAGGTAGAGAGAGCTCTCTCTCCCTGCAAAACGAGCGACAGCGTACGGCATCAAGCAGCTGTGGCGGCGGAGCTTAGGAGTAATCATCAGCTGTGACAGACGGGGACGGCAGATCAGTGCCATGAGGTCTGAGCCGTGTGTTCTCCACAGGGCATTCTTGGCATTTGGGTTTCATAACTCTCGGGCTAATCCCCTTGTGTGGCAATAAAAAGAAATTCTTCCCAGTATATTCTGTTCCCTGCCGTCACAAACATTTCAGAATAGGAGTAAACCAGGAGACATGCAAAGAAATGGGAAAAAACGGCTTTTGGATTTAAAGAGAGCAATTTCATGGTTGTTTTGTTGTTGTTGTTTGTTTGTTTGTTTGTTTGGATTAAAACCACTCAAATCTCTCACAGCTTACAGCAGAGCTTTGCCCTGTTCTTCCAAGGAATATTTCTCTTTATCCAGATATACAGTACGTATATACATACTGCCTTCAAAACAAACCTTAACATTGCAATCTGCTGCTTTCAAAGCATTTATTCAAGATAACTAATTATTCATAGAAACTTATTAAATTAGACACTGTGCTCTACTCTATAGACTTACAATACCAACACCTGTGAGCCTGAGGGAGCCTCAGTTTTCATATGCAAATGTACAATAAAAGTAAAAATAATTTCCAAACACTTCTGAAATAGCTCTCCTCCATGTACCCTGGGACAGGCAAGATGCTCCATGATGCTGAATCATCACTGCTTTTCTTGGCACTCCCTGGGATGCCCTGCATACGTAAACACTGAAGGGAAATCAGGACTTTGAAGCCCAGGTAACCCCAAATTAATGACCATGAAAAATGTATTTCATAATTTGTAAGCAGTGCAACGAATCCCAGACCAGGCTGCCATCAAGGCGACTACTGAGTGTTTCACTTGGGCACACAGAGCGCACACAGCTGTGACAATGTGAGACTGGAACATGCCATTCTTCTCCAGGACTTGGTTCCACAGGATCTCCAAGCACTGCTTCGTTTCTGGCTGCTGCACAGAACAAGTCTATTTATTTCAGTGACCAAGCCACGCAGTGGAAGGTAACAAATTGTTCTTTATGTGTGCATTTTATCCCACAGATGAGGGTGAAACATCAAAGTCTGTTTAAATCAACAGGGATAAGGTCGCAGATGTCATGTGAACCCAATCAAATTGTGAGCAAACACCTGCAGCAGCCCTGAGGCAAAGCATAACCACTATCACCACAAGGAGCAGGGACTGAAGATGTGGTTCTCTGTGGAAAATGGGGCTAAAATTCTCCAGGTTCAAAAATCAGCTTGCTGCTTTCATGACTTGTTTGCTCTACAACATATGCATGAATCACCTTGCAGACACCTAAATCCCAGCATGCTGGAAATAGAGAAGAGCCACCATGTCTTCCCCAGTGTCACCCACCAGCCGCTGGCTCCTTTCCTCAGGTGGTGCTAACCTGCCTCAGACACCTCAGGTTTGGAGCTCTGCATCATGCAGACTGCAAATACATTTTGGTTTAGTTTTCTAGTTTCTGTTGTTGTTTTCTTTGTTTCTTCCTGTCAGTGTCTCTCAAAGAAAGAAGCTGCTTGGAAGCACCCAATCTCTGATGGTGCAGCAGCCCATCCAGCAGGCCTGGCAGCTGTTAGCATGCTTGGGAGGAAGCTTAAATAGTCTCCACCCACCTTTGCCCTCTTTCACCAGTTTCTCTTAGAGATCACTGTGCAGCCTTGGACAGCCCCTCCATTTAGAAGGAAAGCCAGAGCTCCCTTCAGCAGCAGCACAGCAGATTCTCCTCAGGCCAGCAGGGCAGGAAAGCATCTGTGACGTGCAGCTTTCCTAGCCAGGAGAAGCCAAGGCATGCAGCCTCCAGATTTATGGATTATAATGCTGCCACGGCCTACAAATCACTCTGCATTCAGTGTAACTCATTATCACACTGCTATGGTTGGTCACATTCTTTGCAGGTGTAAAAGATGCCAAAAGGGCTTTTTTCCTTTCTTGTGCCAGAATTCAATGATATACAGTCAGGACACCAGGAAGCAAAACTGAAGGCAACGGTTGTTCTGCCCCTGTGGGCACATCGAGTCCTGAGGGCTCCCCAGCGCCCCAGAGCACCTCCCATAGCTGCTCCCAGCCCAGCCCCGCTGCCAGCGCCCGCCCAGGTGCCGGTAACGACATCCTCTGACCCAGGGGAATTCAGCTAAAAATCTGCAGGCAAACCCGGGGATTTGCTCCGGCACATGAGCACAGTCTGCAGCGGTGCTGGGAAACCAGACCGTTTGTCCCAGACTTTGCGTGGGACTTCAACAAAGCGGACAGCACAGCTCCAGGAGCAGCACGGCCGACCCAAGAGGGTTGTGGTATTTCTTTGTACAGCTGAGCCTTGATTATGGAAAAGGACACCTGGGAGGAACCAGCCGCCAACGCAGGCTTTTTGTTCCTATGGAAAGTTAATTCCTCAGAAGCCATAATAATAAAAGTAACGCAAGCGTACTTAACAAGCAGAGATCTGTCAGGGCCTCACCTTCTCTCCACAGCAGCGGCCGCCACGGCCGAGTTCCGCCCGGGGGCGCTCACCTCACGCCGAGCTCTCCTCCTCCTCCTCCGGCCGCTCCGCACCGCTCCCCGCTCGGGGCTCCACGGCGCTGCCCGGCGCGGTGCTTCGTCCCGGGGCCGGGCACGGACCGCCGAGGCGGAGCCGCTCCTCTCCTCGGCCGCATCGCAGCGGGCGGCCCGGCTCCTTTCCTCCGCCTCGCCGTTCTCCTGCAGCGGCCCGAAGGCGTGACGAGGCTGCGGGCGGCCCCGCTCAGGACAGCCGTTAGCGGCCGTTAGGGCTGGGCGCGTGCCGGCGCCTCGTGCCCCTTCGGCAGCGCGAGCAGCCGGAGCAGCGCCTGGCACGGCGCCTCCGCCCAGCTGCAGCTGCCTTGCAGCGAGGCGCGAGCGGGAGGCCGAGAAGATGCCGAGAAACGCCACTTACAGCGCAGTTCACCTTTATTTTATTCCATTATGCTTCGCTACAAAAACGATTCGGAGGCCGGTGAGCAGCAGCGGGCAGGTGCACGGCAGCGCAGCGGAGGCTCAAAGCCGGCTCCGCGCGGCGCCGGGAGCTCCGTGGGAACGCGGGGCGCGTTGAAGTCAGTACTAAAAACCAGCAGGAGGCTAAAAACGCTGCCCGAGGAGAAGGTTACAAAATACGCGGGCAGGAAGAAACACCCGTTCTGTTCTGCTCTGCTGACGGAGGCAGCGGAAACCTGCTGTCACTCAGCCAGGGCGAGCGAGGCGGTCCTGCACCGCGAGATGCGTTCCTCCATCATCCCGCTCACTGCTCACCTCTGCCCCGGCCTCACACAGAGCGACCACGAGCACAGGGAAAGCACGGCTGAAATACCCAGCGCGGATGGATGGAGCACTGCACCCCAGCAGCTCGAGCGCTGCCACGGTCGTTCTGCTTGATGCAGTTTATGGTTTCCTTGGGCAGAAACAGAACTGCTTTCAGCAATTCAGCAAAAGCAAAGCAATGAAGACCATGCTGAAGCGTTCAAAGCAGTAAGAAGCATAAGATCTGCTCCCTGGAAACAGAACAAGTGTCTGATCAGTTCCAGGTCCTGCTGGGGGCTGCAGTCAGGGTCAGACGCTGCACTGAATGTCCCCTCTGGGTCTCGTACACCACCCGATTTCAGCACAGCAACACCCGGAGCAGAGGGGACCCTCACTCTTACAACTCTTATTGCTCCTGTAGGGACTGGGTATCTGCATGCTGATACAGATCCCAGGTGGTGCTCCGGGCTTCAGCAGTCGTTCTCCGAAATCTCTGCAGGTAGATAATGATGAATATGACCAAGATAGCCTGGAGGAAAAGGAGGATGATGAGAATGAGTTGAGAGAAGAAAGCCAGGGTGCAGTACCAGTACTGGCACGTGGAGATGATCTCATCTTCTGCCAGATAAGCGATGACCCGGTCCTGAAGGTGAGCTGGGGAGGCACATCTCACATCCCTGTAAAAGGTCCGGTTCTGCTGCCACTGCAGCCAGGAGCGCAAGTAGAGGATGTCACAGTTGCATTCCCAAGGGTTGCCCTGCAAGTGCACTGTTTGGAGGCTCTTCAGGTTATCAAAGAGCCCGCTGGGAATAGAGGTGAGCCTGTTGTAACTGAGGTTGATAATTTCAGCCGACGGCCGGAAAGCCGCTGGTAGTTTTGTTACAGTTAGGCCTTTGGACATACAGTCAATAATGTTGGTGGCACACTTGCATGGTGGAGGGCACGTAGATATCACGAATGGGAGGAAGCCAAGGAGGGACAAGAAGAGAATCCTACTGTTCATCTTCACCTGCAAACTCTCCCCCAGTGAGAGTGGGTGAGGTGGAAGTCAGGCAAGTAGACACCGCGATCTGTAAGACTATAGAGATCTGAAAAGAACAGAGTTAAAAAAGGTGTTGTGAGAACTCTTGGTCTCTCATTACAGGAGCAGGAATACTCCTGGTCTTTCCAGCCCTGAGGGGGTTATGAGCTGATTGATGCTGGATTTAGCTCCTGCCACTGAATTAATTTCCACTCATCTTCAGAAGCATTTAAGAGTTGCTGATACTTTCAGCATTACTGCAGAAGCATTACTAGGTTTGCCAAGAAAACTGATGACAGGAAGTCATCAGAACATGAAACTTATCATAGCTCTGAGATACATCTGTAAGCAAAGCTTTATTCATGCAAACTGCAAGAGAAGATTCAGAAATAAATGTACTATTACCACAAGTTTAAAATAGTCTTCGCAGTTTTGAATAGACACGATAAAATCGTCCTTAGCAAACACAGGGTGCTGAGCTCTGAGGGAGGAAATCCCCAGAATTTTCTATACTAGACACTGTTCCAGCAGACACATAATCTGGAGCTGTGTCCCTTCTGAGGGGCAAGGGCCAGTGATACAAAAGAGGTATTGCAGCCTCATGCCACCTCTGAACACAAACTTTTTTAAGAGAACTACTGCACATGCCTGCAACAAGGCACTGTTTTTCCATGCAGTCAGCTGAACGAAAGGGGGGGAAAAGAAAGAACGAGCAGAAGGTAGTTTGGTTGACTTACCAAGGTAGATCAATCCTTGCTTGCTTTCTGCCTTTACAGTACATACAACAGAAAGGTCTTAAGGCAGTGCAGTTTTTGCAGCTGCATAGCTGAGCTCCCAGATAATCCCCTTGCAGCTGGCTCACAAGATAAGGGTCAGGCTCATCCCAGGGACACCTCCCATATGAGGCCTTCCTGCAAGTCTGCTGCATGCTGCTGGAAGCAGAGTCTTCATTAGGCAAGTCTTCCAAGAAGTGGGAGCTGGCCTGGCTACAAAAAAAGCTTTTGCTGGCAGAGATGCTGACAGCAGCAATAACTGCAATGCTGCTCTGGGTAACAAGTAGCCAAACGGAGCACTGAATTCAGGTATGGCAGCAAACTACAGCGCCTGGATGCTTCCTTATTGTACAGATAAAATATCTGCAGGGTGAAGACTGCCTCTCACTACTGTAAGTGGCTGAGAAGGGCTTCCTCTACGTTTTCTCAGTTTGGAGCCTTTGGCTCTTGGTAATACAAAAGAAAAAAAAAAAAAGCACAGCTGTTAGCTGTGCCCAGTTAACAGCCAGCTAATGCATTCATATGCACCCTTTGAGGAATCCAGTGCTTCCAAGTGCCCTGCTTTATCCTCTGGCCCTTTGGAACAAGCTAATAGAACCATGCAGACCAAACAAGGAGGTAAAAGAGAACACCATTCCAACAGAAACAACACAAAGTCTCAAGAGAAAAGTAGTAATTCCAAATGCACTTAAACCTGGAAGCTGATGTTACCAAATTGTACTGCAGTCCCTGAGCTTTATGGTCTTTGGTTTCCATTTTATCACAAAGGCTATGTTTGCAGAGTGGCGATCCCTAGCACTGATCAGTGTGTTGTCCCTGACGTTTCTCTTCAAACAGTGACACAGGTCTACTCCTAATAAGCAGTGGGACATCAGCTGAAAGAAACTGTTCTCCAGTGATCCTGCTGGTGTTGGTAATTGAGCCAAGGAGAAAGTCCTCCGAGTGCTTCCATCCTCTCTTGACTGCTAGAGGTAACACACAGCTCTTGTCATTTCACTGTCTGCACCAAAATAAAGCTGACTGGCTCCACAGGAAGGATGACAGGCTGGGGAAGATAGTGCTCCAAGGGTCTGCTCTTTTGATAGGCTAAGTGAGTTGTCAGCACTCAGCAAGCATTACTGAGAAAAACTGACCACATCCTTCTTTCAGAAGTTGCATTATTTAAATACTTGAACAATCATTTGTTCAACTTACGTACAAGGGTCAAAAATATACTCAGGACATTTCAGCAGCATCTTATCTTGTCAAGGTTCTTACACTTTCACAGACATTTTTCTCCCATAGGCCAGACTCTAAGCATTGGCTATGCTAGAGGCTAAGGCCACCAGAATTACTTTCTTGTTTCTGCTCAGCTTCGGAATGTGAAACACTCTGAATGAACACTGATATGAGGACAGTTTGGGCTGCAAACAAAAGTAGAATTTGGCCCTAACCAAGGCATAGTATATTTGTGATGCTCTAAACAAAATAATTAACCTTTAGATTTCTAGTAGGTTGGAGCAGATCATTCCAGTTGTTTCACTGTGGCAGGCAGACAGAGTAGGAAAGGGATCCAGGGCTAACAAATGAACCCACTTTTTCCTGCATTCTACCTGGAAGAAGCTCAGCTACAACAGAGAAAGTTTGCTCAGCACGTCCACACCTCACACGTTTGAGTGCTACTTTCTCTCACAAGCAGCTCTCAGGCCAGGTGTGGCACGGAGCCGATCCAGAGCCTGGCTGGCTCTGCACACAGCAGTGCTTCTTTGGTTACTTACTTTCCTGGGATTGGATCCCACCAAGCCACCTGCTGCCAATTTACACAGCTTCTGAGGGGAAGCTTAAAAGTAGGAGAACTTCGGGATCAGCTTGTCTAGCCTCTGACATAAGCACAGTCCAGAAATCACGTGCCTGCCTGCAGCCTGCTCCGACGGAACGGAATAAAAGGACAAACAGTCCTTCTGTCCTCTCCTGTCCGTAATGCATCATCGATGCTGCTGAACAAGACTGAAAGTCAAACAAAAATAGGTTGTTCTTTTGAATGGATTTATTTCACTGATCAGTTCAGGTAGTAAACATTATTAATAATAACAATGATCATTTAATAAAATGGATATGTTTTAAAAGGTTTCTTTCTTTTTTTTTTTTTTTCTCCACAATGACAAAATGGTCAAACAGAAATTTACAAAAAATATATTATAATAACCTAACATGACAGACGGGAAACAAAGAGCTTAGGAGTGGAGCGAAGGGTGAGGAAGTCATATGGTAGAAGCAAGCCAGTGTTACAGCAAGCACGGCTGGGTTTGTGAGAAGGAGCAGGGAATGCCATTGCACAGCACAAGAAGTGAGAGCCCCTCCTTCTCTAGCAGGAGGCATGCGGGGAGGCAGCAGGAAGGACGCACAGGCAGGGCCAGCACAGCAGCAGCACACGAGGAGTTCATGCCACGGCTCCTTCCCCAATCAGGCAGATGGGCTGAGATGGTGTTACCAGCAGGACAGACCACTCTGCTGAGCAGGATGCAGCCCCTGCTGTGTCTAGCTTGGCTGGGCAAAGCTTGGCAGAAGTGTGAGAACGTACCTGGGGGTGCATTGGAGACTATGGAAGCTGTGTGCAGGGGGAGGTATTAGATTGCCTTCCTATCCACACTTCTCACTGCCAAAATCAAACGGCTGAGCTGCACTTATTCTGGTCTATCTTCTCAGCTTATTGTGCAGCTCAGTGCAACAGTACAAAACAGCCCTCATTTATAAACAGGTGTCACCTTCTAAGCCAGTCCAGGACCCTGATGCCCTCCAAAATCAATCTAATCCACTTCCAGGCAGCCCCCCAACTCTGATGCTCTGGGCAGGGAACCTTCTATACAGGACATAGATCTCAGTACCTCTGCCCATCTGTAGAAGCTGTAGAGCCTCACTCCTATGTGTTTTGAATAAGAGCAGCTCAAACCGTCTTTGCCAGCTGGTAGCTGAAGAGTTCAGCGCTGTAGAGAACACAGCTGCCACTATTAACTTGATCTAGGAGCCATGTGCACTGAGCTGATGGAGACTTCCCTCACCCGGAGGGACAAGGCAGATGCACACTCAGGCAGTCCTGTCTGCCTGTGACCAGACTCTGTGCTCTCACCAGCACGCATGCTAATGCATGCACATGCTAAAGAGTAAAGGTCTGGAGTTTTGTTGTTATTGTTGTTTTTTTCCCTGGGAATCAATCTATTTTAAAGAGCACTATCTCTAGCTAAACAGGGCTCAAACATAACAGAACATCCTAACAGGCAAGACTCGTGGGAAAAGAGAGGGGACAGGTACTGCAAAGTGCTTCCAGTTACACTAGCATAGATAAAGTTGAGAACTCAGCATTCCCCCTGCTTCCAGCAGCTGCAAACCAACCCCAGAAAACCTCTAGAAAGCTCCTACCTCAGACTACTCCATTGCTCAGGCAAACGCACTGCAGGAAAAAGGCTGTATTTCCTCCTTAAGCATCTGTTACTGGGCATGTTACTGAAGACAAGCTGAACCCATTCCCTCTCCTAGGCTGGCACTTCCACTGTCCCTTATGAGCTTGAGACAGAGGAGAAGGAAAGAAAAAAAACACTGATCCAGAAGAGCTGCCTGCACCCCTGTCCTGCTGAGCTTATCCTCACTTCCTGACTCCCATGGCTGCAGAAGGCTGCTTAGGAGAGACTTGCCTTGGACACGGCTCTTACTCAGCTTGCACGTTCCTGCCAGTGGGCTTCCACTCCTGCTCTGTCCTTCCACAGTGTCAGGATCTCTTTCCTTCCTCTGCAGCCCATGCTCTTGTTGATCAGAGGCTCCATACAGGGAATAACTGGAACCTGCCTATGCATCTCCTGGAAAAGCCCTGATCAGAGCTCTAAAGCTCAGCAGGGAGAATCAGAGAAACACAGCACCAATAAACAGAATTTAGGGTTTGGGTATTCCTGGACAATACTGTGCTTTGTGCACAGGGAGATCTACTGTAAAAAGCCAGAGATGTGGGAACTGACACAAATGGAGAATGGGAACAGAGAAATTAGGCTGGCAGCCAAAGGAGCAGAAGGGCCCATCCCATGGTAGCACTCCCTGGACTGGAGGTAAGAGCCAAACGCCTCTCCTTCCAGCAGCCCCTGATTCCCTGTGAGCGCGGCAGTGTTGCTGGTCAGTCCTGCCCTGTTAGGCACATGACACTCTGGAGCTCTCCTCTGGCTGTGCTAAGAGTTAAAAATACTGCAAGAAACAGAAATAGGAGAGAAGTTGCTGCCCAAAGAGCGCTCTTATCTCTGCCCAGCAGATCCATCGCTTTTCCCAGCACTGAGACAGAAAAGAGCCAGGGAGAGGAAGAAAGGTTGTGTCCCAGGGGAAGGGGAAGTGCCAAGTCTGCTGGGATGCACTCAGCCATGTACAGCAACATTCCTGTCACCTGCCACACTGACCTACACAGCCCCCGTGCCACCTCCTGCTCTCTGCAGCAGCCTGTCTGGCCAGGCAGATCTCTGGTACAGGCATTAGAAACTGCCCCTTTCCTTAGGAGAAGCTCAGAAATGCGGGCTGCTACCAGGCTTTCAGCCCTGAGTGTTTCTCTCCAAAGCAGGCCCAGCCAGGAACTGCAGCTGCTGTGGTGCTCCTCATTGCAGGCACTGGAGATTGAACAGCTGGACAGTCAGAGCCACGCCATGAATACCGTCACCCAGCTACTGCTGGTGCTGTGCTTCCAGCTACAGTGCTCCTGTCAACCCCAACCCCACAGGCTGAGAGCAGGGCAGGCAGGCTGGGCAGGTGTCCACTCCCATCATCTCTCCTCCTCACAGGCAGTCCTCAACAACTCATGTTCTCTGCCAGAAAGACACAACTGAAGGCAGTGGAAGCTGTTTCTTTTAACAAACCTTGAGAGACTCAGTTCCCTGCCACTCAGTGTAAAGATCTGGAGTTTCTTGGTAGGAATAACAAACCTAATCAACCAATTGGAAAAAAGCAAAATAACCTGGGCAGACAACCAGCAGGACCCCTGAGCAGCTCAGTGCACACAGAGCCCCCCAGCCCTGCACTCTGGGCAGCACAGCTTGAACTCCCAGGAGGGAATGGCTGCCTTGACCACAACTGTGCTGGCCCCAGACAAGGGGAGCAGGGGAGGGGGCACAGCACCTCAGTCAGGAGTAAACATTTACGTGCATTGACACAGATATTCTTCAAGTTCGTACACCAGAGAAACCAGGACTTTAAATACTAGAGCATTCCCGAACAAGAGATTAGTACACGGAAAAGGGAAACCTGTTTCTTCTTTTTCTTTCTTTCTTTTTTTAGGATGCCTTAGAGACTCCCTAGTCTATTTTCCCTTTATATATATATATAAAATAAAATAAAAAAGGAAAAAAAAGAAAGAATTATTAAAAAAAGAAATACACATCAGTAAACAGTTAGGTGAACAGCCTTCTCCACAAACCGGCTGGCTGCAAAGCCAGCCTTGCTGCTTTTAAATAAATTAGAGGATGCGAATGCAGCTCTTGCCCACAAGTCTCTATACAATGGGAAACCTCTTTTCAGACATCCACAGCTCTTGGCAGGCCTCAGATGGTCGCTGGGGGTTCCCTTTGCCCTCCAAGTACCTGCATCTCACTGATCCTGCATCTGCTGCTGCATCTTCTGCAGCATCTCTTGCATCCGCCGCAGCTGCGTGAGACAGAGAAGAGACAATCAACCAAGACAGAGAAGAGACAATCAACCAGGAGCCCGTGGTGGTGGGACGCAGGAGTGGGAAGCCCCAGGAGAGCCTGTGTGGGGCAATCCTGGAGAAACATGTCAGATTCCAGCACTAAGAAGGCCCAGGCAGAAATGGTTCTCACCTCCTCATCCTTCATCTTGATCAGTTTCTCCGTCTCAGTATCTGGTGTTGGGAGAGGCAGGATAGGAATGGGGCTTTCTATCCTATTGTCCTGAGTCAGTTTGCTGGAGACAGAGAGGGACAAAATGCAGTCAGTTATAGCTCAGGATGGCTGGGGCACGCACAGAGCCTGTGGGGGAGTCCAGCAAGGATGTGTAGGGTGCATTCAGGTGCAAAATGAGAGTACAGCCAACAAAAGTTCTCAAAATAGAAGTTCCTGGGTAACTACCAGAGAAAACTCAGTCCAGGCTAACACTGAGGGAAAACACATACACGGGGGGAAAAAGGAAGACGATTTCTGAAAGTCAGAGGAGTCTTTGCAGAAAAGCTGGAAGTTCAAATTAGCACTTTCGGGCTTTCACCGCTCGGAGTCGCTGTTTGCTCCCTATTGAATCAATTCCAGCTCTGCAGTTTGGTACGTCCCCCCCAGAGTTTCTCTTACGAAACCTTATCCCACTGACAGAAATGGCCACAGTGTTTTTCCAAGACTTCACTGGTAAGGGACCGGCCACTGCGTGAGAAATAGCATCGAAGTTATAAGCATCTCTTTAGCTAAGCTACTGCTTTTTTATCACACTGTTCTTTTAATAGATACATAGCCTGTCTAAATAGCAACTGTGACACTTCTCACAGACCTCTAGCATTTCAGATACTTATTTTGGGACTCCATATTGTCACTGTTGAAAAAAACAGGCTCTTCTGCGATGCAGAAGCACAGGGACACACTGTGTGGGAACAGAGCATGCCAACTGCACACCTGCACACACACAGGGTGCTCCCTGCTGAGGTGCAGCTATTCCCACTCTGCCATGCAGCAGCACAGAGTCACCCAGCCATTTCAGGCAGCAAGTGAAAGGAATGATTCACAACAGAGGAGCCCAAATCCACTTAAAACTTGTCATCAATGTTTCAGTCTTTCTAGTGAAAAGCCCATGAGTGTTTTCTGATCTCCACGATTAAAATCAGAGAGAATGAAATGCAAAGAAAGTCAAAAGCAAAGAAATTTCTGGTGATGCGTAAGGCACTTGCCAATTGCTTGGGCTCTGTTGTCTGAGAAACGGCAGCACCCCAAGGGTCACACTGACTTCTGGATGGAACCACAGTTGGAAAACACCTCCCTCTTTGGCAGCGCACACAGTTTTCATCTCCACCAGGGAGACAGTTTAGCCCACGTTTCATTAGGCTGGATGTATTTCAGCCAGCGATAGGAACAGCTCTTCTAAAGAGCATTTTTCTCCAGGCCTATTTCCCAAGATTCATGCAGGACTCATTGAACAGGAACAAGGATTCTCAGCAACATCCCTGCTGTAATCTCAGGCTGTGGGAGACAAGCTTGGATTTGCTATTTTACTTTCCAGTGCCATTTCCCATGCAAGCTCTGAGAGTAAGCCCAGCTCCACAAAGAACAGGATTCCTCTGCCACTCCTCAGCAAGGCGGTAGGGACCCACCTGGTCATTTGCTGGATGCACTGAGCTCGGTAGTTCTCATAGTGGACATCACAAGTGACATCCTTCAGGTCATGCATGTGTGTCCGGATCAGCATATTCCGCAGCTTCACAAAGTCACAGTGTGCCTGATTTTCCACTACAGAAGCAAGAACAGATGAGCACCTGGACATCACACCTCACCAGCTCCATTCAGGGAGTCCCTTCTCACCTCCCAGAACCCAGGCCTGAAATAAAATTTACCCAGGACCCCTTCCCCATCCTGCCCCCCTCTCCCACTCCCTGTGCCAAAGACTCTCCCCTAGCCTTGGCACAGGCCTCAGTGATGCTCTGTGCCTGTCAGCCTTGAGGCCAGGCTGCTGAGGTCATTGTGTTCCCAGGACTTTTTCTGGGTAAGAGGATTAATTAAATACATATAGTAGAGCCTTGAGAGAGGATGCTGCTCCCAGATACATAGGATGTCATTATTACACATTACTACATTATTATTATGGGCAGCAACTGCTAGAGACAAATTGGTCATTCTCTCAGAATTTCAGATTGATTGTAAGGCCACTATAGGCAGGGTGGTTTCCAGTAGGAAACTTGAGTCAGCCCCTGAGGAGCAAAGCTACCAGCAGGCAACAGTCAGGAGAGCTGAAAGATTGCTGTTACCAAGGATGGCCAGGCCCCAAGGAGCCCTGGGGACTCGGGGGAAGTGCTGCACTTGGTAGCTGTGTGCTTGATTTGGCAATCTCTGTTTACCTCACTGAAGGGCTGGGGGAAGCTCTGACAAAACTCATTTCTGCCAATTACGAGCATTCAGACATGTACAGCCCACTCCAGAGCCAGAAAGAGAAAAGAGCCAGCAGCTGGGCATCCCAAGCAGCTGGCACCAACCCACAAGCAAACACACAGGGTTTTGGGACTGAAAATTGCAAGACCATAGAGCAATGTGCCAGCACAGGGGTGTCAGCAACAGCAGCAAAAGCCATTCCAAGGTTATTAGGGACTTTGTGAAATTTCTCCCTTTAGAAGAAGACACAGTCAGAGTGTCAGCTTCCAGGCACTGTGCTTACCTTCCACAATGCCCCATGGGTACAGACGTCCACGGACTCGCTGGCCTTTAGCTTCTACCACTGTGTTGCTGCCAATGACAGCAAAAGGAGCACTCTCCTGGAAAGAGATCTGAATCTGAATGTGTGTGTCCTGATCTGAATGTGTGTGTTTGGTGGCCCTGCTAGGCAGGGGGGTTGGAACTACATGATCCTTGAGGTCCCTTCCAACCCGGGTGATTCTGTGATTCTGTGATTCTGTGAGAGGTGATGCTGAGCTTGTGGCTGTCAACGGATTCCTCCTCCAAGGGCCAAGCTCAGGCAGAGAACAGGAGAGGAAGGGAAAGACACAGTGACATCCACACATGCATGGGACACCACAACACAATTACAGAGAAAAGCCTCAGGCACTGGGACCTACAGGTGGCTCGATTCCCAGCCTGACCTTCTCATGCCATACAACTCAGCCTTCTTCTCAAACATACACCCAGGGAACACCAGGGAAAGACTGACACCACCTAGTGGGACACCTGAAGTCCCGTGTCTTTATGCCACACTTCATGGCACCAGCAAGGACATCAAGCTCCCTTCTCCAGTCTGTCTACTATGTGAACCAATACAGGCTGCCTCCGGGGTACCAGCATCACCGTACAGGACTTTGGCACAGAAAGGACAGCTCTGGATCCTTCCAGAGCAACCACCATACCCAAGAGCCAGACTTCCCTGTCCCTCACTGAACTGGTTCCTTACCTTCAACTCTCTATCTTGCTGCTTGAACTCCTCATCTTCATCAGAGTCGCACTCAGGAAACTGGTACACTTTAATGCCAAATTTGTCAATCTCTTCCCGGATCTGAGTCCATGCAAAACAAGAACAAAAAGATGCTCCACTGAACAATACAGAAATTATGGGTTTAATATCATGGATTTGCTGTTGCCTACAGATGGGGAAGGGATTTGATGCTTCCTGTAGAGCTGGCCTCTCCGAAGACACCACTTCCCTTCTCACGTTTCTCATGCTGCAATTAGATCTGCAGATACTGTACACACACACACACACACACACACACAGACATACAGTATCTGTCTTTACATATTTACTACTCTCCCTCTTCACCACATCCCTGCCACCACATCAGGTATGTGGAAGAAGCACATCTCACCCTTTCTTTTAGCTTCCGGATCTCTGAGGGGATCAGGCAGTCAGCTTTGGCAATCAGGGGTACAATGTTAACCTTCTCATGAAGAGCCTTCATGAACTCGACATCCACAGGCCTCAGCCTGCAACAGGGATGAGGAGAGACATGATTGGCAAGGACATGACAAGCAGCTCCCCCCTCCAGCCTCTTCCACTTCACCCACCATCCCCAAAAAGAAGGGAAAAGGACAGTACTGTCATGAGAGTGTGGGGCAGCCTTCAGCTAGGGCTGCATTTGCAGGAAAGCTGTCTCAGACTTCAGATGCTGACACTTGTTGTGCAGACAGAAGCTGAGTATTCCCCTTACAGACTAAATATTGCCCAGGTCACAGCCCTGGCCTCCCACCAGCTGTCCTCTGTCGAAGGCAGCCAGCACATCTCCTGCAGCTGTTCTGGACTAGGCTGGCACGCAGGCCAGCAAGGCCTTGGCAGGGTTTGAAGGCAACTTAAAATTCTCTTTCCTACCCCTTGTTCAGGCTCAGGTAGATAGGAAGACACTGTGTGGCATTATTTCTCCTGATTTCAAAACCAGACTGCAGACCTGAGGGAGATCAGCTCTGTCTGCTTATGGGCAGTCTGCCTTGTCAGAGATGAGGAAGGAGGCTATGCTTGTCAAGGGGCAGCAGCTGGGTGGTTCTCCATCTGCACCAACAGCCAGACAGCAAATGAACAATGGAAGGGCAACCCAGGGGCACAAAGGTCTTCCCTCCAGCCTGAGTCATGCCCCATCCCCGGAGCAGCTCTCACCCATGCCCAAAGGGCGAGATGAAGTAGAGACAGCAGTGCACTCGGTTATCCTGGATGTTCTTTCGGTTCAGGCCGCTCTCGTCACGGAAGTACTGCTCAAACTGCTGGTCAATGTAGTCAGTGATGGGCTTCCAGCTGAGAAGGACAGTTCAATCAAAACCAAACCATGTGTGCAACAGCATGCTGTCCCTAGGGACTATGGTGCATCATCCCATCCCCACTGTCAGAGCCCCTTTCAGTGAAGCATCCACAGAAAACAGATGTGGTCAAGTTGCAGCCTGCTCACCATTCAGTGTTATTAACAGCATCTCCAAAGCCCGGTGTGTCCACTATGGTCAGCTTCAGCTTGACACCCTTCTCCTCAATGTCCACTGTGTGTTTGACAATCTCCACTGTCTGGTTGATTCTCTCTTTGAACAGGAGCACATGAGTTAAAGCCCTGCAGTAATGGTGGGGGTTCCAACTCACACCCACAACAGGCTGGCTCCCCTTATCACTGAGCACAGGGAATAACAGGAATTTCAAAAAGCCCTGATCGTACTCAAAGGAGCCTCAGGGAAGGTGTAGCAGGGGGGCAGGCAGCAGGCAGAGCTCTGACACAAAAACTGTCATGCTGCTTGCAGCCCAGATGTTCCAAACATTTTGTCCAATCGCTTGGAAAGGGGAATCTCTACTGCACTCCAACACCCAAGAACAAAAGACAAAACTCAGCATTTCATCCCAAAGGCATGGTGCTGCTCTGCAGCCTTATCTTGCCTTCATGGAATTGAAGAACCCTACAGCCAAACCATTTTTGCTGAAATACTAGTAGTGCCTCGACAGCCAGCAAAGGAGACCACAGCAACACAGCCAGGGCTGTGATCAGGCCATGCCTGTAGCTGCTGTTGAAGCAAGGAGCCAGGCCCTAGGACAGGGTGGACCTGTGGATACAAGGACCTATTTACCCCCCCCCCCCCCTTTGTCCCCAACTTACCCTCTGCATTGAGGAGCTTTCTGTCTTTGTACAGATCTGTCAGGAACAGGCTATTCACGAGCGTGGATTTGCCCAGACCCGACTCTCCTAATTGACAAAGTGCAAAGGGAAGGAGGGAAAAGCAAGCAACATGACCCACTAATCGACTTACAAATAAAATTCTGAGGCAGAGGAAGTGAGAGATATGAGCTGTCAAGAGCTGTTTATGGGCATTACGTTTTTCCAGCAGTGGGAGGACTTTTGCTGCAAGATGTCTCAATCCTCATATAAACATGCTCTTGCAGTTCCTCCATCCTCCCTTTTCTTCTCTCTCTCCCTCAGTCCCCATCTGGCCCTACCTTCACCACCCAAACCAACCCCACTGGGGGAGAAGCCACGCTCAGTGCCCACCATAGGGCCCAGCTGTCCCACCCCGGGCAGCCTCACCTGCAACCATCAGGGTGAAGTCGAAACCCTTCTTCACAGATTTCCGGTGGACCTGGTTCGGCAGAGTGGCAAAGCCCACGTACTGCTTCTCATGGTCCTGCAGGGCAGAGGCGGACAGAAGCAGGTCAGGGTGTGCCACCGCTCCTGCTCAAGCAACAGGGAGTTGGATTCAGAAGAGCTGAAAAGCCCCGAGACAGAGCCAAGGGGTGGAGGAGAGGTGGGTCCCTGCCTTGGCAGCGGTGTGAGGCATGGCACACACATCCTCAGGCCTCAGGGACCTCTCCCAGCTCACAGCCACTTCCCAGGGAAGAGGTGGACTCACCATCCCTGGAGGCATTCAAGAAACATGGAGATGTGGCACTTAAGGACACAGTTCAGTGAGCATGGTGGGGATGGGCTGTCAGTTGGACCTGATGATCCTAGAGGTCTTTTCCAACCTGAAAGGCTCTACGATTGTATGATTTGTGCATCTCTCCCCACAGAGAGCTGTGCAGCTGGACTCTGTGATTAGCGCCCCTGGGCTTCTGAGCAGCCGAAGGCGCGGTGGTTCGGCTTCTGCTTGAGCCGAGAGGGGCTTATTTCTTGCTCTGCCACAGCCACTCCTGGGTGAGTAAGAGGTAATCCTGAATAATCTCCAGTGTTATTTCTGAGGAGATGGAAGCTCAAGGAGCACAGAAAGTGGGGTGATGCAAAATTATTCAGTACACTGGCAAGGTGCCTTTGGGGAGGGTATTACATATGGTATTGCCAGCGAATGAGTTCTTGCCCCACAGTCCCCACTCCCTGAGCACACAAAAGCTGCAGCCACCCCACAGAAACACTGTGCTTTGCACAAGGGCACTGAAGGCACACAAGGAGCAACACAGACCCTGACAAACTCTTCCTTTCTTGCATAGTTTTGAAGCCAGACCCACAGCCCAGAAAGGCGAGAAGGAATGGAGCAAATGAGCTTAGGAAGAAATGGGGACAAATAGAAGCTCTCACACAGCCAAGCTCTTGTTTGGGCACGGGGAATGGACCTCTGCTGACTTTTAGCAGCCTTGGAAGAAAAACTGCCTGCTCTGTCCAGAGACTTTACATGTGAAGCAGCACTGAGCACAGACCAATAACACCACAGCAGAGGCTTGGGGTGTGTTGCTCTTCTTCTCTTTGTTTTTTTCAACTAAAAAATGACTAAATGCTGACTAAAGGCTGACAGCGGAGATCTCTGGTGCAACACTGCTTACTTCAGCCAGGTGTAACTGGCTGAACCTGATCTCTTGTTTCTGTTCAGCCCAACCAAGAAAGCGTGGATTTACTGTACTGCTGGTGCTTCCCCATAGCTGTGTAGAATCAGGATGCTTCATGATAAATGCAAATCCCAGCTGGCGCAGGATGCTGCCCTTTTCCTGTGGCTCAGGTGACCATTTCCTCTGCAACAAAGCAGGGCAGCGCTGAGCACAAGCTCAAGGGTAGAGCTTCCCTCCCACAACAGGAGGCAGCTGGAGCTGTGGGGGAAAATCCATCCCCAGCTCTGTCTCCCCCACCCAACCAATGACCATCACGTGCACAGAGCAAAAGGTGAGAAATGCAGGAGAAACAGTGCGGAGTGGTCAACTCTATTAACAGCCCTCCCCTGGGAAAGAACACCTTGGCCCCTGCACCGCAGCCAGAGCATCCCACGGTTCACGCACCTCAGCTTTGAGACACAATGCATGCTTCATCCAGGCAAGGCATCTCAGCCAAAATCAGTGTGGCACGTAAGGAGCCCCAGTAACCTTCTGAGCCTGGTGCTAGCCTTGCTCAAAGCCCCACATCGCTCAATCTTTGTTAGTACTCAACATGGATGCTGTCTGCAGAGCCACCGTGCACATGATGGAGAGCACCGATGGGAGCTGTGCTGCCGGCAGCCCTCCTCACGCTGCCTTTGTCCCATGCCTGGGGACGCACTGCATGCAGCACAGCAGAGCCCACCAAAAGATACTGCTGATGTTTGGGAGCTTGCTGTAAACAGAAACCCCCCACGCCAAGCAAAACATGTCTGCACCCTCCTTCAGCACGCTGCGTCCCTGCATCCTCCATCACCCAGGCAGCCGCTCAGCTCCTGGTAGGCCATGCTCTCCCTGTTGGTTCGAGCCAAGGAACCAGAAGGTTTGAGCCCTGATCCTGCCTAGGGCAGAGATCCCCATTATCAAGGTATTTGCTGTCCTACAGCCACGGAGAGAGGCAGGTATGAGAGAAGTCTCCATCACCCCTGAGTCCTTCCTCATCTCCTTTATGGCTGTGCTATTCAGAGAAGCAGACATCATGCAACTTCACCATTTATCCTGGAGATAAATGAGGCTTGCTGAGTGCATCCCAAAGTGCTAAAATTAAACACCACAGGACCACAGAAAATTTGAAGAATGGCCCCCACTCTATTTCTGGAACTAAGCCTGCAAATGGGGAAGGCTGTGCTGGGATCCTGACGATGCCCCCGGCCCAGCCAGGCCCTGAACGCCCAGCTCACGCTCACTGCACCGCGTCACCGCGCTGCCAGCTGCAGGGCGGCGGCTCCCGGCTCAGGGAAGCGGGGAAAGCAGAAGCCGCCCGGTTCCTCTCGGCGGTCCTTCCTTCGCACGGCCACCACATCCGCATCTGCACACGCCAGCACGGCCCTTCCCCTCAGCACAGAGTGCCCTTCGCTTCCTTTCATTGCCAGAAAGCCGATAAATTCCCAGCCCCAACAGCCCCGTGTACATCTGCCTCCTCCGGCCCGCTGCTACGTACGGGAGACCAGCAGAGCCGCTCGCCCACCAGCGTTTGCGGCAGAAAACGGGGCTTGCAAAGCGCAGCCCGAACGCGGCCACGCAAAGCACGCACACCGCTCGTGCCCCGCGCTGCCCAGGCGCGCACGCCATTCCGAAGAGAGAATCGCCGCACGAGATAACGGCACGGAAACGGCATCCCCAGCCGTCCGCCCGCCCTGCCCAAGGGCTCCGCTCTCCCCTCCCCTCCCTCCGCCGCCCCCGGCCATCTCCTCCTCGCCTCCTTCCTTCCGCTCCGTCGCTTCTCGCAGGGCTCCCGTCGCACAGCGGCCGGCCGCTCGGGCACCGCGCTCCCCCCGCCCGCGTGCCGCTATAAATACATGCCCGTACCTTCAGCTTGGCCGGGTGGCTTCGCTGTGCCTGCGTCCGCGGGGAAAGCAGCCTCTCCACTAACCGCTCCTGGATAATGAGCGAATCCATAACCGCGGCCGGCGGCACAGCCAGCCACTGCGGGCCGAGAAGAAAAACACCCAACCCATGCGTTCCCTCCCAGCTCTCGCTAAACCCATGCGGCAGCCCCCCGCCCACGGCCGCACACACGCGCAGGGCGGCTCGGCGAGGAGCGGCGACGTTTGCGGGCTCCCACGGCAGCGCCCCGGGACTTGCCGTCCCTCCGTGCCGCGGGAGGTGCCGCCTGCGGGGCCGGCACTGCACGCACCGCCCGCTGTCGCTCCGTCCCCGTCCCGCAGTTCCGCGCACGACGGCTGCCGCCCCTCTCCCGGCTCCGCTCATCCGGCCGGAGCGGCCCTCGGATATCCCGACGCGTGCAGAAGCGTTGGGCTCCGAACTATCAAGAAATACCTGTGCGTTTGATAAGCACGCAGATCCAGCAAAGGCTCAGCACAGAAAAATTGTGCAACCTTCAAGTCTGGGAGCCTGCAATATCAGATCCACAATTCATCTTTTCTGTGCAGCCACAGAAGCTGCAAAGGAATTTATCTGAAACAAACAAAAGCTTATAACCTCATATAACAACACGACTCCAGAAACTGGGCAGTAAATTTGCTGGCACGTAGAATGAAGTCACACAAGACGGCGGTGCTGGATGAACCTGCAGCTCGACACACAGGTTCCTGAGCAGCTCCTGCCCGTGAGCAAGGAAGAACAAAGGCTCTGCTTTACACCACTGCGCATCTCCTACCCGCAGTCTCTGCTGCCTCACTGAGAGCCACGGCCTTCTGGCAGCCACTGCCCAGAGCGCAGCATCCACCAGGGCCCACCCCCCATGCAGCTGTCACAAGGCTCTGCCACAAAGTACTGAGATACCTGGGAGCTGCTGCAAGAGCAGGAAGGTCTCAGAACCTGGGTTTCTACAATACTGTCTTACAGGGAGGGGAGGAAAAGGGGGAGAAAAGAAAACGGACAAAGAAGAACTGTGTGTTAGCTCCACTGCCATTCTGCAAGCTGAGGAAAGGTGACCTCAGAAGTCGCAGTAAAAGGTCCTAAAGGCTGGGAAATGTAAGACAAAAACATGTCAAACATCAAAGAATGCCATCAGCATCCTTAAATTCCACTTGCTGGATTTTGTTCCCAATCATTTCTGAGTGTAACACTACTCAGGAAACCTGGATTGAGATCCGTGTGAGGCAAAAGTTGCCACTTCTCAGAACACCTGATCCACCTCACGCGACAGCTCTTCCCTGCTGTGAGGTGGGGATGTTTTTAGGGAGCAGATAACGCTTACAGCAAGCAGTGCTGTACTGCTCCCAGCTCAGCAGTAGGTCAGGCCATGCTCATGACACCTTTTTCCTCTCTTAGATTCCCAGTATCTGATTCTGCTTCCCTGCCTGGAGCGCTCCATCATCACGGCCTGCAGCTCATGCACAGCTGAGGAGCAGCAGAGATTCCATGCTCTGTGCCAGGCAGGAGGAGCGATGGCTCGGGGACGCAGAGACACATTCAAACTCACTCTGACACCACAGAGGTGTCACATGGCCTTCCACACTGTAAACCACAATAGCTGTAACCAAACCCTTTCCAACCTCCAAGAGTTCTCATGCTTTGAAACACGCTTTCCTGAAGACCGCAGGCCACACGGCCACCAACCACAGGCATCTGTCAGCCTGGGCACAGGGAGAACGCTGCGTCCTTGCGAGCCTCCCGCACCCAACAGGAGCATTCTTCTATGGTGGGGTCATGGATGAAGTCAACATTGATTTGGTTGAGGCAAAACCACAGGGCCCTAGGAACCATGCTGACAGTGCAGACAGGAACAAGGAGCTGCTGTCTCCCACAGCACACACGGCTCTCAGGACTGGCAGCCAGGGAGGAATTCCAGCTCGGACGCCAAGCCCGGGAATGCAGAAAGCACAATGAGAAAAGGAACCCAGGAAGGTAGCTCTTGGCTAATGAGGGCTTTCAAAATGCTCAAGGAGGGCTGTCTGGTCTGACTCAGCCTCCTCCACCTTTCCAAGAGATGAAGAGCCAAGGAAAGAACACATTTCTATCACACTGATGTACTGCAGGGCACACCCACAGCCACAGGCTCAGGTTGGTCCACCTCCCAAAGACAGCCGAGCCAAGCCTTGTTTTGCCTCTGCTCCTTCTGATAACCCCTACCTCCCCACGCAGACAGCTCAGCAGGGAATCTAGAGCAAAAACAAGCGCTTTCTTCCTTTGGCTCCCAGAAAACAGCTTGGTGAGAGCCCCTCTGGGCAGGGGACACGGTGTGAGGGAAGAGCTGCAGCTGGGCACCAGCATCACTGTCCTACGTTCTTCTTTGTTACAGGGGATTTCTAGCCTGCAGGGCTGCAGATGGGCCCAGAGAAGAGGAGAGAAAATACATTAGTTCACAGCATTAGATGTCAACTCACAGAAGGCAGAATTCACCACTGGACAGCATAGAAATGCTCCTGGAGAGCAGCACATCGGCCTCACATCGGCAGGGCACAGCCCACCATCAGCCCAGGAACAAAGGGCAAGGAGCTGTGCTCCGCCAGCAGCACTGAGCCATGGCTGACGCAGGGCTGTGCTGTCACACCATCAGCGGGGCTGGGAGCGAAGGAAGGTTTCCTGGCCGCTGCAGGAAACACGCAGCACAGCCCAGGGGAGGCAATGGAGGGACGGCGGCACGCAGCGCAGCGCTTTGTGCAGGCGGCTGCAAACGTGACGAGCGAGGAGCAGAAACAACGCGATGATGGGCAAGGAGAGAACAGCACAGATCAGAGATGGGGCGGGGAGAGGAAATTCTGTTCTTGACTAAATACATATATGGTGCTGGCTGGGCTCCACCCACAGCGACAGCCCTGCTCTCCAGGCAGGGAGGCCTGCTCTCTGCTTGGCTTTTCCAATGAGTTGGCCTCAGGACTGCTGTGCTCCGGCTCTGCTCTCAGTGAGCAGCCACGATTGCATTGGGGAACAGGTACCTTCAGCCCACAGAGGGCTGTACAGAGGACTGGTGAAGCTCTGCATATCCACACCTCCACAAGGTCAGCATGGTCGCATCGTGACATTTATAGTTCTTCCTTTGAAGCAAAGCTATTTGCAGAACTCCCCACAGAAGGAAAATTCAGTTCCTGGCTTCTTTCTACCAAGACAGGACAGGTAATGCCAGAGAAGCAGTTTGTTTGTGGCAGGAGGATGCTCCCCACTCTGATTGCTGCAGTAGAGGCAGAAGAACTGCAGATGCCACTCCTGCAGGCAGGTCTGAGTCCAGCTGCAGTCCTGCTGCCTCCTCCCGTGCCTCTGTCTGGCTGTGCAGAAAGTCAGTGCTGGCCGTGGGCAGGTAAATCTCACGGGGTTTGGACTGCTGCTCCATCACCTGCATAGCACTCAGGCTCACCTGAGTGAGAAAATGCCTTGCTGATCTAACCTCTGATGATTAAACCTTGAACTTACAAGCAAAACTCCAGGTATGTGGTCATGGAGAGCATCAGAGCCCTGACGCTCCGGCCAGGCTTTATCGTTTTATGCTCAGAAAAAAGCAGGCCAGCATTGCAAAGTTCCCAACACACGGGCTTAATCTCCGGCACACATGTGCCATGAGCACAATCAGCACAGCAACCAAATTTCCTTTCTTTTGCCAGCCTCTCAGGTCAAACTTCACTTTTTACTCAAGGAGCACAGCTGTTTTGTCACGTAATCCCTCCAGAAATCTATCAAATTGCATTTTAAAAGGTATTTGTGCTCCTGCTTCCACCTGAATTGCCCCAACCTTCCCAGGAGGCACTGTGTGACTCCTCCACTTCCAGCTCTGAAACAGGACCGCGGTCCAACAATTCCCACTTGTTTAAACTTCTGACTCCCTCTGGAGCAAGTTCACAGCTTCTGTCACACCCAGCACCTCTGATCACTGTTCAGGATCATCTGAAATACAACTAATTGGACAGAGGTGGAGGAGGCACAGCCACTTGCAGGCAGAGCTCCCTGCTGCTGTACACGTTCCTGGCGGGGAGAAGTAAGCCTGCAGACAGTGGGTCCCACGGAGGCCACCTGGGGTCACCACCAGCCGCTGCCCTGCCCACGGCCAACTCGTTATCAGTGTTTGGATCAGGCTTGCAATTGGTTGTGTTTCACGTAGGGTCACAGGCACCTTCCAATGCAAACACAACGAAGACCTTAGCAAAGGGTGGGGGTGACAAATTTGACCCATTCGGACAGGAGGAGAAAAGAGGCAGCGCAGAAGGGCTGCAGCACTCCCTCAGCACTGCTGCTGTTTTTCTTTCCTTCTGTTTCCACCAAATCTGCCGCATGAATCAGGCTGACATAGATTCCCTCCCTCTCATCTCAAAGCCACAGCTGGGAAAAGCAGAGGCAGTGCTGGGCCCCGCCTGCCCCAGGGAAGCCAGAACAGGAACACTTGGGAGAAAAACAGGTACATCGTGTCCCATGGCCTAGGAATGGCTGGGCTGGGAGCCCTGTGGAGAGAGAGAACGGAAACTAGAGGTGACATCCTCAGAAACAGAAGGGCACTGCTTCTCCAGCTCTCAAGTTATCCATCCAAATGCCAAAAACATCAGCAGTTTGGAAAGCTCGCGATGCACATTTACATGCACAGACAGCAAAAATTTCAGGACAGGATCCTACAGAAGGTCCACTTCAGAGTTATAGGTAGTGGTCCCAATCCTGCTATCCTTACTCACCGAGTAGTCCCATTGAAATAGAGACGACTACTCATGTGAGTAAGGGATGCAGGATCAGGCCTGTCTACCAAAGAGGCTGAATCCTGAACCAGAGAGGACATCATGGCCTCCAAACATCATCAGACACTCAGCAGTAGGGCTGGTCTGAGGGCATGGCTGGGGAAGGCAGTCTGAGCACACCGAGCAGGGCCCTGCAGAACAAGCAGTGGGTATCAAAGGGAATCAGGCAGGCATGCTGCTGGTTCATCTGCAATACACCCATCTCACCGATGCTCCCAGCCCTGCAAGAAGGTGTTTTAATCATGCTGACCGCCCAGAAGGCTCCCAAAATAATACTGGGAGAAAACAAGCCAACTGCCTTGGGACAGTTCCCAACTTCTTGGTCTCCCAACTACAATTAATGTAACTTTAGGAGTAGTAGGAGATGCTCACAAGAAAAGAGAATGAGCCCACTCTTAGGTCACCAAATCATTTTTAATTCCATTAATTAAGGGAAAAAAGGCAGTGCTCAAAAGTAAACTTCAATCCTGGGAGGCATCCAGCAAGAGGAACACCAGCCCGAGGCCCTGAGAGCCATAGCCCTCCAAGCAGGGGGCTCCTGCAGCCCTCAGACCCCCAGGCTCTCCCACCCTCCCTCTGCTGACCCACGTGGTCTCACCTGGCTCCCCACGACCCCAGACTCCCAGCACCCTCTGACTGATCTGCACAAACTTCAGCCTGCCCCGGGCTGGGCCCTGCCTCAGGGTAACGTCTGTCTTTGCAGATGGATAATTAGATTCCCTTTTCCATTTCCTTTTCCTCCTGATGGTTTCTCTGCCTGGCAATTCCCCCCGCAGCCCTGCACAATCCAGCAGCATTAGTCAGAGGGAAATTCTGCTCCCTTTCTCCCCTGGTTGTTTCTCTTAGTTCAATATAAACAGCAGAGTGAACTGCGCAACAGTTTGAGTATTTCATTGCAGAAGCATTTGTCCTTTTCAGCCTGGCAAACAGTTTTCCTCCCACACCTGCACCCTGCTCCTTCTCCTGACTGACACAGGAAATGAGCATCATTAAAATAAATGTGATGGCGTTGGCAATTGGAAGCAATAAGCTAATCAGCAGGAAGATGCAATCAGCGACGCTACGGCTGCAGCACAGCGCAGTTTATGAGCAGCAGCACAAAGCATTCAGTCGGGGCAGGGCTGGGAGAAGCACACATGGCTGTCAGCAGGAGGCGAGGTGCTCTCAGAGAATGATCATAGCACATTTCTCCTGCAGGAAACAAAACCCCAGCAAGAGAAGAGAGAGCAACCATGAAATAAGGGTAACCCAACCCAAGGCTCTCTTCCAGAGGTCCCTGATGAAGCATACACAGGCCCTGAGTGTTTAGGACATCAGTCCTTCAGTCCTGCCATCAGGCAGCTGCTCTCTGGGAAGCAGTGCTGGTCCCACAGGCCTTGGTGCTTGCTATACAGCCCCAAGGCCTGCAGGGATGCACAGACACATCTCCACCTGACAGAACACAACGGAGAGCTGTCCTGCTGCGATTTACTGCTCCCCCTTCACCAGCGATGTAGAGGCTGAGCTTCGCAGATCTGTCGGTTCTGGCCTCACGCACTCTGCAGCACACTGTGTTCTCCATGGGCAATGTCCCGAGCCCACACAGAGCCTGCAGGTCTCACAGCCCACTGGTGCACATCACAGAGACTTCCAGCTGCTCCGCATCACGCCTGGGGAAGCAGGAGATGCTGTCCAATGCTTTCCTGTCCCTTTCTCCTCCATCTCCTTGCTCCAGCAAACACTAAGCTTGGTTACACCTCTGCTGCACAAACTGCTGCTTGCCCTGCGGCCTGACAGGAGATTTACATTTTGTTAAATGCTGTGATGATGGAAGAAAACTTCAGGTCACTGAAAATCTAAGTCAAACCGTGCTGTCTGTCAAAGAGAATTTAAACAGTGTTTCTATCAGCCTTAAGAGTAGTAGTCAGAAACTGCTGAGTGTTGCTTCTCCTCATCAGAGATGCTGACCAGGATGGAAAAGATACAAATATTGAGGCCAAGTTTGCAGTAAAACAGAGCAAATACCTTCTTGAATCAGATGGATACCTTTGACTTCCATAACAGAGATGCACCTTCACCCGGACCCTTCCCAGGAGAATGTCCCTATGGACTATTGACCAAGATGCTGGCAGGGCCCTGATGGCCCTGTGGTACTGTGACCCTGCTCTGGGCTGCTCCGGGAAGCAGCACAGCTGCCTGGCAGGGAGCGTGGCTCAGCCCTCGCGCTGCTCTGTGCAAAGCTGCAGCAGTGAGGTTCCTACCAACCGCTGAGATGACGCCATCTGTTTCCACTTATGTGCTGGCTCACAGGAGCAGCTGCAAAGGGCTCCAGAGAGACATTGCTCTCCTGAGTGGACAGGGACTGCACTCTGTCTCCCAGAGCAATGTAGTACTTCCTTTCCATGCAAAAGACAGCTGGAAGGCAGCAGCCCCCGGCTTGGTTTTGCTTAGGCTCTGACGCACACACCCACAGGCCACAGCCCTGCAGGAACAGAACTGCTCCCAGCAGCCACACAACTGCACTGAATTAATCCCTGCTCTGCATGGCACTGCAGCAGACGAGGGATTGACTGAGCCATACCCACATCTCTTGGTCTGTCCTCTACAAAAAGAATCTGCTGCTGATGAACCAAGATCCCAAAATTAACAGCTACCAAAGCCTCTTTCTTTCTGTATCAGAACTCACACTGTGCAAGTCAATCTTTATCTAGACGCCTTTTTCATGCATTATTTCTCTGTACACTTGGTGCAAATGGGCACCCACCCCAAAAAGGAGCAAAACAGCTGCTGTGGTGGAGGAATGTTCAGGCTGCTCCTGAGAACAGCATCAGGAGGGAAGGGATCAAAACAGGACACTGTGTGTGGGACTAAGGGCAGTATTGGCACTGCCTGGCCCTCGGTCTGCAGGGCTCTGCCTCATCCTTTCCACCTGCTTCAGGAGGGAAAGAGTTCTCTTGCTCAATTTCATGCTTTGAAATATATTGCTTAATTCTTAGCAAATTGGGTTCAGCAACTACCCTTTTCCTGTGGTTGCTGCTTCCTCTCTGGGCACACACAGTGTTCTTTGGAGCCAGAAGAGACCTCGTGTTCCTCCCAGCCTGCCCTCTCGAGCCCTGCAGCTGCCTTTCCTCTGGAAGGGTCGGTGTCAGTGTGGATGGGCAGACCGCATGCTAAGCTCTCCTTTTCTCTCACCAAAGTCCTCATTGTCCTGCTCTGTTGGTGGCAACCAAACAGAGTTTTCCTGGAGAACAGTTCTCTTTGGCCAGAAGAGACAACATACCAGGTCTCGACATAACCACCACGTGGCAGCAGGAGCACCCCAGGACACCAGCCACCAGTTGGATAAAACTGCCATAGAATCAAAATTGCTGAGCATCCTGCACAGCTTCACAGAGGGAATTCTTTCCACTACGATCTTGTCCTACTGCTTCAACCCACTGCCAGCTCCTCAGCCCACCCTCGATCTCACACCCCAGCCACCACCAGCTGTGCTGCAGGGGTGGCTCTCAGTGCCCTGGCAGCAGCTCCTGAGGACACGGCTCTGCTGAGCTGTGCAGTGCAGCACCAGCACCGCAGCCAGAGATGGGACAGCAGCTGAGGAGCCCAGGTGACAGCCCCAGATGCACCTGCATCAGCTGGAAAAGACGGTTGTTCTTCAAAGCGTATCTCTTATTAGCGTGTGTAGTGCAGCAGCCCAAGCTAAGGAGTTTCCCTCACTTCTTCGCCAACCTATCACACACCGTTAAGCAATCCCATTCAGCCTGCTCTGCCAAACTCTGCAAGAAATAACTCCCTTAAAAGCCGCAGGTAGAGCATCGTCGTCACCTTGGTCTGCGCCAGCCCTGCCCCCGTACTCGCGGTGCCGCTCCTGGACGCGGCGCAGTGCAGGGAACGCACGCAGCCTCACGTCGCAGCTCCGGGCCACACACGCAGCCAGGCTGCGAGCGCAGGATGGAGGTGCAGGAGTGCCTCCCGCAGCCACCGGGCAGGGCCGTGCTCGGGCACGCACGACCCCAGCGCAGACCTCCCATAGCGAAGGGCGAGCTGGAGCCCCCGGCACCGGGCAGCCGCTCAGCGCCGAGCCGGGGGAGCGCGGCTGGGCACGGAGAGCCGCATTAGCGCAGAGCTGACAAACCTCCCGCAGGCGGCAGGGCCTGCTACAAAGGCTCCTTTGTTCCAGACACACGAGCCCATTTCATGCTGCCGCCCGGACACATTAGCGTTATTGTACCCTACAGACACGGCGAGTGGCAACGGCTCGGGGCTCAGCGGCCCCTTTGGGGAGGGCACGCAGGAGGCGCAGATGGCCGGAGCCCCACCAAGCAGCGAGCGCTGCAAGTCCTCCATCACCAGCGTGTCTTCCTCGGGGCTCCGACGGCACGGAGCCCTTCTCACAGAGCTGGCAGAGCTGCTCTGTCACGCAGCCAGCCACACTTACCCACCCTCTGCACTCCATCGCCATCAGTAGAGCTGGGGATGCTGAGCAGAGAGGAGAAAAAGGCGGCATTTAACACAAAACCCCTGCTTATTCACCTACTTACATCATATACAGGTGAGAAGACAGCTCTGCAACAGGAAGGAGGAAAACGGGACTGTAAACTGACACAAATGGCAGGATCTGCCTCCAGTGCAAGAGGGAAGAGGGGCAGTGGGGCAGGAGAAGTCTAGTTTGATCCAAAGAAGAGTCAAATTCTCTGTTCAGCAACGGTGGGATGGAATTTACATCTGGGCAGCAGTCTTGGTACCACCTGGGATGAGGCCAAGAGAAAAGCAAATTCCTCTTACCCCCCTTCAGTACTGCCTACCCAGAGTCAGGGAGGTTCCTCTACAGTCACACAGATGAAACAGAAGACTGCTTTTATTTTCCCAGCCGTAGCCTGCCAAAGCTCAGCATCTCTTCAGCCTGAGTTTGTGCCAGAAGAAATCCAGGCTTAAGGGGAAGTGGCTGGACTCCCCCGCATGACTTGTGAGACAGCGCTCAGGCTGTGCTCACTGCAGTTCGCTCGTATGCCAAAGTCCAGGGCTGTGCTCGGCAGGGCAGCCTCAGCAGACAGGAGGCACTGCGCTCAGTGGACATCAGCACAGTCCAAGAATTCTGGACTAAGATGTGCTGGAGAAAATCTTAGTGACCTCAACAGGAACAGAAAGAAGGGTCTTTTGCCATGCCAGGAAGAATGCTCCGCTAGTTTCTGCATGCACTCTCCTCAGCTCCCCAGCACAGCTCAGCACCCTACAAGACAGGGCCTGACTTCTCACCAGGAACTGCTCTGATATCTGGTGCTTCCAGCAAGGCCTCTTGCCCAGCTATGCTCTTTGGACTCTGTTCTGTCTTCTTTTCCTTGCTACTTCCTCCCCTTCCACCAGCATTTAGAAAGATGAGAACAGAAAGAAAATACTCCACAGCCATCCCCACCTCCCACCACACACACACATCCTGCAGGCAGCAGGCATCCTGTGCCACTGCCCAGCTGCACCCCTTCCCCAAGCAGCACGGCAGCCAACAGCCCTAAACCCTGGCAAATAGCAAGACGTCAGGAGCTAGCAGGAAGGTCCTCAGGAGGGAGAAGGGGCACTATGGGCTGGGAGATCCCACCCCACACACAGCAAGGGCACGAAGGGATTGGGAAGCACCAGGCTCTCCCCACAGCATCAGCCTCTTGCCTGCAGTGTTGAAACAGCAACATAAGTTGTGGTTATAGCTCCAAACACTGCTCCACCTCAGAGCTGGAGATGGATGAGGTCACCGGCAGTCTGAAACCACTTGTTCTCAAGCTGCTCTCAAGACTGTGCCACAGAATAGAAAGAGTGGGTGGGGATGGGTGGGGAGGGAAACCCAAATCAGTGGAGCACATTCCCCATTAAAAGCTCAACACGTCATCAATCTCTGGCTCCCAGTCAGCTGCCACCAGAACCGTCCACCCTCCTCTCTGTCCTTCCCCTGCAAGAGGGAACCTGGCAGGAACACCAGGCTGTGACACATGCTGCATGGGACTGTGCTCAACCCCTAGCTTCCCAAACCCAAGCCAAGCAGAGCTCTGGGGAGAAATCACAGCTCAGTGCTGCCCAATAAGTTTGGCCATACTGCTCCACCTTGTGCCCAGCTCCAGCTGCTGACCCTCAGATGCCTGTGCTGCAGCAGTCCATCTTTCTCCCTGTGCACGTGCAGTTTGCAGTGATTTGTACTGGTCACTGATCCCACCCAGGCAGCACTAAATGTGAGCCAGGCCACCACACCGATCACAGTGACAGCATATCCAGATCAGGTAGTCCTTAACCCACACCTCAAGGAACCCGGCTGAGCAAGGAGGATGGAAATGGAAGTCAGCAGCACAGGAAAAGATCTTTGCCCCAGCCGAGCTTGACAAGCAGCAACCAGACCAATTGTTCAGTGGCATCATTTAAAAAAAAAACAACAACAACAAAAAAAAACACAACACACATTGACCACAGATGAATCAGTATCTCATTCTTGGAAGCACTGAACTGACCACAGTGCCCAACAGGGCCTCAAGCAGTAACAGCCAAGATATATCATGGTCACACTGTTCCCTCCTCTGGGGCCATGATTTTGTTCCTTCACACCAGATTTTGTTCTAACAGAGGGAAGCACTGAGGTTTTACAAGCCCCTTCCAGAATTCCCTGTCTCTCCTTGCAATGTGCTTGAGGCCATTTTGTGAGTAAAAACAACTGCTGCAACCCATGTGCTGTTTGGACCCTGACCAGCTCCAGCACATGCATGAAATACACGTGGCCTTGGCCTTCAGCATGTGCCCCAGCAGTGGCTGGCCAAAGCAACCCTGAGTGCGGTAACTTCTTTTTACCATGAAGTAATGGGAGCCACTGTAAATGCAGCGGATAGAGAAGCAAGGGAGATGTCTGTTGTGTGCACAAACTGTCGTGTGCACATGCCACATATTTCTAGAATTTCCTGCAACCAGATAAAAGACTGAAACTCCAGAGCACCTGCACTGTCAATTCTATGCTAGTTTCTCTAGATCACACAGCACTCCTGGGGCTCAACAGCACAACTGCTGCTCCTCGGGTGTTCCTCAGTTGTTTCCCAGCCTCATTCCATGGGCCAACCTGGGATATCAACCAGACAAGAACACAATGAAAGCAAGAGCTTTCTCCCCTGTGGGTTTCAGTCCTTCTTCTGTCACCCCTAAAACCATAGCGAAGTTCTCTCCACTGCTAACACCAAGCCTACCCTGCTGGGCCCTTGAGGATGCTCCGAGACATTCCAGAGGGGCTGTGCTCTTCACTGCACCCAGGCACGCTGGAGAACTGAACCATGCTCTGTAGCAGAAAGAACCCACAGCACTGCTTGTAGGTCTCCCACTTTCTGTAACCTTCACACTTTTCCAGCACTCAGCTGCTCGGTGTGTGCAGGAACAGGCAGCCATTTTATGTTCAAAGCACTGCACATGAATAACACTGCACGCACTAACGCTCTGCAAAGATCTCATGTATATTCCTTCTGTTCATTTGAGTGGGTTTTTAGGACACTCACCCAAAATACCAGTAAAAGCCATTCAGACTGAAAGCTGTGCTTAGTCCTAGCATCAAGAACATCAGAGCTGCTGTTATGCTCCTCCCATGAAAGCATGGCTTTAGAGCTCAATTCTGCCATTTTGGCAAATTGCACTGGTGCTAACTCAGCAGAAAAAAATGGCAACCCAGTTTGAGTAGGAATACTGTTACTGTTCCAACCAAATCCCAGGGATGGTGCTTTCTACCAGATTTGAGAAGCATCTTTCCTCTCTCATTACCAAAAATCACAGCCTTAGGAAGAAACCTTAGCACAGAGCTCCTTCAATCCAACTTAGTCCTAAATCTTCTCACTCCTGTGCATTTTGTTCAATGGTATTGTTGACTCATCCATTTTTTTTTTTTTCTGGGATCCACCCAAAAATAACAAGAATGGTAAAGGAGGTGCAAAATAGGAGATAAGGAACAGGCATTGGAAAAGCAGAGTTCCTGGAAATGTCACCTTTGAAGTGATTATACTGGATTTCTGGAAGTCAGAGAAACGAAACCAGCCTAACGAAGATATCAGACACGACAACATCATTTGGCTGTAAATGCTGTGCTTGTCGGACACACAGAGCACAGCAATACTCAATGTTAGAGAGAACTCAGAAGCAACGAGGTAGAAAAATTGCATTTGCTAAACTGCGCTTATCCTGTGAAGCAATCCAACAGAAACGGAAGCAGCTACACGGCAGGGACACAGCTCCACCCCCTGCAGCCTCGTGCCCTCAGGCTGCACAGAGTGAGCAAATGCCGAGATGAGAAGGGGTACAAAATCTGTAACGCGAGGAGTGCTGGCACCAGCACTGCTGAGGGACAGGTGAGGAAGCAGGGGCTGTGGTGCTAAGTGCACACAGGTAACACCCCCTTACCTGCACATCTCATCAGTGGGATATTCACAGTAAAATCAGTTGTGTCAGGGTTAATTCATGGCCCAGGTTTGTGAAGTTTTGATAGGACTCTTCTCTGATGCAATTTTGCCCTATGCGAGGAAATCAATTTTTCCTTTCAGGCTCATTTATAAACCACTGCTTTAAGAACACGAAGTGAGATCTGTCTTCTCCACTGGAGGAAAGGACACTGGCCAAATGGTGGGCGCCTCGAGTTTTTTGAAAAATAATAAGGAAAGAAAAATAGGTTATTTTTCATTAAAGGAAGCCATAAACCCCCAAGAAACAGGCTCTGAGCACCAGATATGCACAGGCCCCCACAAATTACCTCAACCCTTGGGCGTACGTGAAAAAGGATGCCTGATGAGGCAAGAGCAGGGCCTCACCCAGGTGTTTCCTGGACATGCATTGCTGGTAATGTCACAGCAGAGCCTTTGAAATGCCCACCACTGTGCTGTAACACACTTCAGTACCAAACGTGACCAAGAGGAGGATGCAGGGGAGGAACAGCAAATATGAATGAACATCTACACACTTTGCAGGGAAAAATAAGATGGTTCATGAAGCTTTCAGACCAACAAGTCTCGTGATATCCCTCGTTAGCAATCCCACGCACGCCCTGCACTGTGCTACATGAAGGACAACTCCAGTAACACCATCACTTGTTTACCAGAAGAACAATTCCACTATTGACCAACACCTGCCCATGACACAGGATCACAGGAGGAGCAGGGAGACGTTCCAATGACACTGGCCATTCAAAGCAGGCAGCGGAACGCCTGGCACTGGCTGGAGCCTCTGAGCAGCTGCTGCGGAGTGACCCTACCAGCTCAAACAGAAAAGCTTTCACTGACATTAATGAGGGCTGCTGAAAATAACGCCACCACACAGCTATGAGATGGCCTTGCTGCATGAGGACCAGCAGGACAAATAGAGCAGGCACTGAGGACGAGGAACCTCAAGCTTCATCCAGTTGGTTTGGCTTCTATTTAAACTCCCATGAAGTCAAATGGCGTGAGCTGATGTGGAGGGGTGGGCCAAGCAACACTTACCTGAATGGCAAGAGGACACGCTCCTGCTCCCCAAAAACATCCTGCCCACAGGAGTAATGCTTCAGAGGATCACTGTCACAATGTGACAGTACTGAGGTCTGACACATACTCAGTATGTGCAAAACATACCTCTGGCTTTCTTACCTCTACAGGTCTGGTCTGAGCTTCTGAAGAGTCAGCCCCAGGGTTGACAGCCTGGAGCAGAGGCAGAGCATTCAGCTGCTCCATGGACCTGGAGTCCTTCCCAAGCATGTGCCAGGATTAACTGCCCAGAAGCACAGAGTCCTGCTAAATAACTGTCTGCTCTAATTCCTGCTTCCCTCATAAATACACACTTTGCCAAGGGTTCCTTTCATGGGGAGGAGAGTTCTTGAAAGTAAGCAGACGAACAGCAAAGTATTAAACTCAGGAGCAAGGCACGAGCAGCTTCCCTTCTGTGTGCTACAGCTAAAGGAGCCAGAGCACTGCCCCAGGCACAGCACAGGAGCCATCAAAGCAGGGATGCACACGCAGCCTCTGGGAAAGAAGAGATGCTCTCAGACAGCATCCCCCCCTCTCTGCCATGCACACACACTTGCTTATCTCAGTACTGTGCCATCACAGCAGCAGGATTTTGCTACAAGCCATTCCCCAGGAACCAGGGCAAACACCAGCAACCTGAGGCTGTGATGCTCCTTCCATTGCTGCCTGACCACCTCTTCTGAGCAGTTCAGAAACTCTATAGCATCCTAAGGGCCATAAACATCTTTTTTATGGCAGGCCGTGGGTAAAGGGAAGTTACTCTTGATCCAGATGGGCATTTCCAATTCTATATTCACAGCACTGAACACCGATTGCAGAGATTCAGAAGAGCTTCAAAATACGCAGAGCAACAGGACAACATGAGCAGGGCAGGCTGCCAGCAGATGCTCAGCTTTGTAACTCAAGTTTCACCTGGATATGTAATTTATGTAGTATGCAATTTATTTTAAAAGTGGATGTAAGACTCCATGTGTGTGTGACAGCAAGAATGAGCTGAGCACAGCAGGCAGGATTCAAACAGTTCTCAGGCTGACCGAATAGCCAAGAGACATTACAGATTGCTGAAAGTGAAGCAATTTGTCTGGGAAGTGATCTTAAAAATAACAGGAATGCAAACTAAAGCAGTGAAAGACCTGTTCTCTGCATGCTCACATAGCTCAGGGGTCTGCAAGGCAAAACGGAGCAGACACAGGAGCGCAGATCACAGCTGTATCTGCGGGCTTTGCCTCACAGAAAGCAGAAGGAAGACGTCAAACTCTTGAAGCCTCTTTTCCCACAAGCCGAGTGGATCTTTTCTTCCTCTCCCTCGTTTCTGCACCGAGAATGTCCAGAGGTCAGCGGGCTGAGCTGGTCCCCATGGCCTGGCTCCAGCAGCCAGCACTCATGCTCCTGCGGTTTATTTGTTAAGACTGCATTCCCAGCTCCTGGTTCCTGGGCCAGAAGTCATTCCAGAGGAATGGCACCGGCTGCCCCGGGTGGGTCAGGCCAAGGCAGGCCATCCCAGCGCCCCACACAAACCCTGGACACTCTCGATAATGAACTTCAAAACAAACAGGGCACTCCCAAAGTTCCCAGGAAGAGCAAAGATCTGAGCTGAATAAAGTTGGCAAGCAAAGGAGCCCAACTCTCCAGCTCTGAACAGACACACAGTACAGCACTGGTGGACAGGGATGGGCCAGCCACCAGCAGTTAACCTCAGGGTGAGAGCAGCTGTACAGAGCAGCAGCCCAACAGATGTGAGCTAAACTCTAATCAAGGGCTTCCCACCTCTGACTGACATCCCGCTCACACCTTGCAGAGCCCACTTTGAGTGTGAAGCACAGTATGAGATCCCCAGCACACCACGCTCACCTCACCCCTCCCTCAACCTGTGCTGCCATGGCACAGCACCTGACGGCTGCCCAGCTGTACCCAGCAGTGTCTGCCATCTCAAGCATCTCTGAACTGTGGCTACACCTTCTTCCAGAAATGAGCTCCAGACTTCTCTTAAAAAAAACAAACAACAACTTTTTTTTTTTTGGACTTCAGGAGTAGACAGTTGTACTAAAGCTAAACAATTCACCTCCCCCTCTTGGCATTACAGCTTTGCAGATACTCATACAGGGTTTCACTTCCTCTTCAGCTCCTCTTGGCCAACACTGAGCCAAGCTTTGCTGCAGCCCTGGGCACGCTCTCCTCCACAGGTAAGGGCTGGGAGCGACAGCCCAGAGCGGTGCTGCAGCCTAAAGCTAAGTGTTAGCAAATTGCAGCATTTTAATTAACATACTGGAAACGCACCCATACAAAAGAGGGGGAATTAAGAGTACTAATCCATTCAGCCCCTCAAGATATAGAGGACTCTTCACTTGAGTTGGGACTAACAAAAGATCTCCTCTGCTTTCCTCAGTCCAGCCGCTCCAGGCAGCACCGCAGACACAGATCCTTCCTCCCAGCACTCAGCACCACCTTCCACCACTCATTTTAAACAGTATTTATGGGATACCAAGTTGTGGATGAACAGCAGCACACATGCTGACAACAAGCACATGTTCTGGGATCTGATCCCAGCTCTTCTGACGCACCACACACAAATCCAGCTTCTGAACATCACTGTGGGAACACACTGAGTGCAAACTTCCTCACAGCTCCAGGAACGATTCTTTGGGACAAAAGGAACACATAACAGCAGACAAACATTCTTTCTGAGCTTCCAGGCTGACCGCACTGCAGACATACACACACACACACAGTCCAGCCCGCATGGAGTTATTTCAGCATGCTACAAGACAACTTGCATAAGCTTGACAGACCTCTGAAGTCACACAATGTATCTGTCTGAGATGCCATACATTCCCTTCTTGAGAACTGGAGGATTATTCTGTGAGATGTCACTGCCCAAGGAAATCTCAGTCTGGGGCAGGAAGGGGACAAAGACCACTGTTGGTCAGGAAAGAACCTGTGAAGGTGAGCAAGGAAGGTGCCCGTCACTTCACGCACAGCTATCCAGAAAAAAAAAAGTAGCCCAGGAATCACTTAAAGTGGAAGAGAAATGAGATAAACCCTTTTGGCTGAGTCAACAGCTGTCTCAGCAAGAAGTGCTTGCAGTATCAAAGGTGGAGCACAGCTCTCCACGCTTGGATTCAGCACACACGGCTGCCAGCAGCAGCACAGTGACAGCAGTACCACTGCAGTGCGGGGTGACCCAAAGCTGCCCCTTGGGAGGGGAGCCTCTTGGGTTGAACATTCGTAACTCCTTTAGCAAAGCTCCAAAGACCTCAGCAGGGACCCAACCTGGGACAGCACAGCTGGCTGAATGCACAGCCCCCACTGTACGGGGTATTTAATAACCAGCAACTCAGACCCAAACTGAGGATGCTCCAGAAGACACCGAACTCAAAGCTTGTCTCCCTGCTCAAAGGCTGGGACAGGACTGTCAGGCCACATTAAGTCTATTTCCTGCTACTATAGCCAAGCAGAGAACAGTATCCACATGAAGCTAGTATCATTTTTGAGAGCATTAGAAGCTTGTAAGAGGCTCCTGGACTCTGGAGGCCTGAAAGTATCCAGGGAATGGGTTTCTCTGTATTCAGATGGCAACAACACTTTCACCTTTGCAATTACAAACCGCCTTTCGCAATGTCCCAGCATGCTGCAACCCAGCAGCTGAGCAACAGTGTCACAAGCGTCCCTTGGGGTTTTTGCCCTTCGCTAACATCAGGCACAGCACCTGCCACACTCACATTGTGCCCAAAGGGGCTCTGCACAATTCACACAAGAACAGCAGAACTCTGGATTTGCATGTAAGTAGCAAAACAGTTCATGGAAATTCAAGGGATAAAAATCCCCACATGGGGACGCCTCCTTTTCATAAACTGCATATTGCCAGTAGCTCTGGGCAGGCTGAACCTCTCCCCTGCCCTGTGCTGATGACCATTTTACCCATTTGGAGCATAAATAATTGAAGAGCAGGAGGCAGGCTGTGCCCAGCTCTCCAGCAGTTCTGTGTCACTACGTAGCCATGCAGTGACCTGCTTTTATGGCCCTTTTCCAAGAAGTGAAACAGGAAAAAAAAAAAGGAAAAAAATATTTAAAAGAAGCCTAAGGATGGAGATCACCTTCCGAGCTCAGAATAACCCACCTGTGAGACACAGGGCTGCCTGCAGCAGGGCTGTTCAGACAGGGGTCGGCAAGAAGTCAGAACCTGAACGCCAGGACCTGCCGCAGTCCCACCCGGCTCTGGACACACTGTGCTGAGCACTGAGCCCTGGCCCAGTTTGGAAGGGAAGGAACCAAAATTCCCTTTTTAATTTGGCTTTTTTTTTTTTAAAAAAAAAAAAAAAAAAAAAGACACTCAAGGCTTTATACGGAGAAGTAAAAGCTCCCACCCCAATGCTGTCTGGCCAAGATACACTGGGACAACAGAAAAACAAGCAGAGATGTGCTGCTTTAAGTGCTTCCAGTATCCACCTCTAGAGCCTGTGACTAATGCACGGCTCCCCTTCTGGCAGGCATTTCTCAGGAGCCAGGATGTAAGACTGAGGCTGGAAAACACATCGGTTGAAGAGAATTCAACACAGAGAGTCAAAGTGAAGCAGCCTCACCCAGTGCAACCCGCAGCTGTGCTGAAATATTCCCCTCGCCAGCTGCAAACACAAAACCTTGCTTTCTGCTAGCAAAAAAACCCTCACCACAACCCACTCCGTTTGAATGGATACAGATTGTGTCAGACTTGTGCACAGGAACAGATCCCTACTGCTCCTCCCAGTGACTCAAAGAGTCACGACTATAAAATCACAGCGTTAACCCTGAGAAAAAGTGCACTCTGCCTGCCAGGTTCCATGCAGTTCTGTAGGAGCACCAGTAAGCAGAACCTTCCCCGGGTCACAAGATCACAAGAGCAGCTCTTTTAAGGAAAACAGATGGAAGATAAAAATGCCGCAGGCATCTAACACAGGTAGGAGTCCTCCATGCTGCTCCAGCACAGACTTGGTTGCAATTCCACACAGAGCAGGAGCAAGCATCAGAGCCTCGCACACAAACAGCACTTATCGCCTATTTCACAACTCAGCTAATCAATTTTCATCACATACACGCCTACACAGAAATCAAGGGTGACATTAAGGTCATCCTCACCAAGCTCAGGACACGGGAATCGCTGCTCCTCCTACTCTGCTCTTTGCCACAACCCCCTGCCCACAGTGGAGCACTGTAGGATCATCACACAGCACCCAGGAACACCTCAGGTACCTCTGCACCACGCGGAGCACAGCCTTCAGAGCAGCTCATGCAGTTCTTATAAGCCCCTCTGGGTTCTTCTCATCATAAAAGGCGAAGGCTGTGGCTCAGAACAAACTAAGGGGAAGGAGGGGATTTCCACCTACCAGGGCTATCTGATAAGGCCACCAGAAGGACTGAGGTGAAGGCTGGCCTGAAATTGATGCTCTATTTTGGCACAGTTGCCATTTTAGATGGGAGACATCTTTGCTTTTGTAATATCTATTGTACCACAAACAGAAATCTCTGCTTTTTGTCGCTGTTTTTCCCTAAGTAATAAAAGCTATAGATTCTGAAAACATAAAATTCCAAATACAAACAAAAATGCAACAAACTCAGGAGTTCTCAATGTTTGGGTTTACAGTTACAGCATTTTTACAGCCAAACAACTGTTTGCACAGCATCTTTCTTAAACACGATACCCCCATGTATATGTTTAACTGAGAAGCAGACTACTTCAAAATATGTTTAAGCAGAAAAAAGGACCAAGCTGAACACAAGAGGCACAGCCCTGTAATTCCAAACCCACTAAGAGAACTGGATCCACCAGAACGCTTCTGCTCCCACACCCAAACAACTTTGCAACTCGATGGGGTGGAGAGATCAACTTGGGAAGGTGTTCCCATCCCGCTGACCTAACGAGGAACAAAGACTTCAGAGAACATCAGAGACACGAGTGAGCAGGAGCCAGTTCCAGCGACGGGACAAGGTCACACCCCAAACAAACACAACAGCATGAAATAGGAGGCATGTTCTGCAGGAGCGTGCCAGGAGACTCCAGTCTGACGACGCACTTAGGAGGTTTCACCTGTACTCCCACAGCAACACCTTGGGCTTCAGTGGTGCCAATCAGCTGCACTTGCCCTTGTAGGTTCTTGAGTCAAAACAGTCTTTCAACAAATTGCTCCATTTCCATATTTCCATTTCCACTGCTTGTCCTTCGCTACCCGCTGTTAATGGCTGCTCATCTGCCTCCCCAGCCCCTCCAGGAGAATCCCCCATTAGAGGCTCCAGTTGAATTCCTAGGAGAGAAAGCAACTCAACTGCAGCAGTGCTGAAGTGAGGAGCTTGGCCTCACCAAGCAACTTGCTGTACAGCTTCAGAGCAGAAACTGGTTTTCCTGGTCCAGGGTCCTAAACCACAACCCTTCTCCCTTGGAAAGGTGGATGGAGACCAGTACCAAAACTCCACTGACTTCAATGGCAAGTGAGATCAGTGTCAAACAAGAGCTGACATCAGAAACAGAGAGCGTGGAAAAACTGGGAATCAGGGAGATGGAGAATCTCCTGCAGTTTTCTCTTCATAAAAGCTAGCATTTGTGAGTCAGACCCACAAATCAGAGTCCTCTGGCCCCAGACAACGCATCAGCCACAATCACACTGTAAGGAAGATGAACACATTCTCTGACACCACATTGTTCCTTTATGTGTACTCAGCAAGTCATTAACATTATCAAGATGTCACCAAAAGCGACATTACTTACATGCAATTTGTTGTTCTGCCCTCACTTAGCTCTCATATCATATTTAATTTTTTATTTTATTTATTTTTTTTTTTTACTGCTTCTGGCAAGAATTTCAGCTTCAGTAAACCTTTTAAATTGGTACCTGCTACCAGATGCACGTGGATTGGCACCAGGTAGCACAGAAAGAAAAGCCCTGCTCTCAAATAATAAAGATATAATTTGTGCTTCCATACGTTTGCTCATGTTTCAGCAGATTGCTTTGTATTCACAGCTTCATTTCCCTCCACCATCCACAAGGAACGCAGCCGGCACAGGCACACAGCCCAGCTGCCTTTGTCCTACAAGCCCTGCTCTGTGCTCAGCACCTTTGTGCACACACACACACAGCAGCACACCTGAGAAGCACACCTGAGCACCTTTGTGCACACACACACATGCACACAGCAGCACACCTGAGCAGAGGCCGCTCCGGCCCCAGCAGAGCTCAGCTGTTGTGCACACACTGACACAGTGGGGCAGGGCTGTCACCCAGATGTGACAAAGGCCTGCAGGAATTATGATAGCATCTAGAACAAAGTGCTCTGTCTTCCTTGCTTCTCAGCCTGGGGAGCAGCAGAAAGGAGCTGTATGCATCTCCTGCTTCGCTCTTTGTCTCAAAACAAGCTAAAGAACAGCACGGTGGGTCACAGATCTCGCTTTCAGTTCACAGCTTACACCGACTTTTTTTCCCCGCAATTTCAGAACACAGCCTGGCTTATTTCCCCATAGAAACACAACCAGAATCGAAATAATAACAATATACTAACAGCTAACTGTATAACAGTAGCAAAAAATGCAGCAGATTAGGGGAAAAAAATCACCCACTAAGTCCCCACCGTCCTACTGCCACCAGATTTACTTTGTTCTCTCACTGCAGTCAGCAGCTCCCAAAAACACACAGCTACCTTCTCAGCGTCCACGCCCGCACCGTAGGGAAGCACCATTCCCAGCAGGGCCAGGCGGCCGCCCGCCGCCGCACAATGAGTTCGCAGCTGCAGCTCGGGAAGGCAGCGCCGCAGCACCGCCCGGCTCGGGAAGGCGTTCGCTCGGCGAGGAAGCGGACCCCGAAGCGGGCGCGAGCCGGGCGGGGCGGGGGTTCCTCCGTGCCGCACCTCCAACCCCACCCCGCGGGGCCGCAGCTCCGAGCCCGGGGACGGCGGGCAGCCCGCATCGGGGCGACGGACCGCACGGCGCTCCGCTGCTTCCCCCTTACGCAGACGTTCGATCTCCGCAGAGAAAATCACCTTCCTGTAAAACACCCCGAACGCCTCCGAATGCCGAACGGAGAGCCAAAAAACCTGCCGATGTCACCCGATTGCATCACCACACCCCACGTCGCGGCGCGGCTGTGCCGCGGGCAGCGGCCGATGCTGAAACGGCTCCTGCAACCCCCGGGCCGCCTTCCTCCGCCCGACGCACCCGGGAAATAAAGAAAGAAAGCGAATCGCGGGGAGACGGAGGGAGCGCGACGGCCGTTTCCCGGATGCACGCGGCCGGCGCGGAGCCCACCTACCTGCTTCTCTTCTGCGGGGCGGACGGGCGGCAGCGGGGCGGCGAGGGCGGGATGCCCGCGGCGGGAGCCGGCGGAAAGGAGAGAAAAAGAAAAGAAAACGAGGCGTGAGGGCCGCGGCGGGCCGCGGGGCGGAGATACCGCACGCACCGGACCGCCGCCTCACCTGGGTTGAGCGGCTTGCTCTTGTAGCGCGTGCCGGTGCTCATGGTGCCGGCCCTGCCCGGCCGGGAGCGCGGCGCCCGCCGACGGCAGCGCGGGGTGCGCCCGGGGACCGCCTCGGCGTCCCGCCCCGCCCCGCCCCGCCCGCCAATCCTGCCGCGCGCCCCGCCCGCAGCCCGGCCCGGGGACACCGCGCCGCACCGCAGCACCACAGCACAGCACCGCACCACAGCACCGCACCAGACCACCACAGCACAGCACCGCAGCACCACAACACAGCACCGCAGCACCA